>NC_058131.1:177957098-178040004 GCF_016433145.1 Gracilinanus agilis | reverse complement strand
AGCAGTTTTTGTCAAATAGTGGATTCATGTCCCAAAAGTTGGGCTCTTTGGGTTTATCATACACTGTCTTGCTGATGTCATTTACCCCAAGTCTATTCCACTGATCCACCTCTCTATCTCTTAGCCAGTACCATTATGTTTTGATGACTGCTGCTTTATAGTATAGTTTAATATCTGGTACTGCTAGGCCCTCTTCCTTCACATTTTTTTCCATTATTTCCCTTGAATTTATTGATCTTTTGTTATTCCAAATGAAATTTGTTATAGTTTTTTCTAATTCAGTAAAGAAGTTTTTTGGTAGCTTGATAGGTATGGCGCTAAATAGGTAAATTAATTTGGGTAGAATTGTCATTTTTATTATGTTAGCTCGACCTACCCATGAGCAATCAATGGCTTTCCAATTGTTTAGATCCAGTTTTATTTGTTTGGAAAGTGTTTTGTAGTTGTTTTCATATAATTGCTGGTTTGTTTTGGTAGATAGATTCCTAAGTATTTTATATTGTCTAGGGTGATTTTGAATGGTGTTTCTCTTTCTACTTCTTGCTGCTCTAGTGTGTTGGAAATTTATAGAAATGCTGATGATTTATGTGCATTTATTTTGTATCCTGCAACTTTGCTAAAGTTGTTGATTATTTCTACAAGCTTCTTAGTTGATTCTCTAGGATTTTTTAAGTAGACCATCATATCATCTGCAAAGAGTGATAGCTTAGTCTCCTCCTTGCCTATTTTGATACCTTCAATTTCTTTTTCTTCTCTAATTGCAACTGCTAGTGTTTCTAGTACTATGTTGAATAATAGAGGTGATAATGGGCATCCTTGTTTTACTCCTGATATTATTGGGAAGGCTTCTAATTTATCCCCAATGTATATGATGTTTGTTGATGGTTTTAGGTATATACTGTTTATTATTTTTAGGAAAGGTCCTTCTATTCCTATACTTTTCAGTGTTTTCAATAGGAATGGATGCTGTATTTTGTCAAAGGCTTTTTCAGCATCTATTGAGATGATCATGTGATTTTTGTTTGTTAGACTGTTGATATGGTCAATTATGTGGATGGTTTTCCTAATGTAGAACCAACCTTGCATTCCTGGTATAAATCCCACCTGATCATGGTGGATGATCTTCTTAATTACTTGCTGGAGTCTCTTTGCTAGTATTCTATTAAAGATTTTTGCATCTATGTTCATTAGGGAGATTGGTCTATAGTTTTCTTTCTCTGTTTTTGATCTCCCTGGCTTTGGGATCAGTACCATATTTGTGTCATAGAAGGAATTTGGTAGGACTCCTTCTTTGCTTATCATATCAAATAATTTGTATAGTGTTGGGATTAGTTGCTCTTTGAATGTCTGATAGAATTCACTTGTGAATCCATCAGGCCCTGGTGATTTTTTCTTAGGGAGTTCTTTGATGGCTTGTTCAATTTCTTTTTCTGATATGGGATTATTTAGGTATTCTATTTCTTCTGCTGTTAACCTAGGCAGTTTATATTTTTGTAAGTATTCGTCCATATCTCCTAAATTGTTATATTTATTGCCATATAATTGGGCAAAATAGTTTTTAATGATTGCCTTAATTTCCCCTTCATTAGAGGTGAGGTCTCCCTTTTCATCTTTGATACTGTCAATTTGGTTTTCTTCTTTCCTTTTTTTTATTAGATTGACCAGTACTTTGTCTATTTTATCTGTTTTTTCAAAGTGCCAGATTGTAGTCTTATTTATTAATTCAATAGTTCTTTTACTTTCGATTTTATTAATTTCTCCCTTGATTTTTAGTATTTCTAATTTAGTTTTCATCTGGGGATTTTTAATTTGCTTGCTTTCTAATTTTTTGAGTTGCATGCCCAATTCATTAATCTCTGCCCTCCTTAATTTGTTAATATATGCACTCAAGGATATAAATTTCCCCCTGAGTACTGCCTTGGCCGCATCCCACAGAGTTTGGTAGGATGTCTCATCATTGTCATTTTCTTCAATGAAATTGTTGATTGCTTCTATGATTTCTTCTTTGACAAATTGGTTTTGGAGAATCATATTATTTAATTTCCAATTAGTTTTTGATTTTCCTGTCCAGGTGCCCTTACTAATTGTTATTTTTATTGCATTATGATCTGAGAAGGTTACATTTATTATTTCTGCTCTTTTGCATTTGTTTGCAATGATTCTATGCCCTATAACATGGTCAATCTTTGTGAATGTGCCATGTGCAGCTGAGAAGAAGGTGTATTCCTTTTTGTCCCTATTTATTTTTCTCCACATATCAATTAAATCTAATTTTCTAGGACTTCATTCATCTCTCTTACCTCTTTCTTATTTATTTTTTTGGTTTGATTTATCTAGATCTGAAAGAGGAATATTTAGATGTCCCACTAGTATGGTTTTAATATCTATTTCCTTCTTGAGCTCTGCCAGTTTCTCCTTTATGAATCTGCATGCTATGCCACTTGTTGCATACATATTGAGCAGTGTTATTTCCTCATTGTTTATAGTGCCTTTAATCAGGATGTAATGACCTTCCCTGTCTTTTTTAATCATAACTATTATTACTTTGTCATTGTCAGAAATCATAATAGCCACTCCTGCCTTCTTTTTCTCATTTGACGCCCAAAAGATTTTGCTCAAGCCCTGAACCTTAAACTTGTGTATGTCCACCTGTCTCATATGTGTTTCCTGTAGACAACACATGGTAGGATTTTGGTTTCTAATCCACTCTGCTATTTGCTTCCGTTTTATGAGCGAGTTCATCCCATTCAAATTCAAAGTTATAATCATCAGTTGTGCATTTGCTGACATTTTCGTTTCCTCCCCTATTCCTACTCCCTTTTTCTTATACTATTTCCTTTTGAACCAGTGGTTTGCTATTGAGCCGCTATCCCTTATCCCCTCCCTTGATTAACTTCTCTTTCTACCCCCTCCCTTATTTTTCCCCCTCTTTTTGTTTTTAAAGGCCTTATGAATTCCCTCCCCCTTCTTCTCCCCTCCCTTTTTTGACCTCCCCACTCCCCTGCTCCCCTTGGTTTATTCCTTCTGACTTTCTCAGAAGGGTTAGAGAAGAGTTTTATGTCCCAATGGATAGTATAGCTACTCTTCCCTCTCCAGGTTGATTACACTGAGAATAAGGTTTGATTATTACCTCTTAATGCTCTCTTACTCTCCTTCTTATGATAGTATTTATCCCCTCCCCTTCCCATGCCCTCTTTGTGTGTAATAGAATATCCTATTTTTCTTATTCACTCAAGTTTCTCTTGGTGTCCCCTACTATTCACCCCCTCTTTCCCATCCCCCATGTCATCTTAGATTATTTAGTGTTCCACCCTCACCCTGTGAATTATTCTTCTGATTACTATAATAGTGAATACTATAATAGTGAATAGAGTTCACTACAGAGAATTATACATAACATTTCTCTACATAGGAATACAGATAATTAGATCTTACTGAGGCCCTTAAAAAGGCAAATTTAAAAATTATGAGTTTTCTTTCTTTCCCCTCTGTTTCTTATTTACCTTTTCATGTTTCTCTCGATTTTTGTGGTTCGATATCAAACTTTCCATTTAGCCCTGGTCTTTTCTGTGCAAATACTTGGAATTCTTCAATTTTGTTGAATACCCATACTTTCCCCTGGAAATATATAGTCAATTTTGATGGGTAGTTGATCCGTGGTTGCAGGCCCAGCTCTCTTGCCTTTCTGAATATCGTATTCCAAGCCTTGTGGTCTTTTAGCGTGGAGGCTGCCAGATCCTGTGTGATCCTGATTGGTGCTCCTTGATATTTGAATTGTCTCTTTCTAGCTTCTTGTAAGATTTTTTCTTTTGCTTGGAAGCTCTTGAATTTGGCAATTATATTCCTGGGCGTTTTCTTATCTGGATTGAATGTCGCAGGTGTTCTATGGATCCTTTCAATGTCTATATTACCCTCTTGTTGTAGGACTTCAGGGCAATTTTGCTGAATAATTTCTTTTAGTACAGAGTCCAGGTTTCTATTAATTTCTGGTTTTTCTGGAAAACCAATGATTCTCAAATTGTCTCTTCTAGACCGGTTTTCTTGGTCTGTCACTCTCTCATTGAGATATTTCATATTTCCTTCTATTTTTTCAGTCTTTTGACTTTGTTTTATTTGTTCTTGTTGTCTTGAGAGATCATTAGCTTCTAATTGCTCAATTCTAGCCTTTAGGGACTGGTTTTTGGCTATGATCTTTTCAATCTGGTCATTTCTGGTGTTTAATTTGCTTATCAGTTCATTTGATTTCTGAGTCTCACTTTCCAATTGCAAGATTCTACCTTTTAAACTGTTATTTTCTTGCCAGATCTCTTCCATCTTCCTCAAAATCTCAGTTTTGAACTCTTCCATAGCTTGTGATCCGTTTTACTTTTTTGAGGAGGGTCCGGATGCTTGTTTGTTCTCCTCCTCTGTTTGCTCGGTAGTCTGGATTTTCTCTGTGTAAAAGTTGTCGAGTGTTAAAGACTTCTTTTTCTTGTTGTTAATCTTTCTCTTCTGAACTTCCTGAGTCTGGGTAGCCATCATTAGCCCTCAGCTTCTCAGCCTTATCCTCGCGCTCAGCAACTGTGTGCAGTCTTTTGGCTCCTGAGGTCTGAGGTCTGGTTTTTTTCAAGGTCAAGCCCCCTGGTGGACCCCCTTGATTGATCCTCTGCCGGAGGTTTCTTTACAAGTCTCAGGGCGCTGCTTCCACAGTCGTATACCCGTCTGCACTGGTTCCCCACTCAGGGTTTCAGAGCCTTAGCTCGAGGCTGTGTCTGCCTCCACCTGCGCCTCCGCCCGTGCCTGTGTTCTGCGCCCATTCTCTGTGCCCGCGCTCAGAGTTCGTGTGCCTTCTTTAGCTTTTTGGGGGCCTAAATCTTGCTGCTCTCAGGAACAGGCCCTGGAGCTGCCAATGACTCGATGAGTGCCCCAAACTTGCTCTATTTCTTTTTAGCTGGCTTCGGCACTATAGGTGGTGTGTGTGGAGGGGGTGGGGGGCGGTTGCTCAGCCCGCAATTTAGTGAGAACTGTTTCACCCCTTTATCTCATGGAAATGTCCCGATTCCACATACCTTCCACGCTGCACCCTGTTGTGGGGTTCCTCCATTCGTCTGGACTTGTTTTTATGTCCCCTTGAGGAGTCTTGTGTGTTTCGGTCAGGAGAAGTTAAGAGCTGCTTTTTACTCTGCCGCCATTTTAACCCGGAACCTCCCCCACAGTCCTTTTTCTTGACGTAGATAGCATTCTTTCTCATGAGTCCCTTAGCATTGTCCTGGATCATTGCATTGCTTTTAGGAATAGAGTCAATCACATTTGATCAACCTACAATGTTTCAGTTACTGTGTACAATGTTCTCCTGATTCTGCTTTATTACACTGCATCAGTTCTTGTAGGTCTTTCCAGTTCTTATAGAAATCAAGCAGTTCATTATTCCTTACAGCACAATAGTGTTCTATCACCAATCATATACCACAATTTGTTCAGTCATTTCCCAATCGAAAGGGCATCCCTTCATTGTACATTTTTTTGCCACCACAAAAAGTGCCAGCTATAGATATTTTTGTACAAACAGAACCTTTCCCATTTTTAAAAATCTCTTTGGGATACAAACCTAATAGTGGTATTGCTGGATCAAAGGATATGCCTTCTTTTAAATCCTTGCCTTCCAGAATGTTTGGATCAATTCACAACTCCACTAGCATGCATGCATACATTCTTAACATAAATGTTACTGTTACTCCTTCTAGAAAACTTCATTTAAAAAAAATAATATATACCCTTTTATTATCATATTCTATCTTGGGAATCAATCCATTTAAATTTACAAAATCACAATTACGTATTAGTGTTCAAATCGATTATAATAACAATAACTAACATTTATATAATACTTTGTATTGTGCCAGGCATTGTTCTAAGTACTTATACATTTATTATCTCATTTGACCTTTACGACAATACTGCAAGGCAATATTTACTATCTTATTTACCCATTATCTATTCCTACTTACCTTTGTTAT
Organism: Gracilinanus agilis; assembly: GCF_016433145.1. Lineage (NCBI taxonomy): Eukaryota > Metazoa > Chordata > Mammalia > Didelphimorphia > Didelphidae > Gracilinanus > Gracilinanus agilis. Next base: position 178,034,008 of record NC_058131.1, on the reverse strand, counting down.
CTTTATGAAGTGTTATAATTAACCTGCTTTGAATTACTAGCTAACTATTTAGTTGACTGGTGTCCTTCCTACTTAAAGAGAATCAAAATGCTATCCTTGGTGGTATCTTTTGATTCTAGTTTAAGTTAATTGAGGCAGAGTTGCACAAAGTTCTTAGCTTCACTCTTTTGCAAGGTAATCAAAGTTCAATGGCATGACAAAAGTCAAGATGACTGGTGATGATGGCTCAGAATGCACTGGATAACCTTAGCTTTTTTGATGTTTATCTGAGCTGTAAGCACTCTACAATGCCTGATTCAGTTGCTTTCATGGCACTGAGGCAAATATTATTATTCATTCCTTCCAGCAGAGGCATTCTTCACATGTTTGGGGTAATCTTCTTTAACTTGCTGATGGTTTTAAGACCTATCAGTTACCCTCAGCTTGTTGTAGCTTATATGATTGCTGAGACAGATTTATCAGGTTTGTGGTTGTTATTCGTACTGTCACTTCTCAGAGCGACAGGTGAGAATTGGGTAAAAGATAAACACCAAAGGTAGATGTGTTTCCCTGAAAAGGGCTCAACAAGCCCTCATTGTTAGAGGGGTGAGTCCTCCTTGAACACCCCACATGCTTACTGTATATATGCCAAAGTGCTAATAGTTGGTAATATAAATATATTCCCAAATCACTGTCCTCAAATAGCTAATGGGGGAAAACAAAAAAGAAGAAGAAAAAGAAGAAACATTGGAAAAGGGTAGTGGGGAGAAGACCTGGCTAGCAGCATGACATGGAAATTCATAGGGAGTTGTGTGGAGCCCTGGTTCTAGCAAGAAAAGGCAAAAATTCACCTATCAGAGCTCAGTGGGCCAAGGTTTGGGTTGCAGGGGAATGAATATGTCGATCAGATGCAGCCAGCATAGTGTGGAGATGTCCAGAAAGCAGCTCCTCTATTGTTATTCTCAGAGATGAAAATATTTATTCTCTGGTATGCCTCATTGTATCTAGGCATTCAAATATGATCTCAGAAATTTTCTCCCTCATATTTTAAATTTATAGCCATTTTTTCAAATGAGTACATGTCCAGATAAATACATTATTCTTAGTATTCATCATATTCTTTTATTCCATAGTAAGGTAAACTTATTGAGAACAGGGGATTCTCCCCTACCACCCCTTTGTATATATAGCACTTAATACAGTATCCAGCACATAGTAAGCATAGAAGTAACATAGAAGCCTATTGCTTCATTTTGTTAGGCACTCCATATCTAGCTGAAAAAGTATCACTCTGATAGTTTAATCTTTGTAAGGAAAATAAATCTTTCCTCCTTTAATTATCCCCTCATTTTACCTTGAACCTAGTTTTCCTTCTGTTGATACAACACAGATTGCTGTGTAGTTAACGCCTCCATATTATACGTATTAAAGTGATTTTTAACCCAGATATTGAGCTTTACATTTATCCTAGGGATTTGAATTTTACTAGATTTGGTCCATTATTCTAGATTACTGGAATCTTTTGTTTCTTCCTAGTTTTGTCATCCTGTTTGTTAACTTTCATCCCTAGTGCTATGATGCCTACAAAGCTGATAAACATGTCATATATGCCATCATCTAAATCACTGATAAAAATATTAAACAGCATGGGGTTGAGGTCAGATCCCTGATCTTCTCTACTTGAGACATCCCTCCTACTTGATCTGTTCAGGTCTAATCTAATCTTTGGGTCTGGTCATACTAGCTCTGGCACTTCCTATTTTTATTAATATCAAGAACAAAGATATCAAATGTACAGACTGTGCCCACTACACTCTCTGGTAGATCCTGAATCAGATTAAAATGTTATTTGGAGAGGACAGGTAGGTGGCTTACTGGATTAAGAGCCAGGCCTAGGGAAAGGTTTTGGGTTCAAATCTGACCTCAGATATGTACTAGCTGTGTGACCCTGGGCAAGTCACTTAACCTCCATTGCCTAGCCCTTGCTACTCTTCTGCCTTGAAGTCAATACACAATGATATCATAATGTAAGTAATTCTCACACTTTCTCACATTTATAAGTTTTCAAAGATCCTTTGTTAAAACATCATGAGAGAAGTAGTACAAATATTATTTTATAGATGACAAAATTAAAACGCACAGGTATTGAGTAACATAGTCATGGTCAGACAGCTAATAAGTATCTGGGAAACAGTTTAAACTCAGGTCTGTTGACTGTAACAATCTTTCTACCTCCCCATGATATCTATCATGAGAGATTTGACTATTTGTTTTAGTTAAATACAGATAAATTATCTATATTATTTTCCTGATTTATTAGTCTAGTAACCCTGTCCAAAAAACATATTGTTTCATGTCCCTTTTCTTTGATGAAGCCACCTGCTCTATTAGTGGTCACTGTTTCCTTTTCTAAATATTCACTAATCATTCTTTTAAAAATATAGCAAATGGTTTTGTTTTTCTCAAAGGAAATACAATTTTTAAATTTAATTTAAAAATTGATTTCCTTATTTTTCCTTCCTCCCCCTCCCCTCTCCTTGAGAAGGCAAGCAATTTGATATAGATTATAAGTGTGCAGTCTTGCAAAACATTTTCATATTAGCCATGTTGCAAAAGAAAATGCAAGCCAAAAAAAAAAAAAAGAAAGATGATGAAGTTTTTTAAAGTGTGATTCAGTCTGCATTCAGACTCCACTAGTTCTTTCTGTGGAGGTGAATAGCATTTTTCATTATAAGTCCTTAAAAACTATCTTAGATCATTGTATAGTGGGGTAACAGCAAAGTCATTCCTAGTTGATCATTGTATAATATTGCTATTACTATGTTCAATATTCTCCTAGTTCCTCACATTTCATCTTGTACCAGTTCATATAAATCTTTCCAGGTTTTCCTGAAAATATCTTGCTCATCATTTCTTATAGCACAATAGTTTTCCATCATAATCATATACCACAACTTGTTCAGCCACTTTCTAATTGATGGGCATCTTCACAATTTCAAATTCTTTGCCACCACAAAAAGAGCTGCTATAAATATTTTTATACTTATAGGTCTTTTCCCTTTTCTTTTGACCTCTTTATACTACAGACCTAGTAGTGTTATTGCTGGGTCAAAAGGTATGCATAGCTTTGATGGGGGCAGACAGCAGGGAGTGAGGGGTACCTATAGTTGCAGCATTAGTCAAACATGAATTGGAGATTGATCAGTTACCCATTCTGTGTACTGAATCTGTAATATTCTATATCAGTCATCAGCTTTGTGCCTATTCTGTTTTATTAATTACTCATATTATTCTTTAATTTAGTTCAGAACTGTAAGACATAATTAATTACTTATGGTGGTCCTCCAATGTACTGCAATGCACTCTTGCATATTTTTATTCCAGAAGGGCAGTGAGACTTTTGCCACATTGACAAATGAAGACAAGATGGACAACGGAGAACAAGGGATCTTTGGCACTGGGGACTCTGGCATTCCAGAAGAATCCCCCAAACCTGCACATGCTCCTTATTCCCTATGATGTACATGTTAAACCCCAAAACACATCTCCTCCTGAATTTGACCATGTCTATTTTCTAGGGTTTTTGGGAGAGCTGAAGATTTCCCTGGAATGGGAAATGACTAGCTCTCAGACCCTAAAAAATATGAAAACCCTGATGCATATTTCCAGTTGCTACTCCATACAGGGCTTGCTACTCCACATTTGGGGCTACTACTCCATTACCTATTGAGGCATTTCATCACCCTGATTGTGACACTTCCTCAACTCCAGGGCTATGGAGCTATTCCATCACCTTCATCTTCATTGACTTTCTTTTCATAGTTTTCTTGCATTACTCTCATTTCTTTTCCCAATTTTTTCTCTGCCTCTTATTTGATTTCTAAAATCCTTTTTTTCCATTTAATAATTTTTATTTTTTAGAAAAGTTAACATGGTTACATGATTCATGCTCTTACTTTCCCCTTCACCCCTCTTCCAGGAACTCTTTTTGATCGTATGACCAGCTCATACTTTTGCTTCACTCTTTATAGGTATCTGTTTTGTCCTTGCTGTCTTTTGTGTTTGTGTCTTAATCTTTCCTGTCACCACAGTAACATCCTATTGTCAGATCATGTTTTTTTAGTTTGCTCATTTTCTAGCCCTCTTATTAACTTTTAACTTTATGTTAAAGTTGGACTTTGTTCCTTGGCTGGAGGTGGCAAGTGTCCCAGACTTCAGGTCTTTCTTAATGCTGTTTTCAGAGCTACCTCTTGGGATTCATAGGCTTTCACTGCATTCAAGGAGGTATGATCTAAGGAGAGAAGTCATTGCTGTTCTGGTCTATTCTCTGGTATTCATCCAGAAAGGGACTTTATTCCCCTGAAGCCACCAGCACCAAGACTCCTCCTGGCCCTAGAATTGTTAACAAGGTTTCCTACTCTCCAGCAGTCACAACTACTAGTGTTCATCTCCATCTTAGAATTGAACCCAAAATCTCTACTCCCTTGTGAATGACCTCAAATACTCCTCTTTGCCCTGAAACCCTAACCTGGTCCATTGCTTCTTGGTGGTCTCAAGTACTATTACTCTTTTTGACCCTGGGACTGTGAGTACAGTGCTGACTGGGCTTCAATTTCAACCACCCCCAGTAAGACAGACATTTTCTGTCAACCTCCTAAATTGTCTTGGATGGAAAATTGTTTTCACCTGACTTTTTATTGGTTGTACCACTCCTGAATTTGACTTGAAATGTAATTTTAGTGTTGTTTAGAGAAGACTTTTAGAGAACTCAACTCTGTCATCTTGGCCCTGCCTCTCTCAATGATTTTTGTCAGAAATAGAAATCAAGTGCCCAAGCCTATACTTTCAGGATTTCCATTTTTTGAAAAGTTAAATACATGTACAGTATAACATAACTCCTATTCTCTGTTATTTTAATTAATTTTATAATCATCAAACATTTATTTTCTCTCCCAACCTTCCAATGAAAAAAGAAAAAGAAAAAAACCACTTTTGTAATAAATATACATAGTTCAGTAAAACAAGTTCCCATATTGTCCATGTTCAAAAATATGTGTTCCATTCTACATATTTAAACATTGCCTCTTTGTAAGGAGATTCTCTGTGATTTTTTTCAGAGATTATGGACAGCAATTCAACAATCAAACCCACAGGTTCTTTCAATGTCCTAGTATATAATTCATTCATATTTTGTGAAAAGTTCAGTGAGGGGAATTTGGTGCTTGCTCTCTTACCATCCCCTCACATATCTTGGATATATAGTCACTTCTATAAAATTATGTCAGATTCATTGAAGGTAGATATTCTGACTTTCTTAGGTTAAAATATACTTGGTGTTCCCTAGCAACTTACTTGCTAAAGGCAAATGGGGCCTCCTCCATATCTTAATATACAGTGAGGTATGCCTTGGCCTTCAAATATACCTCAAACAATATGTATCTGGAAGCGTAGCATGTCCTCTACTATACTGTTCCTCTTCCCATACTTCAAAACTAAACTCAGATTAAAAACTCAGCTACTCAATACAGACCTCTTTGATTACCCAGGTCCACAAGTAATATTTATTTCCTCCAAATACACTAAAGGTCATTCCTTTGGCACTTGGCATATATTCCTTTCCACTGTTCATCCTCTTTTCATGTAGATTAGTAATAATGATAATAGCAAGCATTTATATAAACTTTAAGATTCACAGAACAATCTATATACCCTATCACATTTGATATCAATAACAGTCTGCTAGAGTAGGTATTGTAGATATTCTCAGTTTTATAAATGAGGTAATTGAAGTTAAAAAGTTAAGTGACTAGACCATGTACAATCAACTATTACGTGACAAAGGTGGGATTTGATCTCAAAACTTTCCTGACCTAAGTCCGGTGCTATTTATACTATACCATTCCAATTAGAGTATAAACTCCTTGAGGATAAAATTCTAAGTCATTTACTTAATCATATTCTGTCAGTGCCTTAAAAATATAGTAAGTATTTAATAGTAAGTATTAAATATGGTAAATATTTAATAAAAATATAGTATTTAATTAAAAATAGTAATAATTTAATAATTCAACCCACTAAATATTTATTAAACATCTATTTAGATGTAAGGTACTTTGATGAACAAAGATAAATATCATAATTGCTATTGTCTAAGAGCTTATGACCTAAAAAGGTGAATAAGAAGAGTATGCTGCAAGGTAGATAACATTAAGGGGGGAAAAGTAGAGATTCTGGTAAAATGTTATAGGAAAAGATAAGAATGAAGGTATCATTTTGATATTCAGGAAACAGGATAGATTCCACAGAGGAGATAAATTCTAAACTGAACCTTGAAAGGAGAGATTTCAAAAGTGATCAGGAAAAAGTATGTTTCAAATTGTTTGTTCAGGCAATTTTCAATTGTGTTCAACTGTTCTGGATCCCATTTGGGGTTTTCTTTGAAAGTTGGTAGAATGGTTTCATGTTTTCTTCAGCTCACTTTACAGATGAGGAAATTGAGGCAAACAGGGTTAAATGACTTGCCTAGGGACACATAGCTAGTAAATGTCTGAGGCCATTTATGTACTCAGGTCAGCCACCTAGTTACATATGACTTATTTTGAGTACATGGAGTGAAGAGAAGATGAGACGATATTGAGGAAAAAACCTAGTTTGGATATAATGTAGCTTGTGTTGAGGGGAAGAATATGATGTCAAGTTAGGCAGGCAAATTATGCAAGATTGTAAAAGGATTCAAAAATCAGCCTGATGAATTAGTACCACCTTACCCTGTAGAAATGAGAGGCCAGTGAAAATGTTTTGAGGGCAAAAAATCCTAGCTACTATGGTAAGGACTCACTATTTGATGAAAATTGCTGGAAAGCCTTATCAGCAATCTGACAGAAATTAGGGTTAGAGAAACCACTTCCCACTTTATACCAAGTTAAATTCCAAATAATACATGACCTAGGTAAAAAGGGGTTATATATCGTAAACAAATTAGAAAAACAAAGAAGAAATTAACTTTCAGATTTATGCATAAGGAAAGAGTTCATGACTGAAGAAGAGATATAGAAAATCACAGAAAATAAAATTGACAATTTTGAGAACATAAAATTTAAAAGGTATTGCACAAACAAATTCAAATATGGCTAAGATTAGAAGGAGAATAATTAACGGGGGGGGGGAATCTTTGCAGTAAATTTTCCCTGACAAAGCTCTAATTTCTAATAGATAGATAGATAAATAAATAGATGGATAGATGACAGACAGACAGATAGATAGATAGATAGATAGACAGATAGATGGACAGATGGATGGACATATGGACATATGGATTGATGGGTGAAACTGATTTAAATTTATAAGAATAAGGACCATTCCCCAATTTATAATCAGTCTATTAATATGAATATACAATTCTCAAGTAAAACTCAGACTATAGCCATATGAAGAAACTCTCCAAATCATCAATAATTATAAAACTGCAAATTACAACCATTTTATGGTTTTGCCTCCCACTTATGAGATTGGCAAAGCTGACAAAAATGATGAAAATGACAAATGCTGGAAGAGCTATGAGAAAATAGGCACTTTGATATAGTTTTCTTTTTTTAATTGAATTTTCTTTTTTCAATTACATGTAGAAATAATTTTTGAAAATTTTTTTCTGACACTTTATGTTCCAGATTCTCTACTTCCCTCCCTCTCTCACTCTCCTTGAGGAAGTAAATAGTCTTATATAAGTTCTATCAGAGTTTTCATGTAATATATATTTCCATACTCCTCCTGTCAAGACTGAAGACACATATCACATATGCAATTAAAAACTCATGAAGGAAATAGAGAAGGATGGTGTGTTTTGATCTGCAATAAATTTCTAACAGTTCCTTTTGACTGTGGAAAGCATTTTTCTTTATCACGAGGTATTGATATACTGTTGATGATGCTATGAATTTATCTGACTACTGTGGAAAGCACCTTGGAATAATGCACAAAAGTTATCACCAGCTTTACAACTGTTAGGCTTATACTCCAAGGAAATCGAAGAAAGATGAAAAGGTCTCAAATGCACAAAAATCTTAATAGCACCTCTTTTGTGGTGGCAAGAAATTGGAAATTCTTTAATGAGGAATGTTTGAACAAATTATGGTATATGAATGTAATGGGATATGGTTGTACTGGAAGAAGGGAGGAAAAAAAATTGAAGACAGATGGAAAGAGTTTTTGAACTGATGTGAAGTGAAGTGAGCAAAACCAGAAATACAATTTACGCTATAATATCAATTCCCCCCGCCCCAACCCTTACCTTCTGTCTTAGAATTAATACTATGTATTGGTTCCAAGGCAGAAGAGTAGTAAGGGCTAGGCAATGGGGGTTAAGTGACTTGCCCAGGGTCACACAACTTTGAAATGTATGAGGCCAAATTTGAACACGGAACCTTCCATATCTGGTTCTGGCTATCAATCCACTGAACTGCCTAAACTCTCCCCAAAGGATGTATTTTTTTTAATTTTTTTTTATTTTAAACCCTTAACTTCTGTGTATTAACTTATAGGTGGAAGAGTGGTAAGGGTAGGCAATGGGGGTCAAGTGACTTGCCCAGGGTCACACAGCTGGGAAGTGTCTGAGGCCAGATTTGAACCTAGGACCTCCCATCTCTAGGCCTGGCTCTCAATCCACTGAGCTACCCAGCTGCCCCCAGGATATATATTTTTTTAAGTTTTTCAGCAGAGAAGAAATTTGGTTATATTTGAATATCAGGAAGAGTTTTTTATTTGAAATTTCTTCATATTATATATATGACAGTAGTAATTTATTTTTCATTTTTGCATTTTTTTGCAAGTTCCTTTTTTTTCAGTAAAAGGTCAAAGAAATCTGAAAAATTTCCTCCAACCCTGTCTCAAATGTTCTTTCATGCCATTTTCTAAAAGAAAGTACAGAAAAAAGTAATTGGTACTCCTTTAGTACCTCAAAACATGTGATTTCTTGTGGGCATTTCCCCTACCAATGTTGACTATACTACTCTTCAACCTTTCATAAAGAATCTTCGTTTTGATTGAGAAAGAAAGAAAGGAAGGAAGGAAGGAAGGAAGGAAGGAAGGAAGGAAGGAAGGAAGGAAGGAAGGAAGGAAGGAAGAAAATTTACCTTATAGGCAAACACTGAAGGCATCTCTGAATTTAAAAAGCAATTTGACTGAATTTAAGAAAGTCACATTTTCCCCATATGGAAAGGTTACTTTGGCCACCATGTGAAGAATAAATCAGAAAGGAGTGGGCCTTTGTAGGAGTACTTAGCCTTTTTGGGGTGTTTTGGACTCCTTTGATAGTCTAGTGAAACCTATGGACTCCTCAGAAAAATATTTTTTTAAATGCAAAAATAAAATACATAGGATTCCAAAGGAAAACAAAGGTTAGTGAAAATAAAGATCTATTTTTTCTCCATCCAAATATGCAGATCCCTGAAATCTGTCATTAGTAGTGATCTGTGGACCAATGGTTAAGAATCCCTGACCTAGAATCATTGGAATACTATTATAAAAGTCTAGACAAAAGGTCTGAAATAGGGGCGGATTCATGTGAATGGTGAGGGAACAAAGGATGGGAAAGACATTACTGAAACTGCAAGAACTTAGCATAAATATTGATTGATTGAATGATTGATTTATGGTCTTACAAATTTGGGGAAGTTGGCTGATTATACAACCCCACTGTTGGATGACCATGGGATGCAGGCATTTTACTTGGTACTGTGCCTACTTCCATAGAAGGATTCAATAAAATATTACTGTCTGTAACAAATGTCTATTAAAAGTATAGTTGCCAGATTTGATTGGCCAGTTTTAGACTTGAGTTTTCAAATATTCCCAGATCACCAGAATGTTGGAGCATAACAGTGAAATTTGCTTTTGAAATTCAATAAACTCCCTCTCATAGCCTTTAATACAATAGCATAGAGAAAATGGACTTACAGTTTTGACAATTAAATGTGATTCAGGCATTGGAAGTTTTTGTCTACATAACATTCAGTTTTCTGACTATATGCCAGGTGAAGTCAGAAAATGTAGCTGTCATTTTCCTCCTACAGCAAGAAAGAACGGTTGTGACTATCTCGGATATAGAAGGCTATATGTATTGTAAAGAATGTGATGGGAAAATGGGCTATCTAGAGTCTCTGCTAACTCAGGGATATCCAACTGGGAGATCAGGGCCAAAAAGTGAATCTGGAATATTTACCAGAATGGTATGGGAGAAAGTCTGCTGGATATAATTAGGCAGGCTTTGCTACCTACCTCTTGATGTATAACCATTGGTAGCCCCCCTTATCTCTCTGATCTTCATTTTCCTCCTCTGTAAAATGGGAATATAATTTTTAAAATCAGGAAAGACCTCAGACCTAACACATCTATTCAAAAAACCCTCTTCTTAAAGATTAGGAAACCAAGGCCCAGGAAGATAAAGAGGTTTAGCTTGAGTTATATTGGTGCACGAGTATTCAGCTGACGCAAATTCCCCACATTTAAGAGACTGGAGAGCCTGCTTCTGGGAGAGTTGTGATGATGTTGGAAGGAAGTATTTTGGGGAGATTATGGAGCACAGACTGACTTTGCTAACTGTTTCCATACTTCTTGTCATTTGATCAATCGCAACTATTGGCAGAATTTGCAGAAACAAAACTAGATAGGTGCTGGTGAAGAGGAATAGGGTAGAAACTCTCAAGTTCAGTCATTCTCTTTGGTGTTTCTTTTTTTTAACCCTTTCCTTCTGTCTTAGAATCAATACTGCATGTTGTTCCAAGGCAGAAGAGCGGTAAGGACTAGACAATGGCAGTTAATTGTCTTGTCCAGGGTTACAGAATTAGGAAGTGTCTGAGGGTCATATTTGAACCCAAGACCTGTTGTCTCTAGGTTTGGGCTTTCCATCCACCAAGCCACCTAGCTGCTCCCTGGTGTTTCTTTCTTGGAGAGAGTACTTTTATTGACAATTCCTGTGTGAGAGAGTAATATCAAAGTGGGATGCCTTGGCACTTTCTTCTTTTTTTTTAATTTGAAAAATTTCATTTAATTAATTAATTTAGAATATTTTTCCATGGTCACATGATTCATGTTCTTTCCCTCCCCTCCTCCCAATCCCTCTTGTAGCCAACAAGCAATTCTACTGGGTTTTGCATGTGTCATTGATCAAGACCTATTGGTACTTTCTTCTGAAGCCAACTTTTGGTCTTATGCTATAGTTCTATTTGTTTCTGAATTTGTTTTGTTTGTTTTAGATGAAGGGATTGGGTGCTTTGACTTGTGAGTTTTGAAAGGTCAGGAAAGTGAGCCCCCAGAAGTCCCAGCTCTGAGTCCTGGAGTCAGAGTTTTGAAGCCAGATCAGTTTTGTTTGGATATCTAGAAGAACAAGAAATAAATTTCAGGAGTGGCCTTCAAGACCCTCACTGGTGGAAGTTGGCAAGCAGAGACAAGGGCTTATCTAGTAATCTTGTCAAATCTTGTTGTGAATTTGATTGGAAAAATATTATGTAGGAACTGTTCTCAAACACAGAGGAGGTATAGGGGAGATAGTGCCTTCCCAAGGCATTGGATGAGATATTTGTACTTTTGTTTTTATTGTATCAACAAACTAATAATAATGTTAAGTGATTAGATGGAACTGGAACATGTCATTTTTTTTAAACTCTTACCTCCTATCTTGGAATCAATATTGTGTATTGATTCCAAGGCTAAGGAGTGGTAAAGACTTGGCTGTGGGGTTAAGTTATTGGCCCAGGATCACACAGCTAGGAAGTGACCAAGGTCAGATTTAACACTAGTCATTGTTAATTAACAGTAGGAGGAATTCAATCGATAGGGACTTAAACCAATAACGTTAGAGAAGAAATATTCTCCAAATACTCACGGTATTTCTTATATCCCCAAGGGGAGTTAAAGCACAAACTCTAAGATTTTGAACCAGAGCATACTTAGTACTAGATGATTAGAAGCAGTAGTAATTGTTGGTGTTATAGTCATTGTAGTAAGAATAATGATAATCACTTATTGATGTTGATTATACATCACCATGACTCAAAAGCAAGCTCCCCAACTAAACTCTTCCATGTGGCATATTTGACATCCTTATTTATTCTACACATATGCCAGACAGACCTCATTACACTAATAATATTCAACACTGGGGTAGGAGGAATTTTTCATTCCAAACGATTGCCTACTCTACCATTTTACCTTCTCTCCAGAATTATAGAATTTAGCATTTTAGAGTTGGATCTAAGCTTTGAGATTGTCTAGTTTTATGGAACGAGTACTGAGTCTCAGAGAGGTTGTGTTTACTCAAAGTCTCACAAAGACTTATTAGGAGAACCAAAATTAAAATCAAGGTACAGAAGGGACCACATATCCAAGGGAACACATTTCTAGACTTACTACGGATGGCCAAAATCATGAATACAAGGGAACAACATGCTCTCTCTCTCTCTCTCTCTCTCTCTCTCTCTCTCTCTCTCTCTCTCTCTCTCTCTCNTCTCTCTCTCTCTCTCTCTCTCTCTCTCTCTCTCTCTCTCTCTCTCTTCCTCCTTCCCCCCTAAAAACCCTCAACTCTGTGTTCCTAGGCCTCTTACTATCTTACAAAAAATATCCTTAAATCAGAAGAGATCACTGGGGGCAGATCAGACTTTTGAGACTTTGAAGGTAGACTTCCAGTGCTTCAGGTTGACAGAGGATAACTGAAACAACAGAAAACAAAACCACAGATAAGGAAGTCCTACTGTATTTTCACTTTTGGGTTCAGTGCTCTTTCCATTAGATTTTGTGATCCCTATTTCATCAGTTTTGGAAATAAATCACTCAAATATAGTGCAACACTTTTATGTTAGCAGATCATTTCAGAGAGTAAAAAAATCAATCATCTTGTGGTTAGCCAGAGGATGAGTCTCTCTAAACTTATCTAGATTGGTCTTCCAGTGACCTAGAACCCATTATTAGGTCTATACTCAAAGTATTTCCAACCTAGTTGGCCTAGTCAGAGCTTTTACTCTACTGTCAGTTTTTATAGTCAGAGGATAAGTTTCCATGTCAAAATGAGGCATGGGAATAAGACTTCAGAAGAAGTCTTTCATTTATCTATGCAAGATATCATTGATGACCAGTCACAAGTCACCTTTTCAGTGATTTCGTAAACATGATTTTTGCTTCAAAAATCCATTATTTGTAGTCTAACATCAAAGATATCTCATCTTATCCTTTATCTTTTGCTTTACCCATGGTCCTTGTTTCTGGGCAGACAGCTGCTTAGAATTTAGAATGAAAGAATCTGTCTTTGAACCAAAATTTGGACTTGGGAAGTATGATTGTAGAAAGCAGGTTTTGTATAAAAACTGCTTTTCTGTGAAATTGAATGAAGGATTTTAGTAACAATAGGAAAATAAAAAACATATGCACATATACCTATCCATCACCCATATGGCACCCTAGGAAATGTACTGAATCTAGCCTAAGTCATTTGAAATTCTGCCAGCTTGTCTTTGTAGATGGTTTATAATGAATAATTTAAGAAAAATTAACTTCTCATATCTCAGTTGAAGTTTAAATTTTTTTGGACCTTTTCATTATATTAATTTGATGAAAAAGAAGTCTGTTCAAAGAAACCTCTCTGAATTCCAAAAAGATGTTCAAGCTATTAGGTCACCAAACTCTTGAAAATTTTTTCTTCCTTCCTTCCTTCCTTCCTTCCTTCCTTCCTTCCTTCCTTCCTTCCTTTCTTTCTTTCTTTCTTTCTTTCTTTCTTTCTTTCTTTCTTTCAAGTTTGTAAGTGGCTTCATTTATTTTTTTGTTTTTCCTTTTTTATTTAATTGTTTTAATCTTTAAAAATAATTTTCCATGTTTATATGATAAATTTTCTTTCTCTCCCCTCTCCCCTCCCTCCTCCCAGAATTGACAAGCAATTCTACTGGGTTATAAAAATGTTATCACTTGATACCTATTTCAATATTATTCATTTTTGCAATAGAGCAATATTTTGAGACCAAAACCCCAAAACATGTATCCATGTAAACAAGGTATATCATATGTTTTTCTTTTGAGTTTCTACTCCCACAGTTCTTTCTCTTGATGTGTATAGCATTCTTTCTCATAAGTCCCTTGGAATTATCCTGGATCATTTGCATTGCAATTAGTAGTGTAGATCATTACATTTGATTATTCCTCAATGTTTTACTTTCTTGGTACAATGTTCTCCTGGTTCTGCTCATTTCACTCTGTGTCAAATCATGGAAGTTCTTCTAGTTCTTGAACATTTTCTAATCTAAATACTAGAACTATAGCCATAGCCTTTACTCTCTATTTGTCTCCGAGCTCTGGTATATCTTTTTAATCCCAGGATTTGTCTGTGATCATTTACTTCTATATATCTCCCTACTACATGCTTGGTTAATACTCGTAACAAAAATACATAGGTATGTGGAAAAATGCTCAAAATTCCTACTGATTAGAGGCATGCAAACAACTCTGAGATATCACCTCACACTCATCAAACTGACAGTAGGGCAAAATGACAAATGTTGGAGAGGAAATGGAAATGGAGACACTAATCACTGTTGGAGCAGTATACTGATTCAACCATTTTGGAGAGCAATTTGAAATTACAACCAGAGAGTTATAAAACTGTATATTTCTTAGACTCAGCAATACAATTTCCCAATAAGACTAGGGAAAGAGGAAAAGAAACCATATGTTCCAAAATATTTATAGCAGTTCTCTTTGTGGTGGCAAAGAATTGGAAGCTGAAAACATGCCTATAAATTGGTGAATGACCAAACAAATTATGATATATGATTGTGATGGAATATTATTCCACCATAAGATATGATGAGCAGACTGATTTTTTTGGTAAAAACTTGTAAAGAACTACATGAGATAATGTACAGTGAAATGAGTAGAACAAGAAGAAGATCATACACTGCCATAGAATTCATGCTAGAAGAATAAACTATGAATGTTACCTTCTGGAAAGTTAACAGAAAGGTGAAACATGAAAATCTTAATTTATACATACATGTTGGTCTCTCTGACAGTATTTTCTGTGATGTGGGGAGGATGGGAAGGGGCTGGGATACTAGTGGACAGGATTTATTACGTAAATATGGAGAAAAGCAAGCTAGACTTATAGGAGACTTGTTATTCATTTGTGTACTATCTTCTTTTTTCCTTGTATATGGAAATGATTTTTTTGCTTGGCTTTGGAAAATTTGGAACAATGAATAAGGGATAAAGGAACCAAGTTTTAAACTTTGGTGGCTAAAAAGGGAGAATTTATTAATATACAGTGATCCCTCACCTATCATGGGAGTTACATTCTATAGACCCCTGCAATAGGTGAAAATTCATGGAGTATATTTATTTTGTTATTTATATATATTTTAAGGATTTATAAACCCTTCCCATTCTCCTATAAACCTTTCCCACATGTTTATAAACCCTGAGCCAATCAGTGCCCAGGATACAGAGCACAGTGCTATGGTTGGTCACCTTTCATTCCATCAGCTAATAGTGTGCCGGGTACAATCTCTTATTGGCAAATTTGTGCAAGCTGTAGTGGCATACTGCATTTACATTGTATACAGTATGGTATTCACCCTGCAATATAGCAAAAACTCTATGATGTAGAATTATATGTATGTGATTCTACATCGCAGAGTATATATATATATATATTTAAAAACCCACAATACAGTGAAGTAATGATAAGTGAACCATGATATAGCAAGGGATGACTGTAATGGTAATAATTTTTAGGACAGATAAGCAAAGTTGTAAAACTGAAAACAGAGCACATGGAGGAACAATTATCTTTCTTTGAGTCATGATAAAACAGGTAAAATTACCCTAAGAAATATGATAATTTCATTAGAACAGAATTCTCACTGATTTTACTCATCTATTCACTTGTTCATTCAACAAATGCTGATTGAGTACTTTGTGTTTAGTAGGGTGCTAAGTACTATAGGAAATAAAAAGATTTGTCTATGAAAAAAAATAGTAGTGGCAAAGTCTGAGCCAACTCCTTAGACAATCACATGTACCCATATCTTACTGATTGAGTCTTTATATCTGTTCTTATATTTTTATACATGTATTAGTTTTACAAAGTAACCACCCCATCTATCATACACTCAAGGGAGGTAGGGAGAGAAAAATTCAGAGACCAACATGATTGGTGCTAGCCACAATGCAGCATGAATAGGATGAGTGATGTTGATGATGTAAGATTTACCAAATAGGATCACTTATGTGGATTTTGACTGCTTTATTTTATTTGTAAACAAGGGGGATCTTATGATCCAAAGTGGGCTGATCCATAGTCAATTTTTGGAAGATTTGGCCAGCATCCCCAGAACAGGGGAAAACACAGACTCAGAATCAAGGAATCAACAGTAATTATTAGAAATTTACTAACAAATGTCTTAGACAAAGGATGTAAAAGTAGAATCTATGCAAGTGATTAGCCATAACAATACTTATATTAGAAGAATTTTTCATTCCAAATGATTGCCTACTCTACTGTTCAACTTTCTCTCTAGAATTATAGAATTTTCACATTTTAGAATTAATCTTTGAGTTAATCTTTGAGACTACATTTATGGATGAGAAAACTAAGGTTCAGAGAGCTTGTGATTCACTCAAAGTCTCACAAAGACTTATTAAGAGAACCAGAATTAAAACCAAGGTACAATGGGGTCCATGCATCCACAAGGATACACAGAAGGTTGTGTCCATGTCAAGCATGAATGCCTTCCACATATATACACTGATCCCTTCATGCATATTCCCCAGCTGCATCCATCCCCTACCTGAGGGTCCTCTGTGTATTCCTTGGTCACCTGTATTCTCTGTATCTATAAGCACTGTTGTTCACTGATGGTGTGGTAACCAGGAGAAAATGTACCTCATATATGCATGGGAGGATCTTTCAAGTCACCTTATTTGCTATTCTCTTTGATCAAATTCCTTTTCTTCTGCATTAATGTTTCTCTGCCTGGAAGGTAAAAATAAATGCATTAATGAGGTACATTACCTCTGTTTTTAAGTGGTTTCTGACTGGCAGCATGCTTTAGACCTGGGATAGGTTTTCTAGGAGCCCATAGATAGTGTATGAGGAGCTAGAGGTTATCTAGATTACTTTTTAAGTGAATAAGATTCTAAGGTCTCAATACACAAGGATGGCTTTTCCTTTATCCAAATTATGTAATCTCCGTTGGGCTAACTCAAACACCCTACCTAAAAAGACATATAAATTCACTTAAAAAGAAAGAATCTTAGAGCATCTGCAGAGGAGAGAATTTCCTCAGTTCCTGAGTATTCACTTAAGACTAGTAGAAAGAGTCCTAGACTCTTGGAGTCTAAAGATTTGGGTTCACATTTGGGTTCTGTCACTTTTTAATTATAAGACTATGGATAAGTCACTTGAAAGTTCTAATCTTGACTTTCCTCAGCTATAAAACAGGCAGAATAATATTTGTACTATCTGCAAGAGAGGAGTGTTTTTTTAAAGGAAGGCGTTTTTTCAACCCTTAAAGCATTAGACATGTAAAATGTAAGTATCCTTGAGTGTCAGTTTTTATTTCTTGCTATATTTCATCCTCTGGATAGTAACTGTCTTGCAAGAAAAGAGAAAACTACAAGTAAAATTTATCAAGTACTTACTATGTGTAAAGGACAACGAAGTTAGGAGTGATATAATAGATGAGCTTGCCCTGGGAGAGAATTTAAAGAAATAGAGGGAAATGGTCAAGGAGAGAGCTGGGGAAAACATTTACCTCTAGGAAATGAGGGGAGGAAGAGGAAATAAAAAGGAAATAAAGACAGTATGAGAACAAAAATTATGCTGGTTAATGAAGTTGAATTAGGAAAGAAAGTATAATACAAACTATGGTCAATAATGTCAAATGCTACCAAAAAAATTAAAGAGAATGAGAACAGATAAAAGGTAAATTTTAGTAAATCTATCTATAGTATCATTAGTAAATCTATATTAATAAATCTACCAATAAGAATGTATTAATTTTTATTACATAGTATTCATAATTATATATAATATATCAATTCATGTGTAATTATATAAGTAGATTATATACATAAATATATATTGTATACTTATTTGTTGTTCAGTCATTTCAGTTATGTCTGATTTTTCATGACCCCATTTGGTTGAAGAAGGAAATTGCAAACCATTCTGGTCTCTTTGCCAAGACTATAGGAACTAAAATAGTCTTAATAAAAATAGCATTAAAATAATCACAAATACTAAACATTTATTAAGTACTATGCACTAGTCACTATGTCAAGCACTGGAGTTCAAAGATATAAAAGAAATAATAAACTCCATTCTAATTCAAGAGATAACATAAATGAATGTGAATGCTTTAAAAAATAGATACAAGGTGATGGGGTGGGGAAAGCTCTAATAGCTAAAGGGGATAGAAAAGGACATGTGTAGAATGTAGTGCTTAATCTAGTTCTCAAAGGAAACCTGGGATTCCAAGGGACAGAGGTGACTGGAATACATTACAGAGATGAAGGAAAATATTCACTGAAGGAACAGAAATTGGAGGGTCATTTAAAAAAATTTAATTAATTGATTTAGAATATTTTTCCATGGTTACATGATTTATGTTCTTTCCCTCCCCTCCTCCCCGCAATCCCCATAGCCAACGAGTAATTCCACTGGGTTTTACATGTGTCATTGATCAAGACCTATTCCCATATTATTAACATTTGCATTAGGGTGATCGCTTAGAGTCTACATCCCTAATCATGTCCCAACAACCCATGTGATCAAGCAGTTGTTTTTCTTCTGCATTTCTGTTCCCACAGTTCTTTCTCTGAATGTGGATAGCTTTCTTTCTCATAAGTCCCTCAGAATTGTCCTGGATCATTGCATTGCTGCTAGTAAAGAAGTCCATCACATTCAATTTTACCACAGTGTATCAGTCTCTGTGTACAATGTTCTTCTGGCTCAGCTCCTTTCACTCTGCATCAATTCCTGGAGGTCATTCCAGTTCACATGGAATTTTGAGTGTCATTTGTGAAGAGCAACAATAAGACTTGTGACTAGACTGTAGAGTGCATGAGAGGCTAGAAACATTGGTTAAGGCATGGTTATGAAGATCTCTAAATGTCAAATATAGGAGTTTAAATTTACACCTAGAGGCAAGAGAGATCTCACACAGTTTATTGAGTAGGGTGCTAACATGATCTTTATGCACTTTAGGAAAATCACTTGGATAACTGTGTGGAGAATGGTCTGGAATAGGAAAAGAAATGAGATAGACACACTGATTAGGGAATTATTGTAATTACCCAGGTGAGAGGTGATGAGACCCTAAATTAGGGTCTTGTGTGGGTGGAGATAAGGGTACAGAGGACAGGATTTGGCAACCAATAGGATATATGAAGGGAATGAGAATTAAGAATTGACAATGACAATGTGGTTATGAATTGTATTACTACAAGTATGATGGTACCACTTAATTGAAAAAGGAAGTATGGCGGAGTAAAGGTCAGTGTTTTTTTGGAGATGAGTTTGAGAAGATTACAGGACATCTAGTCCAAAATTTCTAGTTGGCATTTAGTGATCAATTAATCAACCAACAAACATTTATTAAATGCTTCCTATGTGCCATGAAGTGCATTGTACTGACGAGGACCTGGAAATTGGGAGAAAGATAAGGACTGTCATCCATTTAGAGATGATACTTGTGGCTACCAAGTGAGAGAGTAGAAGGAATTTATATAAGTCCAAATGTAGACTGAAACATACCACATTCTTCACTTTATTTACTCCATGAATCTTTCTCTAGTATAAACTTTGTGTTTTGTTTCATGACATGATGAAGAGGGAAATATGTATTATGTGATTTTATATATATATGTATATACACAATCTATATTATAATACCTTCCTTCTTAGAAAGAGTGGAGGATGGGAGGGAAGGAAAAAGATTATTTTTCTTGGAATATTTTCTTGGAATATGGAAATGATCATTTCACTTGATGTTTAAGTTAGCAATAAAAATATAATAGAAAAAATAAAGAAATAAGACAGTTTTATAAGCATGTTAAAAAAAGAAAAGGGAGATCAAGAAAGAGACAAGTATACCTACAATAAAAGAGCATGATTATTATTTAGCAAAGGAAACTGAGAAGGAAAAGTCATAGAAGTAAAAGACATAAATACGCAGAAACAGAGGAACAGAGAGAGAAAGAGACAAAGAGAAGCAGAAATGGAGACACACACACAGATAGTATTTATAATCAGGGGTTTGCTGGAGCGAGGTCTAACCAGTTAATGAAAGCTGATTTAAAAAAATTTCAGTATGAGCATTTGTTATTATTTTGTTGATTGCCTTCTCTTAAGAAACGATTAATAAAGCAGATGAAAGCTAAAAGTGAAATGCATACATTTTTCCCGAGAGTTGAACTGTTAAACATTTACCAGCATACTCTCTATTGCTCTATAAACATTGCTTGATCTCAGCAGGAACGCAGCAGAAGGCTCAGCGATGAAGTTATCATCAGACTGTAGGTTAATAATAATAAAATGTATAGGAATAACTGATTTTTATTTAGTTTTTATTAAGGTTTGCAAGGTATTTTACATCCATTACCTTCCTGGAGTCTCACAATACCCCTATATAATACTGTAAGGTTTATAAAACATTTTCTTCATAACAAACTTGAAATAGGTAGTGCAAGTATTATTATGCAAACTTTACAGCTGAGATGCTGTGGCTGATCAAGACAATATACTGAGTAACACAATAAATAATTTTTATTATTTATTGGGAATAATAGAAGGGCAGAACTTCAGCCCTGGTCTTTTGACTCCCATTGTGGCATTCCTTCCACCATAGCTGCCCTGAGTTAACTACTTCTATCGGGATTGGCAGCTCATGTGAAGTTGTTTTTAGACTATAAGTTGCCTGTGTTCTTCCTACCTCTTGGGTTCCTGAGCTGTGACTAAGTGGCTCTGTTGATGATGGCTGAGTGGTAGACATAGCAGAAGCTGAATATTTGCAAGGATGTTTATACCCTGCCACACCTGCATTCTTTATCCTTGGCGAACTACTCATTATGGTAGTTGCAAAGAATCTTGAGTGATGATACTGGTCCTCTATGATCACAGGCAAACTAATTCCCTCCAGTGAAAACAGTTGGGCAAGGGAAGTCATCATCAAAAAGAAAATTAGTCTTCAGGTAAAGTGAAAGATGACCTTTTGATCCAGGCAAGTCAACAAAAATTTACTAAATGCCTGCTTTGTGCCAGGAAATCAAAGACTGATGGTAAGCACCTCTCTCTCTCTCTCTCTCTCTCTCTCTCTCTCTCTCTCTCTCTCTCTCTCTCTCTTTCTCTGTCTCTCTATCTCTGTCTCTTCCCCTCAACATATATATGATACATATACATCTATCTCAAAATATTAATAACAATACTTTGTGGAGTAGTAAAGAATTGGAAACAATCAATCGAGGAATGGCTGAACATATTGTGGTATAAGAATATGATGGAATAAGAAAATAAGGTTATGAAGAATTCAGAGAAGCAAAGGAAGATATATATGAAATGATATGGAATAAAGTTAGGAAAACAATATGGACAATGACTATAAGGCACTGAATAAAACTCTAATAAAATGAAATTGAATGATGAATAACTATATTGATCAAGCTTGGTCTCAGAAAAGATTGAAGAAAACATATCCCATTCCCTTTACTACAGAGGTGGAAACTCTGGGTGTGGAATATTGCATATGTTATTATATGTGGTCAATGTTTTGACTGGTTTTGCTGTACTACTTTCTTCTTTTTCTTTTTAAATCTTTATTAGAAGAGATGACTCCAGTTTTGTGAGAGAGAAAGGATTACTTGATATTCTTTTTTTTTTTAATTTTTTAAACCCTTAACTTCTGTGTGTATTGACTTATAGGTGGAAGAGTGGTAAGGGTAGGCAATGGAGGTCAAGTGACTTGCCCAGGGTCACACAGCTGGGAAGTGTCTGAGGCCAGATTTGAACCTAGGACCTCCCATCTCTAGGCCTGGCTCTCAATCCACTGAGCTACCCAGCTGCCCCCTACTTGATATTCTTTAAAAAAAATTTTAACATTGTTTTTTTTTTAAATTAGCAGCTCCAATTTCCCTCATTCCTTCCAGATCCTCCTCTACCCATTGTGAAGATGAGCAACAATACCTATTATACATGTGAAGTCATGCAAAACATTTCCATATTAGCCATTTTCCAAAGAAGCAAGAAAAATAAAGAAAATTTAAAAAAATATGCTGCAGTCTGCACTGAGTTTATCAGTTCTCTCTGGATGTGGATAGCCTTTTTTATCACGAGTCCTTTGGATTGTTATGGATCACTATATTGATCAGACTAGCTAGGTCTTTCACAGTTGATTATTGCTACAGTATTGCTGTTATTATGAACAATGGCCTCCTAGTTCTGCTGACTTCACTTTGCATCTATTCACATAAGACATAATTTTTCCCAGGTTTTTCTGAAACTATTGAGGAAGGACATATTCAAAAATTTATGTCCTAAAAATTACTGTCCTGTAATGATAAAAGACATCAATTAAATTTTTAGAAAAATAAACCTAAGTGAGGAGGATATAGAGAAAAGTTGGAGAATATGGGGAATTTGACTCACAACTGAATGAGTACAGTAAAAAAGATACAGTGGTGGGGGCAGTATGGACACCTGGCAAAAGTCTGGTTTTCATCTGTTCTTCCAAAAGCTGGGATTTTGGCAGAGAACAGAGAATATTGTAAATATACAGCTATCTACATAAAAGTTGCTAACAAGATTTTTTTTCTCAAGTATGACATAAGCTAATAGAATAAATCCTTTGAGCACACATGATGCATATGCTTGGAGATTTGCTGATTGATTTTAAGGGTTTTTAATGTAAATGGGGAGAGGAAAAACTTCTCAGATAAAATAATAGCGAAGGCGCTTGGGAATTCAGAATAGCACAGAAATAAGAACATTTATCTCAAATCTCTCTATATATATCATTGTCCAGAATATAGATGACAGACTTGAAATATAAACAGAAAAGAGTATATATGATTCAGTGAGAATAAGTGAAATGCAGCACCTACTTGGAATATGGTAACGGAAAGGTGCACCTTTTTTTTTTTCAGGAGAAAGACATTTTCTAGAGGGGATGTCAAAACAGAACTTATGGTAAGAACAGTCAGACTTGCCTTATGGGGAAATCCATAAATTCTAGGATGGAAGTACATGTTAAAGAAAGAAAAAGGCGAGGAAAAACAATTATATCACTGAATGGGATAAACTAAAAATTCTTCAATCAGGTAGATAATTTGGATAATGATTTTCTGATACAGATAATAAAGCTGGCTTGGGGCAAAATATTAATTCATTTCTTTAATCGACAACCAATTACTAAGTGTATATTGCCTATATAGATTTTTGGGGAGATAGAAAAATTTAGATAAAACATAGCTGTTACCTCCTTTGAACTTATAATCTTGTAAAAACACACAAACACTCCGTTATGTGAAGATAAACATAGTATTTTAAATTATATATTAAATTATATATTAAAATTGCAAAATAGTGGTATGGAGGGTCTGAAAGGAAAGATCATTGGCAATGATAAAAACATTGTGGAGATGACACTAATGGATAGGAATTCAAAAGGGAAAGGGAAAAGAGGCATTCTATATAAAAAGAAACCTTGGAGGCATAGAAGTAGGAAAATACAGAACATGCTCAGGAGTCAGAGTAATTCAAATTCTTTGGAGTGTAGAATTAAAGGAGAATATTGTGCAATGAAACTGAAAAAGTAAGGTAATGGCTGATTGAGAAATATAGATGGCTTTGGATACTAAACAGAGGAGTATAAATTTTTCTAATTAGGTAATAAAGAACCCCTAAAGATTTTTGAACAATGTGATCCATGTCCCTTATATCCACCACTTAAAATTCCTGTCCACCTTTATGAGTCTTCTCAAATATTGCATACTGCAGGAACCCTTTCCTGGTCCTTCCAACTGATAGAGCCTTCTTCTCCAACATTGCTTTCATATCTTTTTTATATATCTTGCATGTATCTCTTCAGTGAGATGTCATTTCTCACATTACAATGTCAACTCTTTGAGGGATGGGAGAGATTCTGCCTCTATACTCCCATTATTTACTACAATTTCTGGAACATATTAAATGCTTAATAAATACTTGCTGATTGGTTATTTGATTGATCTGTGCATAAGGGAGGTTGTTTGGGCCATGGCATGAAGGATGGATTGGAGGGGGAAGAAAGCAGAGTTGGGAAAAAATGTCTTAGTATGCTCTTAATAATCCCAGCTGGTGGTAACAAAAGCCTGGACTAATGTGTGGCTGTACAAACAGATACATAAGATATCTTATACCACAACACCATAAGAGAGGTGTTACATAGGTAAGACCAAAAGGACTCAGTAACTAATTGGATATGAGAGGTGAGGGAGAGAGAGGAGCTAAAGATCAGTACAAGGTTATGAAAATCTGAGAAAGCATGAACAACGATGCAACAGAAATAGTGACTCTATGAGGGAGTGCAGAATTAGGGTATTTTATTTTTGTGGTGATATAATTTCATCACAAATATATTCTTGTGGTGGTGATATGTTCAACGACACCAACATTAGTTAGAAAACTCATTCCATTAAAGGCAGTGGAGGTGATAAAATTTTGACATGCCTTCCTAATGAGTCCATCTCTCAGAAGAAAGCAACAGTAAGAACTATCACCCTGAAATACATTCTGAAAATAGGAATGGAGCTTTTTGGTGAAATGGATTTGTTGGGAACCTTGGAAAAAGAAACCTTCCAATCTAGAGTTCACAATAGGCAAAGAAAGGATTACTAGGTATAATCACACAAGAACACTAGACTTTAGGGAAATGGATTTTAAAATATTCAAAGAAAATATAGGTGTTAAAAGAGACTATCTTTCTTTTCCATCTCCAGACTCCATGGCCTTTTCACTGGATCTCCTCTGTCTGTCACATTTTTCCTCCTTACCTCCAACTCTTTACTTCCACAACTTCCTTGGAGATTTATGAACTGGGAAAGAATCACCGAGGAAGATAGGAATTGAGATGAATTCTAAAGGAAATCAGGGAGTCATAGAATCAGGAGGCAGAATACTATTTGTGAAGCACAGCAAATAGACTAATGTAAATGGATTGCAGAGTGTGTGATAGAGTAAAGAATCAGAAGATTGGAAAGGTAGAAAGGAAATAGCATGTGAAGATCATTAATGATAAAGAAAACATAATTTCTAAGTAGAACTTTAAAGGCTTAACAGTTTATATTTTATATTGGAAGTAAAAGGAAGCCACTAAAATTTATTGAATGTCTATGTGTATGGAAGAGGGATGGCATGGCCAGACTTGTGCTTAAGGAAAATCACTTTTGCAGATGAGTAGGGGATGAATTGAAATGACAATACTTGAAGCAAGGAGACTGATTAGAAGACTATTATAATAAATAGTTTAAGTGAGAAGGGATGTATTGGTGTGCTATCTATCTGAGAAGATAGAAAAAGATTTACATGAGAGATGTTACTCTTAGAAAAGACAAAATTTGAAAACAAATTGGATATTTGAATGAATGCAAGCAAAGTGGTCACCTGATTGATGAGGAGGGACACTGAAGTTTAAAGTCTGAGTCATTAGCTAGCAAAAGGGAAAGTTGGAAAGACCAAAGGGTTTTTAAGGGAAAATAAGCTCTGAGCATTATGAATATGAGATACATATGGAATATTCACTTTAGTGTCCTAAATTAGTAATATAAGACTAAATATGAGACTTAATTAGTCATGTAAGACTAAAGCTCAATAGAAAATATAGGGCTGAATGTGTAGATCTGGGAATTATCTGCCTAGTGATAATAATTGAACTCAAGGGAGCTGATTAGGTTAATGAGTGAAATAGTATAGGGGAAAAAAAGAAGAGAGCCCAAAAAAGAGCATTGGGGAACAGAAACTCATGTTTAGTTGGCATGATATGGATAAAAAGTCATTAAATGAGCCTGGGGAGTTGTCAAACAGGTGGGAAGAAAACCCAGGAGACAACTGTACCTCAATAACCTAGAGAATGTCCATCAAGAGATGATGAACAGTACCAAAGCCTATAAATAGATAGGATGGAAACTGAGAAAAGGATATTATATTTGGCAATTAAGAGAGAAATAGAAACTTTGTGGAGGACAGTTTCAGTTGAATTTCTGGAGTCAGATTGCCACCAGTTTAGAAATCAGTAAATAAAGAGGAAGTAAAACCATTGGGTATAAATGACTTTCTCAAGGAATTTAATCAAGAAAGAGAGGGTACGTATTTAATAATAATTATTCAGAATGATAGAATCAAGTCAATGCTGTTGTTTTTCAAGGATGGAGAAGGCATGAGTATTAGCAGGAAGCAGAAAAAGTACCAGTATATAGGGAGGTATTGGCGGGGAGAAGTGAAAATTGTCATTGAATAACCTTGATTTTTTTCAACAACATATCAGGCAAGGTCCTTAGAAAAATGATAGGGGAAAGGTTGCTATGAAAGATTTGGGGAGGATTAAAAGGTTTGGAATAGTTGCTTCTCTAAAGTGAAATGGCAAAACAATTACAGAGGAATAGAATGATTGCCTTGCTTCAGGGAGGGCCCATTTGAGATAATATGCAACATGAAACTGTAGTGGAATGAATCATCTCAATTTCATGATTTTCTCTAGAAACATTCAGTAATATGTAAGTTGGAGCAAAGGAAGTAGATGGTCAAGGAAATCCAGAACTGGGGTTTGGAAAGTCATGATTGGTGATTGGGCAAGATGGCAAGAGATTTAAGGGTATAACACAATGCACAGTTGAACAAGGAACTCATTCTGCCTATTATTCACTGGAGTACAGAGCTGGAAAGGACCCCAGAGGCCAGTGACATTCTATATAGTGCTTCTTCCTTAGAATGTCCAGTTCCATTTTATGTTTCTGAAGCCTTAATGCCTGTGATTGATACAGTTCCAGTGAATCAGAGAACTTTATTGTCTTTCTGTATCATGTTCTTTCACTCTCCTTTATGTTAATATAAATTATTATGTATAGGAGATTGAGAGATAGACTTGAAGTCAAGAAAACGTGGCCCTGAATCCTTCCAAAGATTCCATTATATCTCTGACTCTGAGCAAGTTGTTAAGCTTACTAAGCTTCAGTTTCCTCAATTGGCAATTAAGGATTTTTGGTCTTTTTGTTATGACTAACCATTTGGTAAATGACATAGAATTTTTGATGTGGCTAAGCTGTTGGATGCAATGAAAAGATCATCTATCTAATTCAGTATTCCTCCAGTGATACTACATAACGGTCGTTCATGGAATAATATTATTTGGAGGAATAAAAATTTTAAAAGCTCAAATGGCAGTGAAAAGATACAGAAGTTTAGAGGCCCATCTACTCTTTTTTCAGGTCCTTCTTGGCAAGAAGGAGTCTTTGACACAAGGCCTACACACAAGTTGGCAAAAAGAAAAGAGTCTTCAGACTAGAATATGGCAGGAATAATAACTGATGTTTATATAAATGTCATATTTATTCATATTTTTAATCCCATAACAAAATTATGAACTCTTAAATATATTATCTCATTTTATATGCTAGGAAACCTAGCAGGTAAATGTCTGAGTTGGGATTAGAACCTAGGTCTGCCTTCTTCAAGTCCAGACCTCTTTCCACAGTATCTGCTGTCTCTCCCATAATGATTCCCATAGTGAACATAAAAGAGTTCTAAATGACTTCATAGTTAACATTTATAAAGCACCTACTATATACTGAGCACTATGCAAAATGTTTTACAAATATCTGAACCTCACTACAACCTTGTGAGGTAGGTGCTATTATGATCCACATTTTACAGATGAAAAAACTGAGGGCAAACAGAGGCTATGTGATTTGCCCAAGATCACAAAGCTATGGAGTATATGAGGTCAGATTTGAACTCAGCTCTTCCTGACTGCAGATCTAGCACACTATCTATCCACTGGGTCATGCAGCTGCCCCAAGTACATGGTGTTCTATGATACATAGAAATGTTGTTTCTTTTATATACTTTGTTTATGCTAATATTTAGGAATATTGCCTTTATTTTGTTGAAAATCCATGTCACCCCTACAGCAGCAGCTTCTTTGGGGAACCCCTTGACCTTGACAGTCTAGTTCCACCTGTTGAATGACCAATCCTTGGTAAAGGATTTTCATCACAAAATTGTAACTCAGAAACACGCCCAAAGGAACACAATTGGTACTTGCACCCAGATCTTCTTAATTCCAGGTCAGGGCATTGAATATAAAATCATAAAAACAAGAAAGCAAATTTCCCTCCTTGGTGGGAGTTTTCCCACCAATCCTGGCTGGTTAAATATCCATCAAAATTCCCTCATTCACTGTTACTAGGGAGAATTTGATGGAGAATTTTAAAAATTTGTGAAGAAACTGCAATGAAACCTTTGAGCATATTTTCCCAAACTTTTCTAGGTCCTGCTTCCCAGGAGGGGAAACCATAGAGAGTAAAGAAGATCTTCCCAATTAGGAGAGAGAGAAAAGATTAGGGAAGTCTAGTAGCCTTTTTTCTTCTTTATATTCTAGTGTTTATATGTTGGCATCAGAAAACTATTCCTTCTCAAGGCCCATTTTCCAAAGAAATAGGCATCAGCAGAGAGCAGAGGAAGGAGGGCAAGAAATCTAGAGCTCTGAGGTGGCCAGCAATGAGGGTGCTGGGTCAGCCCTGGCCAGGCCCTTTATTGGCTCCTTGGCTTTGGGGCCAGAGTCAGAATGTTCCCATCACTGGGATGCATAACGGCAGTAAAATCAAACCCCAAGTACAGCATAACCTCATCTGTCCCAATTGATTGGGACCAGTCATAGCCCTGAAATGCATGCCTACATTTTCTCCTATTTGTTCTGCATAGCAAGAGGTTTATAGAGGTCCCTTACTGGGAAGAAAGAAACGTCCCACTGGGTAACTGGCTCCCTGGGGTTTCTTTATAGAGTTTCAAGGTTGGCTAATGTGGCATAGTAGAGCCTGAATCTGTAATCAGGCCACTTGAGGTGGGATCATGATTCGGCTACTAACTCTAGCCTTGGGCAGGTCACGTCATCTCTCTCATCCTCAGTTTCCCCTTGGACTCTAAAATTCTATCACTGATCTTATAGATCCCTTTTCTTGATGGAGGTGTTGGAGAAGACCTGTTGCATAAGTGGCTTTGCACATAGCAAAATGGTAAAGTTGAGGGAGAAATTGATATGATATGCATTTGCTCTGGTCATGTCAATCCTTGCTTCAAAAACCTTGCTTCTTGTGCTCCCCTCCCTCAACTCTGGCAGTTGAACTTGATTCATCTTCCAAGGCAAAACTCCAAAGATATTACTTCCCCAGTGCCTTCTTTATTCCAGGCATCAGCAAAGACCCCATTCTATGCTACCTCCATCATATTTTGTTCCTATGTCTCTTTCAAAAGTCATCACATTGTTGGGGCAGCTGGGTAGCTCAGTGGAGTGAAAGTCAGGCCTAGAGACAGGAGGTCCTAGGTTCAAACCCGGCCTCAGACACTTCCCAGCTGTGTGACCCTGGGCAAGTCACTTGACCCCCATTGCCCACCCTTACCAATCTTCCACCTATGAGACAATACACCGAAGTACAAGGGTTTAAAAAAAAAAAGTCATCACATTGTGACATAATGGAAAAGACAACTGGCAGAATCAATAGATATGAGTTTAAATCTCGCAAAGACTCCCCAGTGCTGGCTAAAAAAGTCCAAACAGCTCAGGATTTAAGGATCTCTATAATCTTGTCCCAATCTACTTGTCACTTTTATTTCACATTATCCTCCTTTAGATACCTTGGTAGAAAGAGTGTTAGATTTAAAATTAATAAGGACTTGAGTTCTGTCTCTGCCACTTAATACTTATAAGATCTTGGACTAGTCATAATATCTATGGGTCTTAGTTCCCTCGTGTGTAAAATAAAACAATCTGACTAAAATATCTCTAAATATATTTCTCCATATTAATATAATATAGTATATAATATGAATATAATATAAAAGATCTCTAAATTATCTAAAACATGTCCTTTTAGACATAACTCTATGATCCTATGGCCTGAGTAATAAAGAAAATCACAGTTAAGAGAGAGAAAAAGACAGAAAGAAAGAAGGAAAGAGAGAGAGAAAAAAAGAAAAAAAGAAAGAAAGAAAGAAAGAAAGAGAAAGAAAGGAAGAAAGAAAGAAAGAAAAGGAAGGAAGGAAGGAAGGAAACAATTTTTTTTGCTTATTATGTGTCAAACACTATGTTAAATGCTTTAAAAATCTCTTCTTTGATTCTCACAACCTTGTGAGGTAGATGCTATTATGATCCCCATTTTGCGGATGAGGAAAATGAAGCAAACAAAGGTTAAGTGATTTGCTTAACACCACACAGTTAGTGAGTATATGAGGCTAGATTTGAACTCAGGTCTTCCTCCCTTCAAGACCAGCACTCTATCCACTGTGCCATTTAGCTGCCCCTCAATACACAGTGTTCTATGACACTTGGATATCTTATCTATACTCTGTTTATACTAATATTTAGGAAAGTTACCTTTGTTCTTTTGAAGATCAACGCTATTGCAGCTACAATAGCAACTCATTTGGGAAGCCTCTTTGCCTTAATCAAATTCCAGTCTCTTTCCGCCTATTGAATTACTAGAGATAAATAATAGCTTATATTGGTAAAGGATTTTCATTACAAAGCTGTAGCTCAGTTTTCACATTGTGATGAAATGGAAAAGAGAACTGACTGAATCAGTAGACTCTTGGGCTCAAATCTCATGTGTGATATATTTTTTCCTAGCTCTGTGACCATAGGGAAGCACTAAAGCTCTGTTCTTCCTCTGTACAATGGAGAAGGATGGACTAAATCATTTCTGATATCCCTTTAACCAATGGAGTTAAGTGAGGAGGGTTTCAGGGAAGGAAGGAAAGAAGGGAAAAAGGAAGGAAACAATCACTTATTAAGTGCAATATTCCATACACTTGCCAAGTGCTTTATAAATATTCTCTCATTTGAAACTCACAACAACTCAGGAAGGTAAATGCCATTACAATCCCCATTTACAGTTTAGGAAACTGAGGAAAATGGTGCTGATGTGCCAAGTCCAAGGTCACTTGATGTATATAAAATATATAAAATGTAATTTATAATGTAATCTCATATATCATGTAATACATCCTATATAACATAGTAATATGTGTTACACAACTTGGACAAATCATTTCCCTTCTTTAGCTCTTAATTTTTGCTTCTATAAAAAAGGAAATTGGATAAAATCATCTAAGCTCCTTCAAGTTTTCAAATTTTTTAATTCTATATTTCTATATCCAATATTGCTGGTGCCAAGTTGGCCTCCAAAATCCTCAGTGGCCTGTGAGTCTGAAATGAGCTCCATAAATATAACATAAAACTTTAATTTACAACTTTAGAACAAAATTGGAAGAAACAATCTTTCTGCCTGGGCATTTGGGTGAGAACTGTTGAGATCTTGGACCTTCCTATATATATATATATTAGCTATGGGCATTGTTTCCACATGATAAATAATTGAAATCCTAAAACTGAGGAAACCTCATCCAAAATGTATTTGCTGATCAAAGCCAGTATGGTGTTATAATAATTCACACTCATATAGTGCTTTCAAATTTAGAAAACACTTTATATGCACTATTTCATTTGATTCTCATAACACCTCTGTGAAGTAGATGGTTATGAATTATATAATCTCCAGTCTGGGTTTATAGAACATGAAAATTATCTTGATCATAGCACATATGGGAGAATCCTAAATTTTGTAGGGGAATATTCTAGTGTCAACATTAGTGGCTCCATATCTCTCAATATATTAAAAATTTCTGGGCCTCTCCAAGAAACGATTCTGATCTCCATCTATGCTTAGCTTCAACCACTTTTTCCCCTTACGTTTTATTTTAGCACTTCTGGTGCTCTGCTCAATCCCCATCTCATTCCAATTGCACCATACTGATTTTTTGTACATTTTATTATTATTATTATTATTAGATTTTAAACACTTTGAAGGTAGAAATTGTATCTTTTTTCTATCCTTGAGGATCAGCACAAGATGAAAAATGTCTTAAGGGTTAAAATTAATCTTCAACTTTAAGGGCAACTTAAAGAATCAGGTGAAAGGAAGATGGAAAAGTTTACTTAAAGCTTGAGAGAGAGAGAGAGAGAGAGAGAGAGAGAGAGAGAAGAACAAGAAGGAGGAGGAGGAGGAGGAGGAGGAAGGAAGAAGGGAGAGAGGGAAAGGAATATACTCCCACAGAATCAATTAATCAGTTCATAAACAAGATTTATTAAATACCTGCTATATGCAAAGAGTGACTTGTAGGTGGCACAATGGATAGAATGTAGGGCCTGAAGTCAGGAAGACTCATCTTTATAAGCTCAAACCTGTCCTCAGACACTTACTAGCTGTGTGATTCTGAGTAAGTCATTTAATCTAGTTTGCCTCAGTTTCCTCACCTGTAAAATGAGCAGAAGATAATGACAAACCACTCTAGTATCTTTGCCAAGAAAACTCCAAATGGTATCACAAAAAGAAACAAATTAAAAATGATCAAACAACAACCAATATGCCAACCACTGTGCTAAGTGCTGGAGATACAGAAAGAGGCAAAAGACAGTCACTGCCCTTAAAGGAACTTAAAACCTAATGGAGAAGCAACATGTAAATATATACAAAAAAAGCTGTATGCAGGATAAATAGAAAATAATAAACAGAGAAAAGGGAATAGAATTCGGAAGGATTATAAAAGACTTCCAGTAAAAGATGGGATTTTTGTCAAAACTTAAAGAAAGTCAGAGAGGTCAAGAGAAAACATTCAACTCACTCTGGACAGCTAGAGAAAATGCCCACAACTAAGAGATGAAATGTTTTGTTGACAATGACAGTGTCACTGAATGGAAGAGTACATAGTAGAAAGCAACATTTAAGAAGACTGGAAAGAGGGGGCAGCTAGGTGACTCGGTGGATTGAGAACCAGGCCCAGAGATAAGAGGTCCCGAGTTCAAATCCGACCCTTAGACACTTTCTAGCTGTGTGACCCTGGACAAGTCACTTAACCCCCTTGCCTAGCCCTTACTGTTCTTCTGCCTTAGAACCAATAGGCAGTATTGATTCTGAGATAGAAGGTAATGGCTTATTTTTTTAATTAAATTTTTAAAAAGAAGAAGACTGGAAAGATAGGAGGAGGCTAGGTTATTCAGAGCTTTGAAGTCCAAAAAGATCATTTTGTATTTGATCCTAGAGTTTATTGAGTATGGGGTTCATATGACATTATTAAACATGCGCTTTAGGAAAATTACTTTTTTGGCTGAATAGAAGATTGGTTGGAGTGGGGGGAAAATGAGGCAAATAGATACACCAGCAGGCCATTGCAGCAATCTAGGTGTGAGGTGATATCTGCCTGCACTAGAAAGGTGGCAGTATCAGAGTCTATAGGTCCTTGTTGGTTAGGCTGTGGCAGGGATGCCAGGTCAACACAGCCTCCTTCTCCACAGTGCCTATGGGCATTTTTGCATGCCCCACCCCTCTGTCCAGCTGCCCATTGAGAGCACATCCTCCCTCCACTGTATGGAATAATGGGAAGAGGGACAGAAGGGGAGGGAGTTGGACTCACAGGCAGCTAGAAGCTGCACTTTGGCCATACGCTCTCAAAAATGTTTGCCAATGCTGCTACAGAGAAGAGGGAAGAAAAAAATGACTTCTACAATCACAGGTTTTGGGGTGGTAGGGTGTTTCAAAGATATTTCAAAGTCCCAAAATAAAGAAGTAAAAGCACAGACCACGAATAAGAAAATACAATTCAAAAAAAGTAAGAGAAAAAAATAAGGACAAAGGCAGAGAAAACCTTTTGGAAAAGATAGCAATAAAAAAGAGTTTTCAGGGGAGGAAAAAAGAAAACCTACAATCTACTGAATGCAAAATGAAATAGAAACATGAAGAATGAAAATGAGAAATGAGAATAAAATTGAGTATGCATTAAGTAAATCTGAAAAAGGAAGAGTTTCAGTCATGATATAGACAAAGAAATTTAAAGCTTATAATAGCAATATGGATAAATAAGAAAACTGCATTTTCCTTCAAGGAACCATAGACAAGGAAAAAGAAAAATATCAAACACATATGCAATAAATACCATAACATCTAAATTTAGTAAAGTAAACTTCATTGCAGAATTAAATAGATTGTGATATAAAAATTGCAGAAAACTTTAATATTACTTTCTCAGAGTGGGACAAATCTAACAGAATGATAAAAAAAAAAAGAAAATACAAACTTATCAAAATGTTGGAGAATTTAAGTCCTCCAAAACTTATAGTATTTTGAATGTGAACATATATGCGTATTTCTCAGAAACACAACACATTTACAAATAGACTATATGCTAGGGCACAGAGAAATTTAAAATAAATATAAAAAGCAAGAATATTAAATATATCCTTTGCAAATAATACTGCAATAAAATAATAATAAAAACACGAACAAAAGATAAAGACTTAAAAGAAGAATTAATGATAACATAAATATTACATGGTCCAAATGATAAATCAGATAATTAATAATTATGTGGAAAAGAATAATTATTATGTGACAATAAACCCAAATTTCTGGGATCCATATGGAATTCTTCTGAGCAAAAATTATACTTCTGAAATCATACCTTAAAATTTTGAAAAAGAGAGAAATAACAAACTGCAAATGTGATTAAAAATAGATTAGACAAACCTAAAGTAATAAAAAAGAGGATATCTTAAACATTAGGTAAAAAGATAAAACTAAAAACAAAGACCTTAGAACTGATACATAAAATTAAAACCTGTTTTAAAGGCAAATGCAAATCATAAAACTTTAACTTAATCAAAAAGAGGGAGAAAAATGAAATGATCAAAATAAAAAATGGACTGGGTAAAATCACAATTAAATATATTTATGCCATCATATGCAAGCTAATATGATAACTGAAGGAAATTAAAGATTATTTAAAATATAAAATATCCCCCAAATCAGAAAATTAAATAGGGATATTAACATAATCAACAGTGACCTAAAATTAGCTTTTGATGAAGTACAGTACTCATTTTTTTCCAAAGACCTCATAGTGTATAGTGTATAGAGAGGTCATTTGTAAAGAACATCTACCTAAAACTAAAATCTGGTATTATTTGCAATATCAAAATATTAGAAGCTAACCCAGTAAATATAGGAGTAGAACAAGGATGTCCCCTTTCCCCCAAAGTTCTTTGACATCATTCTAGAAATGCTAGCAACTGCAAGATAAGAGAAAGAAATTAAAGGCAATATCCACTAAGATAAAGAACTAAGAAAGTTGTGCTCTCAGTGCCTTGAGTTTTGGTTTAGAGATCAAAAAGGTTTAGAAAGAATGATTAAAAGAATAAACCCTGAGGCTAAAGTGAAGAATCCCCTGGACTGGTTCCTTGAAGGAATTGCTGCTCCAGGAAGCTGACATGGTTCAGCAGGACCCACAGACCAATATGGATCTCGTAAAAGGACTCAATGTGTTATCCCTATCTAGGAGATTTTAGACATCTGTGATATTCTAGGACAGTGGGCACCTCCCTACAATGCCTCAAGCCATCCCTGTAGGTGACAGTAGATGCTTAGATATAAAACTGCCTCTGATTGTGAGCCATGTTGATTACAATGTGCCCATAGTTTCAGAGCTTAAAAAGAACTCCAATATTATTGTGTCATATAATTATATATGTGCTCTATGATAATTATACATGTGGATAATTATTTTTATATATTTATATTATCTATACTATAATTTTATAATATAACATTAATATATTGTATAATTATATGATTTTGTACTGCCTTTTTCTTAAAGTTTAATATTTTGAGAAAATTGATTGGTGTAAGGAATTTTTGAAATTCAAATAGGCAGATTTAGTTTTTATCTCAGCTTAAGCATGGGAATCACAGAACATTAGTGGACTTCCATTGACTGGGTTTCCAATAGCTCTAATTTTTGAGAACTTTCTCTTGCCCTAAGTTAAACCTTTTCCTACTGCTATATTTCAATGGATGCTACTTGTACCCTCTGGGATCAAGCAGAACAAATATTATCTGTCTTCTCCATGAATGATAGCCTTTCAATCACTTGAAGACATCATTTCTATCTTAAATCTTTTTTTCCTGGACATGTACAAAGATAAGTATAAAATTTAGCTGACCCAGATAAAGTTCCAAAAGATATTTAAGAAGAAAGATAGATCACTTTCACTAGGGGAAAATTAGAGGATTCTTGAAGGATTTTTTTTCTGTTCTCAGTTGTGAAGAATTTTAACATGGAAAGAAAGGTGGAAGGAGTATTTTTTCAGGCTATGAGGAAACTGTCTACATGTACAAATGGAGCCAGGAGAGAAGTAGTTGAAATAAAGAAACAGTAGGTTTGTCTGGAATTCAGAAAGGTTATTTAAGGTTGATAATATAGATCTGGATTATCATCTTTAAGGAGATAATAAGTAAAGCCATAAATGATAAAACCTAAAAAAGAAATAGTTGTAGTACCTGAGTGAGAGGGTTCAAGGCTATCCATAGTTTGTTCATTTCCCCCTGGACAATAAAATAACAATCAGAATATTCTCATGAAAAAGTTTATTACTGTAAAAATGTGAGAATTGGGAAACTGGTCCCCAGATGGTTTTTCATAGAGCATAGATCAAGAGTACTGACACCACTGGGTGCACCCAACCCATCCAATATAAGCATCTATGTCCCCAGGTCAACTGAAGGTTTTGGCAGCTTTTCAATTATTGTGAAAAATGGAAGTAGCAAACTACTTGTGAAAAAGTATGTAAAAATGGAAGTAGCAAAGTGGAGATTATGAAGAATAGTGCAGGTCTGTGTGGCCAGAAAAGAATTGTGATTAGAGTGTGATGTCATTCAGGCAGCTGAGAGAAGATAAGCAAGATGGTACCATTTATAGGAAAAGAACCTAGGTGCCTTGCCTCCCACGCCACACATGATCCAAATAGAAAGCTATCCCAGGTTCAAAGTACTTTGAGCATTAACATCATCCACTCAAAGCCATAACTTGCAAATCCCCGGATTTTTGATGACACTAAATCTTTCTGTTTCTTAGTTTCTTCAATTGTAAAGGATGGCAATGGAATAGATAAATTCTGAGATCTCTTATAGCTTCACATCTATGATTCTTTGACATTTCATCAAATAGCACAGCAAATTAAATGGCAAGAAAGATTCTTCCAATGGATCTATGGATTATACTTTTGCCACAGACTCTTGCTGAGGACATGTGTGGCAAAGGAACATACGTGAAGGGACATACATGCTAAAACACCAATGGGATAGGACCAGGACATATTCTAATGCTGCAGAATGACTAGTGTCCTCTACTGATGTCAGCATTGTACTCTGCTGTCCTCTCATCATCATCCCTTTTCTGCTCTCATAGGAGCATTGCATCATTGTTGTGGGGTATTTCATATCCTCTGGGTAATGCATTATCAATACTGACACCTAACTATAAAATTCATTGAAGTTTTCACTGCTACCATCTGCTGGACTTCTTTGATTCATCTGTTGCTCTTGGTTACCATCTGCTGGAGTTGCCTGACTAGTAAGCCTTTCCATTGCAATGGAGGGCTAATGCTCTTTTGATCCACTTGGCCCAGGTGGGCATTTTGGTGGTACCCAGTGAAGTAGCCAGAAAAAGTCATAAGACACACAGGCTGAGGTTTTGCTTTTTTTTTTTTTTTTGACTGCTCTCTTGGTGCTAACTCAAAATCTCCTCCCCTTAGCCAAATGATGGTTAACAAATTCCTTTGAATTTCTGTAAAATTTCTGACCATCAGTCTTCAGTCCCCCAAGTTATTCAAAGAATTACACTTGACAAAACCATGATAGAACTGTAGTATACTAAAGTGATGAAGCCCCCTTCAGCTACATAATTCTTCTCCTTTGATATGCAAATACACCTGGGAACCAAGAACAAAATAGCTAGATGAATTCTGCAGACATAGGTCTCTGGATTTGTTCTGTGTTCTTTTCTTTAAGTTGCAAACCTTCCAGCTACAAAATCACTGGTTTAGCATTTTGTCTTGCACAGGAGTACAGGTTTCCATACACAAGTGCCTACATATGGTTTCCCAAAGAGTTCAATCTGCATCTGGTATTGGAAGATGGAAGATGGTGTAATAGGGGACTTGGAAAGATGTAATGTGGGGATCAGGAGAGCATAATATGGGATTAGTAGGATGTAATAAGGGAATTGGAAGGATATAATATGAGGCTGAAGCTAGGGGTAATAACTGGTAGGATCAGGGAATAAGACAAGACAAGGGACTCAAGGCTGGAGGTAATCAAGGGAATAGACTAGGTAGTAGGGAAGTTACGGCAATGTAGTGGATGAGGAAGGTTCAATGATGAAGGATGGTAGTTGAGGTGGTAGGAGAAATAAGGGTATATCTGAGTTTAGAGAGCATAACACTGAGGTAACAAGGGTTTCAAGGGAGAGGATGAATTAATTTAAGCAGGCAAACAGCAGCAGGGAAATACAGACCGGGACATATTAAAGACAAATCACTGAAGGGAAATAGACTGATCCCTTCCAGTAAAGGACACTATACAGCCAAGTTAGAGTCAGCCAAGACAGATTTGAAATTGACCCCAGGCTTTAGTCAGTTTCACAGGAAGGGACTTGTTTGAAGTTACACTTCCTTCAAAATGGATATCCTCAGCTTCCCTCAAACCCAGAGAGTATGTTTTTCTCTTTTCCTCTTCCTCCCTCTCTTACTAATCAATTAATGAAGTAACCAAAAGGTCTTGTTTAAACACAAAAGGGGTTTATTGTCTTCTAGGATAGATTGACAGGGTAAAGGATCAAGGAAGCCCTAACAGCTGCTTAGAGAAACCTCAGGTGGGGGAAGGGAAGCAGGAATGTGAGACTGAGAAAGGACCTGCCTTTACTCAGCTCTCAAGGTGATTTTGAAATCAAAAGGGGTTAGGAAGTTGGAATACAAAGACTCAATAAATAATTTGTTGACAGGCTAACACTATCACAGATTTGAACTAACTCTCCGATTCATTCTCCTATTCACTCTTCTCAGACATTCAGGTTGGGGAAATGAAGGTAGGAAATAAGATAGGGTAGGAAATTCAAAGGATTTAGCTAAATTAACAAATCTCAAAGAAACTTCAAATCTAAGTTAGGTTTCAATCTCAAGAAGGAGCTCAGATGAACCCTGGTTCCCTCCATGAGTTCCCAGGTTCAACTGAAACTCTTCCAAGATTCTAAAACCTCTTAACTGACATAAGAACTCAGCCAAAGCCTGCAAAACTGTTTTGTCCCCCTCTCTATATCACAATGGGCACTCCTTAGTCAGTGCAGCCATTCTTCTTGAATTTATTCTGGATATTAGTGTTTTCTGCATGGAAATATCCTAGTGTGTGAAGTGGAAGTTTAAGAGGACTTTAAAATAACAAGGTACAACCTCTTTAGCGACTATTCAAAAAGACCGAGGAAAGCCATCTTTAAAATGGAATATACTTATTGAGAGAGGAATGTGGAGCAATGTCTCACATCATAGACATAAGACAATGTTCCTCAGATTTGAGAGAGAGAGAGAGAGAGAGAGAGAGAGAGAGAGAGAGAGAGAGAGACATGTGTGGCCATGCCTCAAGTCATTGACCAGAGACAGAATGACCCCTGATACAATGTTCCAAGGTTTACAGAGACACTCAATTTATAGGAAAATATAATAAACTCATTTTACACATTCAAGCCTTCCTTCAAATGAACATTTTAAAGAAATGGTCAAGAGTTGGAGACAAAGGTTTTAATCCAGAAATAAAGGACAGAATATTGTACAAAGAGAGGAGGAGTTCAGGTCTGGATTTCCTGGGAGAGGCTGACAAGAGGATCATTCCAGCACCACTTGGGTCAAGCCTCTGATACAATTGGAGAAGCTTCTGAGACAAAAGGTTCCTTAATATTTGATCATTGGGTACTTCAAGTCTAAGACAAGATCAATCTGGGACACCTCTCTAAGGCAAGTTCTCAGACAAACTCCAAAGACCCAACCCAAAACAATGGAGCAGAGAGGAACCAGCTTTACTAACCTCTTGGAGATATTAATAATTAATAACTTGAGAATAACACACTAATTTTTCACTCTATACCAGAGTATTCTAAGGATAGTGATTATGGGGGCTAATCAGATCCTCTATACTGAATCCCTAATAATCTCCATAGTAGAAAGCAGAACATCTAGCCAAGAGAGAAAGACAATGGACCATTGCTTGGAGAGTAGAAAGATTTTGCCTTAAGTTGAGTGAGTCTATAATACTAGAAATGGATGAGATCAGTGAGAAGGAGGAGTCATAAAAATAGGAGAAGAGGGAGGGGAAACAGCTTGGTTGTTGTAATTATAGCTTTCAGCTTGGAATGCTTTTGCTGATGTTGTTATTTAGATTGTTGTGTATATTGTTTCCTGGTTCTGCTTACTAATTTTTTAATGCATATAATTCTGTTTATACATGAAGAGATGAAGGGTTAGGCAAATCATTTTTAAAAAGGAAAGTTAAGAGGGAATAATATTTAACTGCATGTTAGGATTTCTTAACAGTTTATAAAAATAAGTTTCTCTGTTAATATAAATTTGCTTGGGTTCTCTTTGCTTATTGGCATTTAATTTTTTCTCATTACATTATTCTTCATATTTATCATTTCTTAAGGTTCAGTAATATTCTTCTATTAATTTAATATACTGCAATTTGTTTCAGCATCCCTCAATAAATGAGACCCATCTTTTTTAACAACATTATTCTTCCCATGACAATATATGACTGTGAGTCATGAAGCAGTAAAGTCTCTAAAAATTGAAAGTAAGGACCATGAGAAGAGAAATGGAAAGACATTTAGTGATTGTAAGCATATTACAAATGAGGAATATCATGGGTGAAGCAGCAAAAAAAATCCATCATTGAAGAAATTTATGATAAAAAATTAGGGGGCAGCTAGGTGACACAGTGAGCAGAGTGCTAGGCCCAGAGTCAGGAATACCTGGGTTCAAATGTAGCCTCAGATACTTACTAGCTGTGTGACTCTGCACAAATCACTTAACCCTGTTTGCCTCAGTTCCTTCATCTGTCAAATACACTGGAGAAGGAAAGGCAAATCACTTAAGTATCTTTGCCAAGAAAAACCCAAATGTGGTTACAGAGAGTCAAATATGAGCAAAACAACTGAAAAACAAAAAAATGACCCAAAAAGATGGGTTAGTCTGATAGCCAATGTACTGTCTGACATCCTAACAGACATCCTATTAATGTCAAGAGAACCTGAAGAAAGTCCCCAATATGTTAGGATAAATTAACTGGACAGGGACCCGAATCATATAGGATGAGCAGATATAGCTGGGTTATAACCTGCTCCATTTAAGGGGATCCTCACATATATGCTATCATAGTTGTATTGGAATATTGATATAAGGACATATCCCCATCTTAAGCTTTATTTTAATGATAATTGAGTTCTATATTGTACTTACAGGTTTGCAAAGTTCTTAAAATACATGATCTCATGAGCCTGATAAAAACCTATGACTAGATACTACAAATATTATCATCATTTTATTGATGAGGAAACAGAAACTTAGAAAGGATAAATTAATATAACTATTCTCACACAGCCAGTAGCCATCAGAGACATCAAGTTTCTCTGGCACCCGCTATACTGCTCTGTCTCATAATGCTTTCACAAAACCTTATCCAACTCAGAAAATCCATAATCTATATTCAAATATCTCTTCCATTTCTAATATGCTATTGTATGCTCTTCTGTGCTAAGATCC
The DNA here is from genome assembly GCF_016433145.1 of Gracilinanus agilis. Lineage (NCBI taxonomy): Eukaryota > Metazoa > Chordata > Mammalia > Didelphimorphia > Didelphidae > Gracilinanus > Gracilinanus agilis. The sequence goes on along the minus strand of NC_058131.1, from coordinate 177,992,054 downwards.
CTTCCAAACCTCACAGTCTCTACATTTTCAAATTATAAAAACAGCAATTTTGATCTGAAGAGAGGCTCTGATTCAGTCTGCATACTAGGTTTGTCCTATCACTTAAGAGACTCAAAACCCATTTCAGATTGACTATTTTCACTGTGTCTCTAAACCCAATTATTTTAACAAGTTCTTCCTAGTTGCTCCAATGTTTTTCAAAATCATCCCAGGATTTGCTCATGACTAATCAAATTTTCTCTCTGAAACCCCAGTCATTTTTGTATACTTCTGAGCCTTTTTTACTTTCTACCGAAATGATTTTTGAGGAAAAGATAGTTTTCTCTTCTAGCTTTACTCTGACTGCAGAGGCAAAAGTATAAATCATTGTTCAAAGTATGCTGGCAAAAAGCAACCTGCTTTCCTGGATGATTAGAAGAGCTCTGTATTCCCAAAGTCAAAATTGAGAGATGAATTAAGAAAATGGTTTTTTAAAAGGCGGTGAAAAACTGTATACATCTCACAGTATTTCTCCCCCCTGCCTTCTGCCCCAAGCTTAGGGTCACTTTCCTGAGTAATATTGGTTCATTTCTTCAATTTCCAGAGCTTAATAACGTCTCATATTCTGTGGTGCTCTTATTTTATTAATAATCATGCCAATGCACTATAGTACTTAAATAATTTTTCTTACAATAGTCCTATGAGGTTGATAGTATATGTGCTATTACCCTGATTTTCCAGATCAGAAAACTGAGACTCACATTGATCTTATAACCTGTAAGCATCTGAAGCAAGATTCAAACCTAAGTTTCCAGAGATCAGTTCCAATACTCTGTTCTTGTTAGGCGGTCTCTGTGTTGATACTCTAAGGAATGTTTGGACCCCTCTCCTCCCCCACTCCTCTCATTATCCACCCTCCTGCCCAGCAGCTAGGTAGGGGTTGGGGTGGGAGGTTGAAATGGGCATGGCACAGCACTCAGTCTCTGGGGGTCAAGCATGTACTCATTCTGGGGGATGGGATGAGGTAGGGGTGGGGCCCAGCACTCCTCTAAAAGGTTCACCATCACTGTCTTAGACTATACATGAATGAAAGAACAACAAATTATTATGTATTGTCCATGTTTCAGATGTTGAAATACAAATAAAAAAACAAGAATATCTTTTCCCCCCAAGAAGGATATGGATAGAAAATACAGATGGAGAAAGAAGTACAAATACAACAATACAAATAGCTTATAAGACACTACAGAAGTATAGTTATCTGGGGTACAAGCTTGAGTCAGAGGAAAATCACTACATTTCCATTTGGGAAATTTGAAAGTACTTCAATGACTTTTAGCTACTCTTTTCTGAAAACAAACAAACAAAAAAATCCCTTGACTTCTAACATTCTAATCTTCCACTGGATCTGAGATGTCATCTATGTGGGTATTCCTTCCAGTGATGACAGTGACAACTCATTGAATTTACAAAGCATGCTGAAGCCAAAGGGGTGACTAGGATTGGATGCTGGGTTCAAGGGACAAATATAATAGCTAAAGATGAGGAGAGGAAGTAACAAAAAAGAGAAAAACTTGATACTAGGAAAACAAATCAGGATTTCATGAAGTCTGAGTAGGCATGGGGAAATAAGAAAAATTCATGTTGCTGAGCTACAGCATGTGGTTCTGTGGGAGTGTGTCTTCTTGTAAATTCATCAGAAGGAGTCCACTCAGTGTGCTGGGTAGTCTTACTGGTAGTCAATTGGCATTTCATCTATACCAATAGTTGTCCATTAGTTTCCCCTCACTCTTCCTGCATAACTAGTTACTCAACTGATGGATTGTATTTAAATCATTATAACATTGATTCTTAATCTTTTTGCATATGTCATGGACACTTATGGCAGTCTGGGGAAACTAGTGAATCCATTTTCAGAAAAATATTTTTATACACATAAAACAGAGAGGATTACAAAGGAAGCCAGTTGCATTGAAACATAAGCCATTATTTTTAAAAAGTTCATGGACTCCATCTTCAGGATTCCTGCTCTGAAGCAAAAGCAACTTGATTATATATTGAGCTGATGAAATCAACTTAATTTTTTTCTATTCTCTAACTCAAATTCTCATGTCATCTTTCTTTTGTTTTTCTCTATAAAATCTAGCAAAATTTTCATTTATCTACATTTCTACCTAATGTCTTCAAAAGGCTTTGACCAAAAGTAAGAGTCTGAACCTACCTACCCATTGCTTTAGACTCTTACCTAATCTGCTGAAGAGGACAGTATCTGCTTACCAAACTCTTAAGAAATTGGTTCCTTAGAGTTGTTAAGGGTTAATTTTAGTAGGAGTCTGACAAAGGTGAGGAGAGCAGTTTGATAAAAACACTAAGTTTAATTTAGAAGTTCAGATAGAAAACAGAAAGGAGGTAAATGAGATTATTACTCTAATACTTTATGACTATACCTAAAATCCTAATCCTTCCTAAAATTTCTTTAAAAATCCTATTCCAACTGTCTTCAAGGACAGGTTCTTCTACCTGAGCAATGCCAGGCCTAAATACCTACAATGTCTACCTAAATTCATTCACTACCTACCTACCTAAACTAATCAATAAACATCAATCACCTACAATCTCCTTAAATCCTTTTCTCTATTCCAATTGCCAGTAGTAAAACTGCCTGTCACAGAGACAAAGACAGACCGCCTGCTCTCTAGGGAATCTGGAGGCAAAAGTCCTTAACTCTCAATTGTCCCTTTCTTATATATCTCATCTCCTAGGTAACAGAATCTTCAGCTCTCTCTCAAAGCAGCCTCTCAGTTCTTGGCTCTTAGAAATCTTCTGCTTTTAAAGAGACAGAGAGAGATTAAGAAAATTCTTTTAACAGAGTCAAGAGGAAGAAAGAATAACAGAAGCCAGTTCACCAGTTCACAGTAAACAAGGAGTCCCACAGAAGCATATGCTATTTCTCAGCAACACTAATGTTTCTTATTTCCTCATGTCTACTCAAACTTCATGAAATTCTGATGTTTTTCCAGTATCAGAATTTTGTCTTGTCTTTGTCACTTCTTATCCTCATCCCCAATAATTCTATTTGAACCTTCAAACCAGCATCCAATCCTTACCATCTCCTTAGCTTCAGCAATCCTTGAAAATTCATCCTACCTTGTCCAATAGTATTGCAGTGTTTTGGGAATCAGTTTATGCTCATGACCTCCATCTTTGAGATCCAAATCCTTTGTTCCTTCTCTACTTTTTCTCCCCCCAACTCTTTCTCTATATCACTGTCAGAACACAGATAATCATTTGTCCTGTTCTAGGACCCCAACTGAGAACAGTAGCAGGCTATTGACACTTGGCTTCTCACTGCTGGTGTTAGAATATGACAAAAACAAGTTTCTGTAGGAAATCCCTAATTTCTCAAGACATTCCCTTTACCAGTTCATGAATAGGTTGAATTTTCTTTTTATCAGCTACTTGTAAATTGGAGATTCAGAGCACATTTCCTTATAAAAACAATATTTTACATGGTAGAGGTTCTTAAACCAATTAACAAAAACCTTTTTAGCCAATGGTGGCAATGACAAAGATGTTAATAACTATTATTTTCATAGTGCTTTGGGGTTTACAAAATGCTTTACATACATTATCTAATTTGATCTTTACCACAACCCTGTGAAAGAGGTTGGGTGGGTAGCATCAGTCAAGGAAATAAAAACCTAAAGAGGTTAAAGGACTTATTCAAGATTATACTATTATTAAATGGAAGAGCTAGAACCCAAATTCAGGTATTTGGATTCCAAATCTAATTCCCTTTCCACCAATCCCCCTCCCAATATGGATAGGAATGTCTGGCATAGTGTGGTTTTGTGAAACAGGTCTTAAAGTCAGGAGACCCAAGTTAAAGATCTGGCTCCAATATTAATTTTTAATGAGCAACTCATCTAACTTCCATGTTTCTTCATCTGTAAAGTCAGAAGAATAATATTTATATTATTTACTTCATAGAATTGTTTTAGAAAAAAGTTGTATAAATGAGTCATTATCATTCCTTTCATATTTTTCAGTAGAGTTCAGATGTAAAATATCCTTGAACAAGATGATATCTTCATCTTTCAGTTATGATATGAATACTATTCTTCATCATTGTTCCTCTAGAATCATGACTTTTCAAAATCCTTTGCTCTTACAAAATTGTTCATTGTTACAATTCTGTTATAAATTAACCTAATTATCATTACTTCACTCCACATCAGTGCATACTAGTCTTTCCAGGTTTTCCTGAAACTGTCCCTTTCTTAATTTCTTCCAACACAATAGTATTCTATTGTATTCATATGCCTTAATTTGTTCAGTCATTCCCCAAATAATGGGCACCCAATTAGATTCCAGACTTTTTCCACCATAGAAAGAGATGTATAAATATTTTTGTATACATAAGTCTTGTAACTATTTATTTGATCTACTTGGTGTATAGGCCTAGTAGTAGTATCACTGGGTCAAATGAGTATGCTGGTTTTTTTGTTCAGGGTTTGGCTCCAAATTGCTTTCTAGAATGACTGGACCAATTCATAGCTTCAAAATGGTGCATTAATGTACCTGTTTTTGTTTTTGTTTTTGTTTTTGTTTTTGTGGCCTTTCTAATATATGTAACTTTCTTTTTATCAGTGTCAAATTTCCTAATCTGACATGTGTGAGGAAGAAGAGCAGAGTTTCTTTAATTTGCATTTTTATCATTATTACTCATTTAGAGCACTTTTCCCTAAGGTTTTAGATAGCTTGGATTCATTCCCTTGAAAATTACTCATTCCAATCATTTCAACATTTATCAAGTGGGTAATAAATATCTCTTTTCTTATAAATTTGAAATAGTTCCATATAGATCTTTTCAGTGAGGCTTTTCTCAGAGAAATTTGCTGCAATTTCCCCCAATTAACCATTTTCCTTCTAGTCATAGCTTTATTAGATTTGTACAAAATTATTTCTATTTTTTTATAATCATAATTGTCCATTTTATTTTCTGTGATATTTTGTATCACTTATTTGGTCATGAGCTATTCTTCTAGACAAAGATCTAAAAGGTTATTTCTCTTTTATTTCTCACTTGTTTCTCTAATATGTTGATGGTGTGACTTTTATGCTAAAGTTATGTGTCCATTTGGAGCTTATCTTTTTTATATTGTGTGGAATATTGGACTAAATCTAATTTCTACAAGACTGCTATTCAATTTTCCACACAATTTTTGTCAAATAATTAATCATCACTCTAGTAATAACTCTAGGACCTTTTGTTTTAACAAATGCATACTTTTGAGTTCATTTATTTTAATATATCCTAAGTTAAATTTGTTCCACTGATTAACCTCTTTTTTCTCTTAATACCAAAGTGTTTTAATCATTATTACTTTGTAGTATATTTTGAAGTCTCCTACAGTTAGGCTTCTTTCCTGTCCATCCTTCCCCCCATTAGTTCCCTTGAGCTTCTTAACTTTTGTGCCTCCAGATGAATATCATTATGATTTTTAAAATTTTACAATCTTTTGATAATTTTGTTGGTAGGACATTGAGTAAGTTAATTTATATAGTATTATAATTTACTTTTAAAAATAACTTAACCTAACAAATTAGGGAAGGCATGCAAATTAAAAAACCAGAAAGTGAACAAATTAAAAATCTCCAGGTGAAAACCAAATTAGAAATCCTAAAAATAAAAGGAGAAATTAATAAAATCGAAAGTAAAAGAACTATTCAATTAATAAACAAGACTAGAAGCTAGTACTTTAAAAAAAAACAAATAAAATAGACAAAGTACTGGTCAATCTAATTAAAAAAAGGAAAGAAGAAAACCAAATTAACAGTATCAAAGACAAAAAGGGAGACCTCATTTCTAATGAAGAGGAAATTAAGGCAATCATTAAAAACTATTTTGCCCAATTATATAGGAATAAATACAGCAATCTAGGTGATATGGGTGAATATCTACAAAAATATAAATTGTCTAGACTAACAGAAGAAGAAACAGAATATTTTAAAAACATTTATTAATATTTATTTTTTAGAAAAGTTAACATGGTTACATAATTCATGCTCTTACTTTCCCCTTCACCCCCCTAAGCCCCCCCCCATGGCTGATGCATATTTCCACTGGTTTTAACATGTGTCATTGATCAAGACCTATTTCCAAATTGTTGATAGTTGCATTGGTGTGGTAGAGAAACAGAATATTTAAATAATCCCATATCAGAAAAAGAAATTGAACAAGCTATCAAAGAACTCCCCAAGAAAAAATCCTCAGGGCCAGATGGATTCACAAGTGAATTCTATAAAACATTCAAAAGAACAACTAGTCCCAATACCATACAAACTATTTGACATAATAAGCAAAGAAGGAGTTCTACCAAATTCTTTTTATGACACTAATGTGATATTGATCCCAAAGCCAGGTAGACCAAAAACAGAGAAAGAAAACTACAGACCAATCTTCTTAATGAACATAGATGCAAAAATCTTAAATAGAATACTAGCAAAAAGACTCCAGCAAGTGATCATGAGGGTTATTCATTATGATCAGGTGGGATTTATACCAGGAATGCAAGGATGGTTCAACATTAGGAAAACCATCCACATAATTGACCATATCAACAAGCAAACCAACAAAAATCATGATTATCTCAATAGATGTTGAAAAAGCCTTTGACAAAAAACAACACTCATTCCTATTGAAAACACTAGAAAGTATAAGAATAGAAGGGCTTTTCCTAAAAATAATAAACAGTATATATCTAAAACCATCAACAAGCTTCATCTGCAATGGGGATAAATTAGGAGCTTTCCCAATAAGATCAGGAGCAAACAAGGATGCCCATTATCACCTCTACTATTTAACATTGCACTAGAAACACTATAAGTAGCAAGTAGAGGAGAAAGACCAAGATCAGAAATAGTGATGCAATATTTGCAACTAGATGACTTGAATTCAGTCCCAGCTTTGCCACTAAATATTCACAAAGACAATTTACAATCACCAAGAGACAAAAGGACAAAGGATAAGAACAATTTTATAAAATAGGAAAATATGAATTATTAATAACCACTTGGAAAATATTTAACTTCACTAATATTGAAAGAGATGTAAATTTTAGTACCTCTGAAGTATGTCAAAGCCATAAAAATATCAAAAATAATTTAAAACAATTATGGTCTTAGAAATCATGTGACCTTAGAAAGCAATTTTCCCTCTATGCACTTCTGTTTCCTCATCTATAAAGTGTAGATAATAGCCCTTAAACATCAAAGAGTTTTTATGAGTATTAAATCAGACTATATGTGAGAAAACATTCTGTAGTCTTATATAAATGACAGCTATTGTTATTATTGTTGTTGTTGTTGTTTTGCCTGTTATTGGTTTTTCCTGAGGGCAAGTCCCTATGCCAACTTTTGAGGGCCTAATGACTGATACATCAGCAGACTTTCCAACATTTGGGGACAATATAGGACATTCAGAGAGTTAGAAAAGAAGAACAGCTTCCAAATTTTCTGTCTGGGTAACTGATATGAAGAAAAGGCTCTCTACCACTGCCTTCTCCTCTCCCTACTCAAACCCTTCCCTACAGACATCATTGCTTCTGCCTTTAATTAATTTTGGTGTATTTAATTCTTAATTTAAATAGATATATCCTTTAAACCAAATATATTTTAATAACTTTACTGTTCTTTGGTAGAGTAATGACCCTTTAATTATGTATTTCTTTCTCTAAGAGATGTAGAGTATCTTTAAAACCGAACAAAGTAGTTGAAGAAGATGCCAGTGGATGGAGTGAATCAGTGAGTGATTTCATTCTCTTTATGGAGTATATTAGAAGATAATCTCAACATAAATTGTGATGGTCCTCCACCTAGGTACCCCTTGCATTCAACAGAGATTATGTTTCCTTTCTCTCTTGACAAACATGTACAATTCCAGGGAATGACTCCATGTCCACATTGTCATTTGCCAAGGTGAGTGCTATTCTGAAATGAATTTTTTATTGAACTTTACTTTAAAAAACCGAACACTCTGGAATCATATTTAAACATCATTACATCTGGGAATCAGAAATTTTATAGTTTTATCTATAAGCTATTTCATTCATTCATAAGCTTTATAGCTTAGAGGCCACTGAATCCAACTCCCTCACTTTTTACAGGTGGGGAAACTGAGACCCAGGTAGGTAAAGTGAATTACCAAGAGTAATACAGGTAGTATATGGGGAGCCCAGACTTGAACCCAGGCCATTTAACTCCAAATCCATAACCACTATACCAGATTGCTGCCAAAGTCAGGCCCTATCATTTCATGAATTAAAAGACTAAGGTGTAGAGAGGTAAAGTGATTTCTGCAAAGTGATTATTAGACAGATAGATATAGATTTATGACTTCTTGAAATCATTTAAAATTTCTCTGCCCAAATCAGACCTTTTCTGTTACTGTTTACATATAAAGACATATATGTCCTGGTATTAAGGGCGGGAATGATTGATTCATCAGAGTGGAAGGATTAATTGGGACTATCTAGAAATACCTTAAAACAGCTAGATAGAAAATCCCATTCTTTCCTTTTTACTATATTCCCGTCACAACAAAAGTACAGATACTTTTATAAACTTCCATCTTGAACCATTGTGTTTCCTAACATCTCCACTCTATATTCTCCATCATTCATACTATTTCCAGGATAATCTTCCTCATGCATAGATCTGGTCATGAAATTTCTTTGAGCAAAACTCTCCATTGCCTTCCAATTGCTTACTGAGCAAAACTCAAATTACTTGCCTAGCATTCAAGGCATTCTTCAGTCTTGTGCTACCTTATCTTTCCAGTCTTTTCTAATGCTGCTCATATTACAAACTAACTAAACTGTCTTAGGAACTCAACCCATACTCTCCTATTCCCAAATTTTTGGGCATTCTTTTCTCAGTACTTGGAATGTTTTTCTACTCCTTACACATTTGTTGAATCCTATTCATCCTTTGAAGCACAAGTCAACCACAAGAATATAATCTGGATTTCAGCAAATCATTCCTCTGAGAAGTGGGTTGACCCATAACCTATATATAGCAAACTATAGAGCCAAAAGAATAGTCTAAAGGAAAGTTGAAAAGAAAAATTTCCTCTGTTGTTTGGCTCTTGAACATGTATGATAACATTTCTACCAATGAATTAGATGTGAAAAGTTGAGGAAATCTGAAAAGGCTTTGTGTGGATGTTATTTGAGCATCACCTTGAAAGATATGAGGAATTTTATGAGATAGCATAGAGGATAAAGTACATTTCATTAAAGGAGGTAGACCAGGGAGAAGGCACAAATAAGGGTATGCTGTGTATAAGGAGTAGATGCCAATTTGAATGAATATAGAGTGTGGGAAAGAGAGTCAATGTATAATGAGGCTGGAAAGATAGATCACAGTTTTTAAAATTTGTTTTTGGTTACATTTTGAGTTCTGAGTTGTCTCCCTCTCTCCTTTCTGTTCTCACACTTGAGAAGGCCAATATTTGATATAGATAGAAAAGAACCATATAAAACACACATCATTTATTTCTTTGGAGGTATATAGCATTTTCATTCATAAGACCTTTGTAATTGATTTGGATATTCATATTACTTATAATAATTTAGCCATTCACAGTTATTCTTCAAATAATATTGCTGTTATTGTATATAATGTTCTTTTTTCTACTTATTTCATTAAGCATCTTTTCATGCAAGTCTTTCCATGTCATAATTTCTTATAGCATGAGCATATCCCATCATAACCACAACATCACTTATTTAGCCATTCCCCAACTGATAGGCATCCCCTCAATTTCTAATTCTTTTCCACTACAGAGAGTAGCTATAAATATTTTCAAATATATAGGTTCTCCTTTTCCTCCAATCATCTCAGGAAATAGACTTGCTGGGGAATTGCTGCGTCAAATGGTATACACAGTTTTATAACTCTGGGTATAATTCCATATTACTTTTCAAAATGATTGGATCAGTTCATAGTTCCACCAAGAGTATATTAGTGTCCAATTTCTACATCCTTTCCAACAGTTTCATTTTTCACTTTAGCCAATATGATAGATTTGAGATAGCACATTGAGGTTATTTTAGTTTATTTTTCTCTAATCAACATTGATTTAAATAATTTTTTCATAAGACTATATACAGCTTTGATTTCTTCTTCCAAAAACTACCATTTCATATACTTTGACCATTTATCAATTGAGGAATGACTTTGTCTTGTAAATTTGATTCATTTCTCTGTATATTTGAAATATAAGGCTTTTTTCTCCAAGAAACTTCTATAAATTTTCCCCTCAGTTTTCTTCTTTCCTTGTGATCTTGGCTATATTGAAACATTAAATTGGAGTCTTTTTGTGAAGGGATATAAAAGCCAGAATTTTTTTTTAATTTTGTCTTGGAACAATAAGAATCCATTGGAGATAACTGAGTAGGCGACTGTCATTGTCATAGATTTGTGTTTAAGGAAAATTACTCAGGCTACTGTATAGAATATAGACTGAAGTGGGGAGAGACTTAAGGAAGAGAAATCAGTTAGGAGGACATGGTAATATTCAAAGTTAAGGATAATTAGTATGTGAACTAAAGTAGTTCTCTGTGGAGAAAGGAGTCAGCAAGAAATGTGGAGGTAGAAAGGGCAATTTGGCAACTTGTTGAATATATAAGATGAAGGAGAGTAAGAAATTGAGGAGAACACTCAGGTTGTGAACCCAGGAGTTTGAAAGACATTGTACCTTAAATTATAAATAGGAAAGCTTATGTTTGAGTGAATAGATGATAAGGTCTGTTTTGGACATGCTGAGTTTGAAATATCTATAGGACCTCATCGACTTGTAAATGTCTAGTGCGCAGTTGGTGATGAAGAGCTCAGGAGACAGACTGGGGTAGGCTATCTAAGTCCTTGAATCATATTTATAGAGATAATAATTAAGTCAGTGAATTTTGATAAAGTGAGCTAGGGAGTGTGTAAAGAAAGAAAGGAGCCCTGAATAGAGCCTAGGAGGACAACCAGAGTTAAAAGGAGTAATATCCTGAGTGACCCTAAACAAGTCACTTATCTACTATTGCCTAGCCCTTTTTACTCTTCTGCCTTAGAACCAATATATGATATTGAATCTAAGATGGAAGGTAAGGGTTTTTTAAAAAGAGTAGTATCATCAATGCACTGGTAAATGTTTAACAATCAGCTCTTTGGAAAAAATGTATACATGACATAATTGAAGCTGAACTATTCATATTTTCTCCATTACTTCACTAAGTCTAGACAAAGAACAAAACAAAAAGTCAAGCCAAAATTTATAGTCTACCAATTTTGAGGAGCAAATCCTCACATTGAAAATTTAATAATTGTCTTTGGTTGCCTAGTTCAAACTGGCTCCAGCACACCTTAGCAGATAGGGAACTAAAAAGGACCAGTCAGACAAGTAAAAGTAGCCCAGGAGAGACTAGGATCATGAAAACTAAGAAAGGAAGACTTCAGAACAGGCTGATCAACAGTGACAGACAAAGCAAAAGGCTCATAAAGGGCTAGGAGACAAAAACCTTGTCAATAGAGGTATCATTGGTAAATGTGTATAGAAAAATCTCATTTGCATTATTAGACAAAAGGGTAAGGAGTCAGCAAAAGGAAAGGAATTCAAAAATAGGTATTTTTTTTAAAATTTTGGCTACAAAAAGAAGAGATATAATGTCATATCTTAAAGTGATAGTAAAGTAGTCTCAAAATCACCAGCCAAACTTATTTTCCAACAATGCAGTCCTCATTATATCACATACATCTCTCCATTCACTATGCTCCAGTGATTTCTTGTTAACCTCTAGGAACAAATGAATTTATTTGGAATCTGTAGCTCTTCAAAATCTACATCTTTCTACTTTTCCAGTCTTTATACACTTTTTCCCTCCATAGCCTCTATGGTTTACTATTATTTGCCTGCTTGCTGGTCCTCACACATAATGCTCCGTTTCTCATCTCCATCTTTTTGCACTTGTCTCCCATGCCTGAAATGTCCTTCCTCCACTTCTATTTCTTAGAATCCCTCATTTCTCTCAATATATAGCTTAAACTCTGTCTTCTGAAGGAGGTTTTTCCAGGTTCCTCAGCTTCTACTGCCTTCCCCTCTAAGGTTACCTAGTATCTATTAATGTATTTCATATACTCATATATATTATATTTTCATATACACATATGCATATGAGTGTATCCATAGACATGTTTTTGCACCCACATATATGTGTCTTTGTACCTGTGTTTGCTTGTGTGCAGGGTTTGTATGAATGCCATATGTTCCATAAAGATTCTTGAGGGCAGAAATGTTTCACTTTCATCTTTGTATTATAATTGTTTTAAACAGACTAAAACAGAGTACGTTCTTAAAGAAGGTGTGTGGATTGATTGAATTACTCTATTTTGGGGGGGCAGAAAAAGGAAACATTTACTCATCTAAAAAGACAGAAGTAAATAAAATGCCCTTCTAATTCCCATCACAAGGGAGTAGAGGTTAATTTGGTGCCACTATTGAATAGAGGGAAGGGAAGGATCTAAAGAATATGGAAGTACCTTTTTGTAGGATAGTATCCTGGTGGAAGTGGGGAGGTTAGAGTTAACCTTCAAAATGCCTACAATACAAACTAATACAATAGTGAGTTAATTGTCCTCCCAGGGGAATTGATCTGGAACCTAGCTGTATGTAGTCTCTTTGGGCAAGAAGGATTCAGCAGGACCATGCTTTACTGACTAATACGTTCCAAGACCTTCATGTTTGTTGAAAATTATGCATAATGGCAAACTCCATTATTTAATAAGTATTTCTTATGTGAACATAACTATGTACTTTATGACTTTTCTTAGGCTTATTAGTGCTACTGACATCACTAGTCTTGTACTTCGGGGACATTATTAATAACTAAATGGCATTGATTAAACAAAGAGAAGCACTGCTCTGATGCGGATATGACATATTACAATTAAGAACTCTGGACAAAGACTGATATGGGAGCTAAATGTTTGATGCAAAACAATGTAATGACTCACATTAGTGCTTCTCAGAGCTAGAGAGCGTGATTGCGTAAACTGCTACAAGACATTATGCCACTTGGGAAAATGGCACACATTTAGCATGTTATTAAAAGGTTCATTTTATATTTTTAGCCTTTATTTTTATTGCTAATCATATATTCCTGAATTTACATGTGTTGCTTTCACATAAAACCAGGTACTACTGTATAAAGAAACTTAAAACTCTCTTAAAAGCTGTAAGATTCTTGCAAGGATTTCTAGAGACCCCAGAGAATTTCATTGCTCATTGTGTCTAATCTATTTGCTAGAGGGTTTTATTTGCTTTTATTTACCTGTGAACTACTTTTGAACTTCCTTGCAAACTGCTTTTACTTGAGGGTGCTGGAATACATTTTTTAATAAAAGGAATACTTATTTAAACCATTGCACCAGATGCAGAATTGCAAATGGGATAAGATATTAGAAGAATAGAGACCCCTCCTATCTTGTTAAATTGGCTTACTGCTTTTAACAACCCTATGCATCTCCCTAAGACAAAGGCCTATTTTTAAAATACTAATAATTGTCCAATGATGTTGTATGGTTGTGTTATAAAATGTCATAATCTCCAAAGAATGAGAGTTGTAGGTTACCCAACAAAATCTCTAATAAATTCTGGCAAGTGACTAAATCATGATGTGTTCTCTGTGATACTTTGTGACTGACACAAATAGAATTATTTACTGAGGAGGTAGGGCAGTGGAAAGAAATTCTCCAATTGATCAAAAGGAGACTATCTATTCTGACTGCTGGGTCACGAAGCCCAACCTTGTCAAACTGAGTTTAATTTATGTTTCCTTGCTAGTCATCTCTAACATCTCCTAAAGTCATCGGCAAGAAGTTTCACTGGCCCTCCATCCCAGAAAGGAAGGTATGATGCTAGCCGGGTAGAACTGCAGTAGACATGTTTAATGTAGGTTTGGTACCAAAGGAGAGAACTGGATTGTATCACAGTGCTCAGGAAGAGGTCTAAACAAGGTAAACACCTAATGACTTGAGACTAAGTCTCAGGTACTGATGTTGTTTGGAAAACTCATCTGTGGCATTGGTAGTAGTAGTTATTCAAGTGATGACCTATAGAGCATCATTTTTTCAAATGCAAAAATGAACCAGTTATACAATCTTGAATCAGAAGAAATCTTAGAGGGTCATTAAACCCATTTTATACATGAGAAAACTGAGTCCCAGTCAAATACCTGGGACAAAAAAAAATAGCAGAGTCTCACAGCCATGCCTTTTGACTCCAAATCCAGTGTTCTTATAATTGTACCATACTGCTCCAACTCTTAGTACTGGGGTTTGTTAAGGGCAAATTTTACCCCAATGATAAAAAATGTTATTCTAATATATGTCTTAAAAGTTATCCACTTTGCAAAACCTTTTACTTTTCTTCCCACATCTTTTTCCTCCCACCCTGAATTTCTCCTCTCCAGTTCTCAGTTTCCACCTTCCAAGTTATCATAGAAGGGACATGCAGGGAAGATTAGCCCATGGTAGAGAATTCAGAGATCTCTCTAATCTATAGTAAAGCTGAGTTTGGGGCTCACTCATCCAGAGGACTCAGTGTTCAACATAAAATATAATTTGACAGTTTCTATTTTAGCACATACATCTTTATTCCTTCCATTCATAGCAGTATAATTTTTTTTAGTCACCTCCTTCTATGAAGTTTCAGGCTTCCACCTGGAAATTCAGTTAAATGAGTGCTGTTTTTCTTTTTTCTTTCTTTCTTTTTTTTTTTTAAAGATCTGGCTTGACAGCACTTTATTTCCCCACCCCCTTTTTAATTTAGAATATTTTTTCATGGTTACATGATTCATGATCCCCCCCACCAAATTATTCTCTTCTCCCTCCCAGATCTGACAAGCAGTTCCATTGGGTTATACATGTATTATTGTTCAAAACCTATTTTTGTGTTGTTCATATCTGCAGTAGTGCGATCCTTTAACATCAAAACCCCAATCATATCCCCATCACATTATGTGATCGATCACATATTTTTCTAATGCATTTCTGTTTTCAAAGTTCTTCCTGTGGGTGTGGACAGCATTCTTTCTCACAAGTTCCTTTGAATTGTCCTGGGTCATTGCATTGTTGCTAGTAGAAAAGTCCATTACATTTGATTGTGCCACAGTTTATCAGTCTCTGTGTACAATGTTCTCCTGGTTCTGCTCCTTTCACTTGGCATCAATACCTAGAGGTCTTTCCAGTTCACATGTGATTCTTCCACTTCATCATTCCTTTCAGCACAATAATATTCCATCACCAACAGATACCACAATTTGTTCAGCCATTTCCCATTCTATGGGCACCCCCTTATTTTCCAACTTTTTGCTACACAAAGAGTGTGTCTATAAATATTTTTGTACAAGTTTTTTTCCTTATTATTTCTTTGGGGTACAAACTCAGCAGTGGTATGGCTGGTGTAGTGTACAGAATTGGGGTGATATAGTTACCTACCTGGCTCACCAGAATGTTATGGATTTACTGAGGAAAGGTGGGGTATAAGGGAGTTTGAAAGGAGGATGTTTGAGACTTGCTAAATGGGTAATCTCAGTTACAGATAGGCTGGGATTAAAGGAGATTCAGGGTATAATAGGACTGAAGTCAGGAGTATAACACAGAAGGAAACAGATCTTCAGAGAGAAGAGAAATTAAACTAAACAGACAAACACAGCAGGCTTACAGACTGGGACTTAGACTCAAACACAAGCTGAGGGAAATAGACTAGACTGAAATTAACAAACAGGCTTTAGTTAATTTCACAGGAAGGGACCTGTTTTGAAGTAACACCTTCCTTCAAGATGGATGTCCCAGCTTCCCTCTAAGCCCAGTTAGTTGGGAGTATGTTGTCTCTTTCCCTCTTCTTCCCTCTTGATAACTAACAGACAAATTACACTAATAGGGCTGTTGAAACACAAAAGAGTTTATTTTGTTTGAAGGATGTTTGTTAGGAAGGTGGATCAAAGGAAAGCCCTATCAGTTGTCTCAGGAACCTCAGGTGGGGGAAGGGAAGTAAAGATGGAGTCTGAGTAAGGACCTGCCTTTAAACTCAGCTTTACTAAGTGCTATTGTTATCTAAAGGAATAAATGATGACTGACTAACTATAACTAATGCTGTCAATTAGATAACCCTTCACAGATTTAACTCCTCTCTAATTACTCTCCTTATTAACTTCACAGACATATAAGGTAAGGGAGGGAAGGCAGGGATGGTATTAGGAAAGGAAGATATAAAGGGTTTATCTAAAATAATAATTTCTTAAGTAAATATGTCAAAGCTAGGCTAAATTTCAATATTAAAGCTAGGTAATCAAAGCAGTTTGGCTCATTCATAACCTCCCTCCACGGAAGATCCAGCCAACTGCCTCTTCCTCAAGATTCCAAACCTCTAACAGCTTTTGGAACTCAGCCAAAGCTAGAAAAAAACTATATCACCCCAATTCTGTATACTACACTGGGTCAAAGGATAGGCATTCATTTAAAGTCCTTTGGGCATAGTTCCAAATTGCCCTCCAGAATGACTGGACCAATTCACAACTCTACCAGCAGTGTATTAGTGTCCCAATTTTGCCATATCCTCTCCAACACTTATCACTTTCTTTTGCTGCCATATTGGCCAGTCTGCTAGGTGTAAGGTGGTACCTGTAATGAGGAGAATTTGGGAAAGGTGTGTGGTAAAAGGGGAATTTAAAGGGAGGTTGTCAGGGATTTGCTAAGTAAGTAATATGGGTTACAGGTAGGATGGAATAGGGAGATTCAGGATATAATATGAGGCTGAAGTCAGAGAGTATAGCACTGTAGGGAACAAAGATCTTCAGGGAGAGGATGAATTAATCTAAACAGGCAAAGACAGCAGGGCTTATAGACTAGGACTTAGACTAAAGACAAACTGAGGGAAATAGACTGACCTGAAATTAACTACAGGCTTTACTTAATTTCACAGGAAGGGACTTGTTTTGAAGTTACACCTTCCTTCAAGATGGATACCTGGCTTCCCTTCAAGTCCAAAGTATATTGGTTCTTTCCTTCTTCTTCCCTCTCTTACTAATTAACTGACAAAGTAACTAACAGGTCTGTTGAAACACAAAAGGGTTTATTGTCTTTAAGGTTGATTTGTCAGGAAAGTGGATTAAGGAAGCCCTAACAGTTGTTTAAAGAAAACTCAGGTGGGGGAAGGGAGGCAGAGATGGGGTTTGAGCAAGGTCCTGCCTTAACTCAGCTCTCAAGGTGATCTTTGAAATCTAAAGGGAATAAGATGATGACTAACTAACTTCTCTAGACAAAATACTGCCAAATTATAGTTAAACCCCTCACAGATTTGACCTACTCTCTGATTTACTCTCCTTATTCACTTCACAGACATTTAAGGTAAGGGAAGGAAGGTAGGAAATGAGGTAGGGTATGGAGATACAAAGGGTTTATCTAAATTAACAATTCTTAAATAAAAATTCCAAAACTAGGCTAAATTTTCAATTCTTCAGATAGGCAATGAAGCAGCTCAGCTGGTCTGACTCTCTCTCCACGAGATCCCCAAACCAACTGAAACTCTCCTTCAAGATTCTAAACTCCTAACTGATTTCTGAACTCAGCCAAAACTTGAAAAAACTGTCATGACCCCCTCTCTCTGTACTACATACCTCAAAGTTGTTTTAATTTGCATTTCTCTAATCAGGAGGGATTTAAAATACTTTTTCATGTGATTATTGATAGTTTCGATTTCATCATGTGAAAATTGCCTCTTCATGTCCCTTGACCATTTGTCTATTGAGGAATGGCTTGACTTTTTGTAAATTTGACTTAGTTCCTTATATATTTTGGAAATTAAACCTTTGTCAGAGAGTTTTGTTATAAAAATGTTCTAGTTTGTTGCTTTTCTTCTAATTTTGGTTGCATTGATTTTGTTTGTACAAAAACTTTAAAATTTGATATAATCAAAGTCACTCATTTTACATTTTGCAATATTCTCTATCACTTGCTTGGTCTTAAACTCCTTTCTTTCCCACAGATCTGACAGGTACATATGAGTGCTGCTTTTCAATCTACTCTTGTCTTTACTTTCTCTCTGGCCTTTTAATTTTCATCTCTTCACTAATAACATCCTCCTCTTTAGGGCAACTTTGCCCTGAGGCTTGCAATCCTGATTGGTGAATCCCTAGTCTGGATTCTATTTCATGAGCTGTCCAAGCCAGGCTCACTTTATTTCTGGCTCAACTCATTCTAAACTCCTCCTTCTTCTTACAAGACGCCTTGAGACTAATTGAGTCTGCCCCCCACCACAATAACCCCTAATCTTTCCATTTTGCTTTATATATTGACCATTAGAATGTAAATTCTTTGAGGGTAGAAAGTGTCACAGTAACTTGTATCTATAATCTCAGTGCTTAGCACAGTACTTGGCCTGAAATAAGCATTTAATAAATATTCCCCCTACCTATGCTTAGTAACATTTCATGTCACTTCTCAAGAACAAGGCACTATTGGCAACATGTTGCATCTTACATAGATCTATGATGAGTCTTCCAACAAACTTTGAGTTGTTTGCAATTTTTATTCTTTCAAGCTTATAGTGTTCTATGATTCACAGTCCTATATAAGAATAGGGAACATATTGGAGTTAAAGTGATTGACTTTCATGGCATGGTGACTTATTTGGGTTCTTAGAATACAACCCTTCCCATCATGACAAAATGTTAATCATCTAGCTCCTCATGAAAAAGAGGTATATGAATATGAGTATGAAGATTTATGACTATGAAAGTGAGGAGGTGGATGACAGAATGAGGCATATTGAGCCCATGTTTATCCCTCAAGGACATTATTGGAAATTAAGGAGCAGAAGGACATTATATCATTGAAAGGAATTTGCTTCAGACTATAATTTAAATACCAAGAATCAGCAAAGTCATCCATGTGACTTTTCCATTCACTGAGAAGTACAATAACTCCTCAGTGCTTTAGTAGTTTTCATTAAGTTATTTTATCCACTCCCTCTTTCTGCCCACCACCAAAGTCATTGTGGGGCAGGCAAGATTCTGATGAACCCTTTACATTTCTGGAACTATAAATTAACTAATACTTCCACTACTACTAGAAATGATGTATCATTCTACTTCTTTATGACTCCACTTACCATTCTTATAGCTTGCCAAACCAAATGCTTATTCCCTGGCCACCGCTTAGCTATGTTTCTTAAAACATAAGCTCCTTGAGGGCAGGAATTGTTTTCCTTTTTGTGTTTGTATTGTCTCCAACAAGTAGTACAGGGCTTGACTTGGGTGAAGGACAACATAATTATAGAGTAAAATCTGACCTTTACTCAGTCTTTCTAATTTGGTAGAACCTCCTAGATCTTACACTCCATTGAGAAAGCTCAAAAACAGCTCTACTGCAAGACTTTAATGGATGCTTGTGTTGGTCCTGGGAAGCTGACTGGGTATAAGAGCTGATAAAAATAGCAGCACCTACTGAATGACAGGAAGACCTACAAACAATAACATCTGCTAAATGACAGGAAGACCCCAACCAGTAACATCTGCTGAACGAATAAGAGGAAGACTCTCAAACAATAGCATTTGCTGAATAAAAAAAAAACAAAAACAACAAACATCCAGCCCCCAAGTTCCTACTAAAACCATATATGGCTGGCTAGGCCCCTCATTCAAATGTTCCATTTTGCCTTGGAGGCTGTGGGACCCAAGCTTGAGCTTGCAATAAAACAGTACCTCTTGCTTTTACATTATCTGGTGTGCCTCCTAATTTGGGAAATCAGAACAGGGCCGAACACTTGGAAAGAAAAATAAGATGAATTCTGCCTACTCATCCTAGCTTAGGTTTTTTTTTTTAACCTATTCCTTACAGCTTTCTTTTATCATGCAGATCCCTAATTATTTATCTCTTCTTTGATCTCCCCTTGTCCTTATGGCCTGTCCCACTCATTTGATACTTGAAATAAATCATTTTAATAGATGTTGCTTAACAGTTCATATAGGCATACTGAATCTTTTCCATTAGATCATGGCAGAAGAAATGTGTTGCTCCTGTAAAGCCCCTATTGCCTAACAGTCTTATGCAAAGAGTAGATATTCAATAAATATGTTGATTGATTTATTGATTGCTGACTGTGAATACTTTTATATAAACAGCATCATGCAAGCTGAAATAAAAAATAAAGGCTGAAAGTTTGAGAGAATTAGAATGTGTCTGCCTCTCTGCTTTATCTCTCAATCAGTTTTTGATGAAATGATGAAAAAAGAATTATTAATTGCTTATTATGTGCCAAAACTATTTGTTCAAGATACAAACACAAAAAGGAAGACAATCTCTGTTCTCAAGGAGCTTTTATTTTAATAGGGACAACACATATAATGGAGTAGTGGGCAGGGAACAGGTGTTGGGTTCAGAAAGTCATCAGTATGGTAAGTGGAATTACAAAGACTGACAGATCCTTTCTAGTAGAAGGGCAAGTCTTGATTTATTTCTAGTTCTATAAATATGAATGTTGGAGATGGGCAGTGGAAAGGAAGTGAGTACACATTTGGCCAGGGAGGAAGGTAGGAAGATGGTCAGAGAGTCAAGTGAAACGTAGCTGGAACTGGCCTAGATTTAGTGGCCTACCTAGATAGAGAAGCAGGGGTGGCACAGTAGAAAGAGTCTGGGCTTGGAGTCAAGAAGACCTGATTTCAAATCTGGTCTCAGCCACTTTTAGCTGTATAACATTGGGCAAGTCATTTAAACTATGCCTGCCTCATGTTCCTCAATCATAAAATAGGGTTAATAATAGCACCTACCTCCCAGGACTATTGAAAACATCAAATGAGATAATATGTGTAAAACACTTAGTATTTGGCACATAATTGGTGTTTACTTATTGCTTATTCCTTTTCTGCTTCCCCCATCACCTGAGGCACTTACTGATTAGAACAACAGCTCCCCAGGTTTGGAGTTCTAAAGTTCTAGAGAATAAGTAATCACAAAGACTTTTAAGGAAAGCTTGAGATACTTCTGATCTCAGTGAATTCTTGTAACCATTGTTAGTTCACTAGAAAGTTAGGTCCTTTAGTCTTTCAAATATGAAAGAATTTTAAAATATAATTTTTTAAACCACCCTTGTTCATTTTTAGAGAATCATGGAGAACAGAGACAAGTTGTAAGACTTCGGAGACACAAAAATTGCGCTGATTTTCAGAAAGTAGAAAAAAGCTGGGTTTTCAAACCATAGGCTTGCGAGCCTGAACTGACTCCATTTGAAATTCTAAAATGTGTTGTTATTTTTTTATTTCTCTTAAGCTTCATAGTATAAATATCAATCAGAATTTGAGACAGCTTTCTCTTGGAATGAGGCACTTCCTGGTTATAAAGCAGTCCCTTTTGGAAGATAAATTTACTTTTCCCAACTAGTAGTGCATAGTTTAATCATTCTACTCCACATTACTCCAGACTAAGCTAAAAAAATCCCCTATGGATTCAAATGACAATTGAAATCCTGAAAGGAACATGAGGCAGGCATAGTTTAAATGACTTGCCCAATATCATACAGCTAGTAAGTGGCTAAGACCAGATTTGAAATCAGGTCTTCTTGACTCCAAGCCCAGACTCTTTCCACTGTGCCATCCCTGCTTCTATATCTAGGTAGCCCACTAAATCTAGGCCAGTTCCAGCCATGTTTCACTTGACTCTCTGGCCATCTTCTTACGTTGTGGCCAAATGGAAATGTCTACTTCAATGGAAGTGGCCAAATGGAAATGTCTACTTCAATGTGCTTTGTGACCTAGATAAAGGACCCAGAGCAGAATCAGATACAGCACTTGTATCAGTATTATAATGATTTATTCAAGATTTTTACATAAACCAGAACTTTCTCTTCCTAAGCACTAGCAATAGTTGGTCTGTCACCAAAAGAATCTAGACTGTCTTAATAAAATGATGGCTTTTGAGCATATGTAAAGTAAATTGATGATAACTGTGAGCCATCATGAGTTCATTAAAAATAAATTATCTTAGACAAAAGTTGTTTGCTGGTACTAGGAAATGACATAGGCATAGAAAGGGAAAGTATTTCCTTAAAATTAATTAAAGTCATCCTAAAATGAAACAGACTCTCTTTGGAGAGGGAATTCTCTGTTGCTGGAGGTACTTGAGCATAGCCTGAAATTTTATTTGTTAGATTATCAGAGATATTGAAAGTGATATTTACAACTGAGGTTGGGTTGAACTAGATGGTTGTTGAAACCCCTTCATATTTGGAAATTCTACCATCATCTAGAGCAGTGATGGAGAATCTTCTAGACACCAGGTGCCCAAACTAAAATCCTCATGACACATGTCAACCCCCGACAGGTAAGGAAGGAAGCATTCCCATTGGGCTGTTAGGCAGAGAGACAGGTGATAAGAGAAATTTCCTTTGGTGCATGTGGAGAGGGAGAAAGGAGCAGCCCTCTCCAGCATGCATGCCATAGATTTGCCAACATGATTCTAGAGTCAAAATTTCTTGTCTCTGAAGATTTTAACACCATAGTAATCACCTCTTCGTGTGATGGTCATTTATGATAAGGCAGAAAGGCTGAGGTGCTTAATTTGTCAAAAGATGGACTTGAAAAACTGCCATTTCAATTGCATTGCAAAATTCCTGAAGCCATAAATCAAGCTTTCATTAGGGTACAATCAGACAAGATTTGGACTAGGTTCTGTGGAAGAAGTACAAGATATGGTCTCTTCCCTCAAACAGTTTATAGAGGAATTTAGCAGTCAAGATCATATTCATGAAACAACATGAAATTATAGGAGGTGCATAATGAGAGAAATTAGAGATGGTCAGAGTAGTGAAACAATAATAATAACAACACACATTTCTATAGTGCTTTAAGGTTTACAAAGCATTTTCCTAATGTAGTCCTGTGTGGTACGCAGCATTTTTATAAATAAGGAATTCTTCTAACATTTAGAAGAAGGCTAGATAAAATGGGGTCTTGCAAAACTCATTGGACTAGGACTTGTGAGAGGACTAACCATCCAAAGCTTATATTATCTCTACCCTGTCTTCTGGATAATAGATTGACTTAGGGTTGTGGGAGCCCTGGGTTTGAATTTCTCTTCTGACACAAGTTTTGTGACTGCAGTTGATCTCTCTGTATATTAGTTGCCTCATTTGTAAAATGGTACTGAGACCCATAATATCTATCTCCCTGGATTACTGTAAAAATCTAATTAGATAATATATGAACAGCATTCTGTGAACTTCTACATTGAAATAATTGCTGCCATTATCCTTAGAGGAGGTGAAATTTGAGCCAGGGCTTTATGGATGCATAAGGATTGTGTACTTTCACCTTTTTAAACTCTCTATTCATGGAAGAACCATAACTAATAATCCATATATCTGTGGCAAACTCTATCAACCCTTCAAGGGGCACAAAAGATATCCTCAGTGATAACAGGGCAAGTCACGGTCTCTTAAGGAAGACAGGGACCCCTGGACCTTGACAGAAGGCTATTTTTAGGTAAGCTACTGGGGAGGACTTAGGCAAGTGAAAAGGTCATCATAGAGTGCCATCTAGTGATTTCCTGTTTAGCTAATTAATTATTTATTTTGTTTTGGTTGTTGTTTGTTATTTTTTATTATCATGCAAAACACCCTTCCATATTGGTCATTGTTATAAGAGAACAATCATACAAAACCCAAACGTCAAAATAAAACTATAAATACACCAGTATGAAAGCCAGTATCTGCATCCATCTGACTCCAACAATTCTTTCTCTGGAGATGGATCACATTTCCCATTGTAAGTCTTTCAGGATTGTCCCAGATCATTATTGCATTGCTGAGTGTTGTTTGCTATTTTCTACATAGCTAAAAGGATTCTATCGTCAGCAGCCTTTAAATTCCAGGCTCTGAGGCAATGCCTCGGATCATCTCAGCCTAGTTATAGCTCTGAAACACAGTACCTAATAAAATATCCTCTCTTCCACTCAGTCCTCAACAAGTAGATATTTGAAACAAATGTTTACTTAACCTAATAGCTAACCAAAAGGTAATCATTTCAGGAATCATCGCTTTTAGATACAAATATATTCTGTACTTCAGGTCTCTAACCCCATCTGCTATCATTCCAGAAATCTTGCCAGTTGTGTGAAGTGGTGGATAGGGCAAATTCCTCTTGTAACCAGTTATGCACTCTGGTTACATCCCCAACACCTGCCTGAGGCTGCATGCTGATAAGACAAGAACAGACCTTGGGAGAGACAGTGAGTGCTGATCATCCTTCTCAGAACGGGAAGCTGCCTGACTGGCTAATGAACTAAAACCAACAGGAAAAAGAGAAGAAACAGTGCATCAGGTAATTCTCTCTCTGTGTCTCACTGCCTCTGTTTCTGTCTTCTATCTCTGTCTCTGTCTCTGCCTTCTATCTCTGTCTTTGTCTCTCTGTCTCTCCATCTCTCCATCTCTCTCTAACTCTCTCTATCTCTGTCTCTGTCTCTGCCTGTTTCTCTGTCTCTCCCTGGCTCTGTCTCACTGCCTCTATCTCTGTCTCTCTGTGTGTGTGTCTTCTCCTTCCTATGTTCCCTCTCATACCCAGCTATCCTCAGAATCCTGCTTTTGCTTCTCTTTTCTTTAAATTTATTTTAATTCATGTTTCTATCACCTTCACTTTCTTAAATATTTCTTTACCTTCCTCTATCCAGAGAACTATCTCTTGTGACAAAGAAAAAATGAGAGGAAAAGAATCCTGCTTCCCTTTTCAAAAAGGAAAGAGATGATTTCTACTGTTTCCAAAGCCTAGGCAGATGGATTAGTATTCCAGCTCTAATCTTGGCTAGCTCCTAGACCTCCAAACTGTTGATTCATATTTCCTGTTGCAGATTGGTACAGAATCAGAGAGGACAACATGTATTCAGAGCACATGCTCTTGAGAATAACTAGAGGCAAGTCATGGCTCTGAGGAACTATGAAGCCAGTAACAGTCTAACACAGAGGTGGATTAATAAATTCATAAACTGTTAGAGCTGAAGAAACCCTTGGAGATCATTTAGCACAACTCCTTTCATTTTGTAGATATGGTAACTAGGGTCCAGAGAGATCCTGAATTACTCAAGGCCACAGACTAGTTAGTGGTAGAGTCACAGCTCAGAAACAAGTCTCTTTCGTAGACTTGTACTCTTTCTGCCATACTATAAATTTCCTATTTGTTTTTCATATGCCATTTAGAAAGAGAATCTAGGATTCCTGAATTTCCTATTTATTGAAATTGCTACTGCCAGCTAGCCAGTGAGACCTTCATAGAAGGTCTACAACCACCACACACTTCCCCCAAAACTCTACCTCTCAATCTATAAACCATGTAGTAGTAATAATACGTTCACAGATTCATGACTTTAACTGATATAGGTACTTATTATACCAGTACAGATCACAATCCCTAAGTGATTTCTCATCCTCTGTGATTCTTATTCACATCTTTCTTTAAATCTTCCTTAAGGGAGCCAGAATGATAGGTGAAAGTCTGATGTCACCAAAAGGATGGAGGTAGGTCATAGAATGGCATAATATAATGGAAGGAAAAGGATATGGAGTCTGATTACAAATCTCATCTCTACCACTTACTATAGAGACCTTGGGCAAGGCATATGACCTCTCTGGGCCTCAGTTTCCTCATCTGTAAAATGAGTGAGTCACACTAGATAGCCTCTTACGTCCCTTCCAGGTCCAAATCTGTGATCCTATATACAATTAACAGGCCAGTTTGACTGGAATTAAGAGTGCATCAAGAGGAGCAATATGAAACAAGACTAGAAAGTCTGTGGGAACCCCAATGTTTAGAGCTGCAAAAGCAGAAGACACTTTTCCTTGGTTCTTTTTCTATCTCATATATGATAATGTAGTGCTTGGACTTCCCATATGTTATCTCTTATCCTTTTTATATGTCCAGTCTTGATGTCTTTTCCATCCGCATTGGTCCATGATGGTATATTTTACAGATTACTTTACACACATGAATTATTGTTAGTAATAATAACTTAGCCAAATCTCCATTGTCATTATGGTTCTTTTGAGATCATTGTCCTCTAGGATTGGCAGCTAAGTAGTAGTATCACTGGAAAGATATTGCTGTTAAGGAGATGCATACTTGTGGCAGCACAAAGCTAGGACAATTGAAACAATCACCAAGTTTCCTAAATTCATTCAGCTCAAACTTCTCCTATTCAGTTCTAAACTAAACTCATTGTTCATCTGTAGCATCTATACAAAACACACTGATGTTGTACATTTCATATTATATTTATATGTTACATGTATTTTAATGTATTTATATATTATATATGAGGTATTATATGTATCTATATATTATGTAAACACTGGTTCTAGAATTGGAGAATTTGAAGTCAACCACTAGAATAGATAGCTGTATCTCATACAAGACATTTAAATTTTGAGACTTCATCTGCTCATC
Organism: Gracilinanus agilis; assembly: GCF_016433145.1. Taxonomy (NCBI): domain Eukaryota; kingdom Metazoa; phylum Chordata; class Mammalia; order Didelphimorphia; family Didelphidae; genus Gracilinanus; species Gracilinanus agilis. The sequence goes on along the minus strand of NC_058131.1, from coordinate 177,965,541 downwards.
AGTAAAGTTAGGATCAGGATTAGATGGCCTCCAAAGTCCTTTCTGTCTTTGGGTCTATGATCATGGCCCTGTGGTGTGATGAAATAACACAATAGGCTATACATCAAACTGAATATAGTGATATAATATATTGATATGTTAATAAATATTAATATAGAATAATTTATATATAATTCATAACCTAAAAACTATAGATTTATATATAAAATAAAAATATAGAATGATATATAATTTATAATCTATAAAATAGAATAATATATTGATATAATATAATGATGGGAAATAAGTGTTGTTTTTGCAATTGAATTTTCTGTTGAGGTTGCTTGGGTTATTCTTTTGAGTGACTATAAATCTCACTGAGAATCCAAATGGTGTGCTTAGTGCAATCAGTACAATGTCATCTTTCACATAAGTCCTTCAGGAGTGTCCCGGCTTGTTGCATTGCTACTAGAAGCAAAGCCCATTTCATTGGATTTTCCATAATGTTTTGCTTTCTGTGTACAATGTTCTTCTGGTTCTGCTCATTTCACTCAACATCAGTTCAGTGAAGTTCTACCAGTTCATATAAAAAGCCTGCAGATAATGAATCCTTAAAGAACAATAGTATTCCATCACCATCATATACCACAATTTGTTCAGCCATTCCCCACTCATTTTCCAATTTTTTGCCACCACAAAAAGCATGGCTATGAATATTTTTGTACAAATATTTTACTTACTATCTCTTTGAGGTACAAATGCAGCAGTGGTATTGCTGGATCACAGGGTATGTATTCATTTAAAACCCTTTGTGCATAATTCCAAATTGCCTTCCAGAATGACTGGATTGATTCACAATTCCACCAGCAATGCCTTAATGTCCTGATTTTGCCACAACCCCTCCAACATTTATTATTTTCCTTTATTGTTATATTCATTTCTCTAATTATGAGAGATTTAGAACACTTTTTCATGTGCTTATTGATAGCTTTGATTTCTTTATCTGAAAATTTCCTATTCATGTCCCTTGACCATTTGTCAATTGTGGAATGTCTTGATTTTTTTATACAATTGACTTAGCTCCTTATAAATTTCAGAAATGAGATCTTTGTCAGAGGTTTTTGTTATAAAATATTTTCCGTGGTTTGTTGCTTCCCTTCTAATTTTGGTTGCATTGTTTTTGTTTGTACAGAAACTTTTTAATTTAACATGATCAAAATTATTCATTTTACATTTTGTAGTATTCTCTGTCTCCTGCTTGGTTTTAATTCCTTCCTTTCCCATAGATCTGACAGGTACACTATTCTATGTTCACCTAATTTGTTTATGATTTCCCTCTTTATATGTAAGTCATTTATCTATTCTGAGTTAATCCTGGTATGGGGTGTAAGATGTTGATCTAAGCCTAATTTCTCCCATACTATTGTCCAATTCTCCAAGCAGTTTTTGTTAAATAGTGGGCTCTTGTCTCCAAAGCTGGGAGCCATGGGTTTATCAAACACTATCTTGCTACTGTCACTTATCCCAAGTCTATTCCATTGATCCACCCTTCTATCTCTAAGTCAGTACCATGTAGTTTTGATGATCACTGCTTTATAATATAGTTTGAGAACTGGTAAAGCAAGGTCTCCATTCTTCACATTTTTTTTCATTATTTCCCTTGAAATTTTTTCAAATGAACTTTGTAATAATTTTTTCTAATTCTATAAAAAAGTTTTTGGCAGTTTGATAGGTATAGCACTGAATAAGTAAATTAATTTGGTTAGGATTGCCATTTTATTATATTAGCTCATCCTACCCATGAGCAATTGATGTTTTCCCAGTTGTTTAGATCTAATTTTATTTGTGTGAAGAGTGCTTTGTATTTATGTTCATTAAATTCCTGAATTTGACTTGGCAAGTAGATTCCCAGGTATTTTATCTTGCCTAGAGTAATTTTAAATGGAATTTCTGTTTCTAACTCTTGTTGCTGGTTTTTTTTTGAAACATACAGAATACTCATGCTTTATGTGGGTTTATTTTGTACCCTGCAATTTTACTAAAGTTATTGTTTCTACTAGTTTTTTAGTTGATTTTCTTGGATTCTTTAGGTAGACCATCATTTCATATGCAAAATTTAGTTTCCTCATTGCCTACTTGATCCCTTCAATTTCTTTTTCTTCTCTGATTGCTACTACTAGCATTTCTAGTACTATGTTAAATAGTAGTGGTAATAATGGGCATCCCTGCTTCACTCTTTATCTTATTGGGAAGGCATCTAATGTCCTAATTGCAGATGATATTTGCTGATGGCCTTAAATAAATACTGTTTTTAATTTTGAGGAATGGCCCTTCTATTCTTAAACTTTCTAGTGTTTTCAATACAAATGGGTGGTGTATTTTTTTCAAAGGCCTTTTCTGCATCTATTGAGATGATCAGGTGATTTCTATTAGTTTGGTTGTTGATATGGTAAATCATGTGGATGGTTTTCCTAATGTTAAACCATCCTTGCATTCCTGGCATAAATCACACCTGGTCATAGTGAATAATCCTCATGATAACTTGCTGTAGCCTTTTAGTTAATATTTTATTTAATGTTTTTGTTTCTATCTTTGTTAAGAATATTGGTCTATAGTTTTCCTTCTCTATTTTTGGTCTCTCTGGCTTGGGAATTAGTACCATATTTGTGTCATATATGCATTTAGCCCTGGTGATTTTTCTTAGGGATTTAGGGAATTAGATTATTTGGTTTCCAATTAATCTTAAATTAGCCTCTTCATGAACACTTATTAATTATAATTTTTATCACATTATGATCTGGAAAAATTGCATTTATTATTTCTGCTTTTCTGCATTTGTTTGCAATGTTTTTATGCCACAGTACATGGTCAATCTTTGTGAATGTATCATGTACTGCTGAAAAGAAGGTATATTCTTTTTTATACCTGTTCAGATTTCTTTATATATATAATAACTCTAATTTTTCTAAGATTTCATTCACATATCTTCTTTTAAATTTATTTTTTGGTTTGATTTATCTAGATCTGATATAGGAAGATTGAAGTCTCTCACTAGTATAGTTTTACTATCTAATTCCTCCTTAAGTTCACATAGTTTCTCCTTTAAAAATCTGGATACTATACCATTTGGTGCATACATGTTGAGTACTGATATTTCTTCATTGTATATTCTGCCTTTTATCATGATGTAATTGCCTTCCTTATCTCTTTTAATCAGATCTATTTTTACTTTATCTTTATCAGATATCATGATTATGACTCCAGCCTTCTTTTCCTCAGTAGATGACCAAAAGATTTTGCTCCAGTCTCTTACCTTTATTAAACCCTGTGTGTGTGTCTACCTGCCTCATGTGTGTTTCTTGTTCTGGTAGGATTTTGGTTTTTAATCCACTCTGCTATCTGTTTCTATTTTATGGGTGACTTCATCCCATTCACATCCAGAGTTATGATTACCACCTGTGCATGCCCCATCATTTTGATTTCCTTTTTTATTATTGCCCTTTCTTCTTTCACTATTTCCTTCTACACCAGTGTTTTGCTTTTAATCACTCCCCCTTTTACCCATTCTTATTTTACTTTCCTTCCCACCTCCTCCCTTCTTATTCCCCTCTTATTTCTCTTTAAGGACTATTAATAACACCCCCCTCCACCTTTCCCTCCTAAGAGATTAGGTTTAGATCAACATCTCACACCCTATACCAAGATAAGTTCAGAATGGATGAATAACTTGAATATAAAGAAGGAAGCTATAAGAAAATTAGGTGAACATAGAATAGTATACCTGTCAGATCTATGGAAAAGGGAAGATTTTAAAACCAAGCAAGAGTTAGAAAAAATTACAAAACATAAAATAAATAATTTTGATTATATTAAATTAAAAAGTTTTTGTACAAACAAAAACCATGTAACCAAAATCAGAAGGGGAAACAATAAACTGGGAAAAATCTTTATAACAAAAAACACTGACAGAGGTCTAATTACTCAAATAAAAAAGGAGCTAAATCAATTGTATTCAAAATCAAGCCATTCCCCAATTGACAAATGGGCAAGGGACATGAATAGGCAATTTTCAGATAAAGAAATCAAAACTATCAATAAGCACATGAGGAAGTGTTCTAAATCTCTAATAATTAGAGAAATGCAAATCAAAACAACTCTGAGGTACCACCTTACACCTAGCAGATTGGCTAAAATGATAGCAGGGGAGAGTAATGAATGTTGGAGGAGATGTGACAAAATTGGGATATTAATGCATTGCTGGTGGAGTTGTGAACTGATCCAACCATTCTGGATGGCAATTTGGAATTATACCCAAAGAGATAAAAAATTGCCAGCCCTTCGATCCAGCCATAGCATTGCTGGGTTTGTACCCCAAAGAGATCATAGATAAACAGCCTTGTACAAAGATACTTAAAGCCACGCTTTTTGTGGTGGCAAAAAACTGGAAAATGATGGAATGTCCTTCAATTGGGGAATGGCTGAACAAATTATGGTATATGCTGGTGATGGAATACTATTTGGCTAAAAGGAATAATAAACTGGAGAATTCCATGTGAACTGGAAAGACCTCCAGGAATTGATGCAGATTGAAAGGAGCAGAACCAAGAGAACATTGTACACAGAGGCTGATACACTGTGGTAAAATAGAATGTAATGGACTTCTGTACTAGCAGCAGTGCAATGACCCAGGACAATTCTGAGGGATTTATGGAAAGGAACGCTACCCATATTCAGAGGAAGAACTGCAGGAGTGGAAACACAGAGGTAAAACAACTGCTTGAACACATTGGTTGATGCGGACATGGTTGGGGATGTAGACACTAAATGACCATATTAATGTAACTATCAATAACATGTAAATAAGTCTTGACTAATCATACGTGCTAAAACTAGTGGAAATGCACATTGGATATTGGATGGGGGGGGAAAGGAGGGGTGCAGGAGAAAGTAAAAACATGAATCATGTAAAAAAATAAAAAATAAAAGTCTAAAAATAAAAAAAATAAAATAGATTACAGAATAAATACCTGTGCCCTTAGAATAGGATGTCCAAATTTTATACAAAGTGTGCATTACAGGAAGAAGCAGTGTCAAAATCTGTGAAAAGGAGTGAGAGCACGACAACCCTGCCACTACCTCATCCCAAAGATCTCAAATTTGTCATCATTGTCAGAGTCCAAGCCTGTGGTTGGAATCCCATCCTCTACCCCTGTCCAGGGCATGGAGGACTCCTGTTATTTCATTATGTGCATAGATCCTGCTCTGTGCACAGAAAATGCCAAAAGCTATGTGAGAAGAGGCCTTTGAACTGAGGGAGAGATAGAGAAAGGCAGAAAATATTCTTTGCTTAAAAATAAAAAAAAATAAAACACTAAAATCTACAGGATCATTTCTTACTGAGTCAGTGACTGACCTTTCCCAAAGTAAACCAACGTATAATCATGGACTCTCAGACTGCAGTATTTAAACCTGCATGGGAAAAACTCAATGGATTTCCAATCCATTACTTTAGATGCTCAGCCATAAGTATTTCTAACTCTTTTAACTATAGTGAGTCTCAGAGAGGTACTACTCTCTTACTTCCACCTCTTAGGCTTATCTGGCTTTCTTCAAGAATCAGCTCAAATCCTATCTTCTATAGGAGTTAATTCTTAATCCCAGCCCCTTATCCCTTTTATTATTAGTGTCTTTTGCGTAAGATTACATCCTATCTCTTCTGTACCTACCTTGGATGCCTAGTTATTTATATACTTTTTTTTTACCCATTTTATATATTTATAGGTTGTTTTGCCCATTCAACTGTTAGCTTCTTGAAGGCAGGGATGGCATTTTTGCTTTTCTTTGGTTCCTTACCATTTAGCACAGTGCCTGGCACATAGTAAGTGCTTATTAAATTCATATTTATTAGGCAACAATAACATCTTTACAAAACCTCACAAACTACATTGGTTATAGGAGTTAGAGAGTTGTCTGCCAATAACTTCGAAAAAATGTTTCTTTGACTTTAACTGAGCTGGATATTTTCTACACTCCATAATAATTAATAAATGCCCGTTCTTGACGTTTTGTAAGTTAGTGGAAGAACCAGAAATGGAATCCAATTCTCCTGATTCCCAGTCCAGAGATGAGAAAAAATTCAATTTAATTCAAGTGAAGTTAAGACAACATGAATTTATCAAGCTTATAATATGTGCATTATTGTATTTCTTAGTAAAGATTATAAGATTAGAGCCAAGAAATATCAGTTGAGTTGGTGAAGGAGGTGGTTGCAATGGTACCAATCAAGTAATCATATCTATGGATTATAAGCTTTGGAGCAGGAAGGGACCTTACTCCAACCCTCTCATTTTGACATAATATTTTATTGATGATCTTTAAAAAAACCAGTCACTCCCAAATGACTATTTCTCTATGGCATATTCCCTTGTAACAAAGATGTTATATTAAGCAAAAATAAATTATTTCTTTCCTAATCTCACATTATCTATATCAATAAAGCAAAAGACAGAGAGTTGGGGTGAAGTGAAGGGACTTGCCCAATGTCAGACAGAAAGAGATATAATCTGAGGCCAGGTGCTGCCTCCCATGCTGTGGCCTTCCTGCTCTATCAGGTCATTCTTAATGCGGATCAGAAGCCCAAATGGTAAATATTCAAGACCCCAAATCTAAATATCATAGAAAGCTTCCCATGGAAAACCATAGTCAACAATTCACCCCAGAAATGGAAAGTGGCAAGAGGATGAGCTTAGCCAAAAGAATTGTAGCTGTGTGAGGATTGTGAAGAAGGAAACCAAAATTGAAAGTTATAACATCATGTACAACATTTGAAAGTTGACCTTCTTTACATTAGTGACTTTTAAAGGTTAAAGGAAGAATTCTTATCATCCCTAACCTCAAAGTTGTTTTAATTTGCAATTCTCTAATTATTGGGAATTTAGGGCATTTTTTTGCATAACTGTAGAGAGCTTTAATTACTTTGAGAACTACCTGTTCCTAACCTTTGACCATTTATCAGTTGGGGAATAACTTGTATTCTTAAACATTTTATTCATTTCTCTATGTACTTGAGAAATGAGGCCTTTATTAGAGAGACTTGTAAAAAGTTTTTGCACCATTAAGATTACTGTATATTATTCTCCATTCCATTTCCCCTTGCTTAGTTTACAACCAACTCCTCCAATTAGTTCTCTTTTCTATCAGCTTCACTCCCTTCTCTTATTTCCTTACCCGCCTACTTTCCTGTATGGCAACATAGATTAAATACCCAACTGATTGTATATTTTTTCCCTCATTGAGCTAATTCTGATGAGAATAAGTTTCACATATTCCCCTTCACACCTCCCCAGTCTTTCCTTCCACTGCAAAATCTCTTTCATGCTTTTATGTGCAACAATTTACCCCATTCTATTTTTCCCTTTGCCTCTTCCCAGTGCACTACTCTTTTTTATGCTATAATTTTCTTATTATCATCCCATCATATTCAACTCACATCCTTGCCCTCTGTTTACATAAACTCCTTCTAATTGCCCTAACTGAAATGATAAAGTTGTTGAAGTTATAAGAATCATCTTCCCCATGTAGGTATATACACAGTTTAACCTTATTGAATGTCTTTTGATTTCTCTATCCTGTTATCTTTTTATGCTTCTCCTATGATTTGTATTTGAAAGTCAAATTTTACATTCAGCTCTTGTCTTTTAATCAAGAATGATTGAAAGTCCTCTGTGTTATCCATGATATTTGAATTTTTTTCTTTTTAGCTGCTTATAATATTTTCTCCTTGAAACTGGGAGTTCTGGAATTTGGATATAGTACTCCTACGAGTTATGCATTAGGATTTCTTTCATGAGATGATTGGGGATTCTTTCAATTTCTGTTTTGCCCTCTGATTCTAGAGTATCAGGGAAATTTTCCTTCATAATTTCTTAAAAATGATATCTAAGCTCTTTTTTTTATTATCTCCAATAATTCCTACATGATCTCTCCTGGGTTTATTTTCCAGGTGAATTGTTTTTCCAATGTTTTTCCAACATTTTAAAAAATTCTTTTGACTTTGATTGTTTCTTAATGTCTCATGGAGGCATTAGCTTCTACTTGCCCAATTCTAATTTTTAAGATCTGATTTTCTTGAGTGAGCTTTATACATTGGTCAATTCACTTTTTAGAAAGTTCTTTTCTTCAAGTAATTTTTGTACCTCTTTTTCCATATGGCCAATTTTGCATTTTAAGAAATTCTTCTCTTCAGCAGTTTTGTATTTCTTTCCATTTGGCCAATTTTGCTTTTTTAAAAAAAAGTTTTTCTCTTCTTTGGATTTTTGTACCTATTTTACCAATTGGGATATTATGTTTTTTTTTGTTTGTTTTTGTTTTTTTTTTATTTTTTTTTTAACATTTATTAATATTCATTTTTAACGTGGTTACATGATTCATGCTCCCCTTTCCCCTTCAACCCCCTCCCCCTCGC
>NC_058131.1:177869086-177952135 GCF_016433145.1 Gracilinanus agilis | reverse complement strand
TCTTGAATTTTGCAATGATGTTTCTTGGTGTTTTCCTTTCTTGATCGAATGCCGCAGGTGTTCTATGAATCCTTTCAATGTCTATATTGCCCTCTTGTTGTAGGACTTCAGGGCAATTTTGCTGAATTATTTCTGTTAGTATAGAGTCCAGGTTTTTATTAATTTCTGGTTTTTCTGGAAGACCAATTATTCTCAAATTGTCTCTTCTAGACCGGTTTTCTTGGTCTGTCACTCTCTCATTGAGATATTTCATGTTTCCTTCTATTTTTTCAGTCTTTTGGCTTTGTTTTATTTGTTCTTGTTGTCTTGAGAGATCATTAGTTTCTACTTGCTCAATTCTAGCCTTTAGGGATTGATTTTCGGCCATAATCTTCTGGTAATCGGCCATAATCTTTTGATTTTCGGCCATAATCTTCTTGTTTTCGGCCATAATCTTCTGGTATTCCTTTTCAATCTGGTCATTTCTTGTGTTCAATTTGCTTATCAGTTCATTTGGTTTCTGAGCCTCGCTTTCCAGTTGCAAGATTCTACCTTTTAAGCTGTTATTTTCTTGCCAGATCTCTTCCATTTTCCTCAAAATCTCAGATTTGAACTCTTCCATAGGTTGTGAGGAGTTTTCCTTATTTGGGGAGGGTCTGGATGGTTGTTTGTTCTCCTCCTCTGTTTGCTCGGTTGTCTGGATTTTCTCTGTGTAGAAGCTGTCGAGTGTTAAAGACTTCTTTTTTTTGTTATTATTCTTTCTCTTCTGAATTTCCTGTAACTGGTTAGCCATCATTAGCCCAGCAGCTTCTCAGGTTTATCCTCGCTCTCAGTGTCTGTCTGAGATCTATTGGCTCCTGAGGACTGAGATCTCGTTTTTTCCAAGGTCAAGCCCCCTGGTGGATTCCCTTGCTTGAACCTCTGCAGGAGGTTTCTTTACAAGTCTCAGGGCGCTACTTCCACAGTCGTATACCCGTCTGCACTGGTTCCCCACTTAGGCTTTAGTTCCTGGTTGTGTTTACCTCCACCCACGCCTGCCTCTGCTCAGCCGGCGCTCCGCTCCCAGTGTCCGCTCCCGCGCGCGCGCTCAGATTTCGCGTGAGTTCTTGACTTAATGGGGTCCTAAGTCTTGCTGCTCTCAGGAACAGGTCCCGGAGCTGCTGATGACTCGATGGGTGCCCCAAACTTGCTCTATTTCTTTTTAGCTGGGTTCAGAGCTATAGGAGAGTGTGGAGGGGGTGGGGGTGGGGCGGTTGCTCAGCTTGCGCTTGAGTGAGAGCCCTTTTTAGCTTGGAAATGTCTCGATTCCACGTACCTTCCACGCTGTGTCCTGTTGTGGGGTTCCTCCGTTCGTCTGGACTTGTTTTTATGTCCCCTTGAGGAGTTTTGTGTGTTTCGGTCAGGAGAGGTTTAGAGCTGCTTCTTACTCTGCCGCCATCTTAACCTGGAAACCGGGATATTATGTTTTTTAAGGTATGTGCTGTAGTGGGTTAGTTTACCTGGTGACATATTAAATTTGGTATTAAATAATAAATGCCTTCCTCTTATAGTGGGAAACAAGTTGCCCAAGGAAGAACAAAAAAGGCCAGGTCAAAAATCATTGCTTGGCTGATGGCCAATGATTATGCTCTGTAAGTACAAACTTAAAATTCTTTGATGTTATCATTTAATTAGAGTCTGATGCCACATTATAGTGATAGGAATCCAGTTTGGAGTCACACACTAAATGGTCCTAACACCCTTTGAAACTCATAGGTAAACAGATAGCTTCTACTTTCCTACTGTTATCTCTGTTGGAAGGTCTTGACCTACTCCAGGGGCCTTGAGTCATTTTTTTTTGCTGCCTTAGTTAATGCTAGACTCTCCCACTACTTTGTGGTCCCAATCAAGAAAATCCCCTTTCTCTAGCTTGGTATCAATAAAGAACTCTGAGAATTTTTCCATTACAGCTAAATCTGAGTAGAAATGTACTCTCCTACATCTGGTACTGGTTACCTGTTCTTAACCAACCGATTTTTAGGTCATATAATCTTGTCACCTGAACTCTAACTTTGAATGTTTTCTCTCTACATGTCTCTCAATACTGGATTCCATTACATTGTAAGCTCCTTGATGACAGGGACTATCTTTTGTCTCTTTTTGTATTCTCAGCACATAGCACAGTGCCAGGCACATAGTAGACAATTCATAAATGTTGATTGATTGGACCACTTTCAATTCCTAGATATGTTTCACATTTTCCTTTATTTATGTCTTTGCCTCGGATGTTTCCTATATCCAAACCAATATCTATCTCTTAATATCTCATGTATCCTTTAAGGTCCTGTTTAAATGTTACATCCTCCATCAAGTCTTCTCTGATCACTCTAATGGAAGTAGTGATCTCTATCTTCTCTAGTCCCACAGTTAGGGTGAGTTTCTTTTTCATGAGGACAAACATCCATATGTTTATATTGACATATTGTGTTCATATACTTTGTCTTCATGCTGCATCACATAACAATAAAGATAATGATTGTATCATTTCCCCTTCAATTTTCTAAAAATACCAGACCTAGGTATGTGAGAAGCCAAATAAAGCAGGCTCCCTTTATAATTGAAAGAATTGTTTTATCCTTCACAATGGGATCACTAGCAGATATTTTTTTTTATTTTAAACCCTTAACTTCTGTGTATTGATTTATAGGTGGAAGATTGGTAAGGGTAGGCAATGGGGGTCAAGTGACTTGCCCAGGGTCACACAGCTGGGAAGTGTCTGAGGCAGGATTTGAACCTAGGACCTCCAGTCCCTAGGCATGGCTCTCAATCCACTGAGCTACCCAGCTGCCCCCCAGATACCTTTTAATAGTAAATTTAACATCTGGTTCTGGTTGTCAATACCCTTATTTCTGTGATTAGATCCTGGATTGTATCTGAAATATATAGGAACAAAAAGTCCTATGCCAATCAGTGTAAGCTTGGGTTTCCAGCCTTGTGAAATAGGAAAAGCCAGTCTTAAAAAAATAAAAGTTTAAAAATAGCATTTGGTTTGAAGAGGGCAATTGGGGTGGCAGTTTCCTTAGAGAAGACAGAGAGAGAGAGAGAGAGAGAGAGAGAGAGAGAGAGAGAGAGAGAGAGAGAGACAGACAGANAGAGAGAGAGAGAGAGAGAGAGAGAGAGAGAGAGAGAGAGAGAGAGACAGACAGACAGACAGACAGAGACAGACAGAGACAGACAGAGACAGACAGACAGAGAGACAGAGACAGAAACAGAGAAAGAGAAAGCAAGACACAGAGAGACACAGAGAGAGAAAGATACTATATCTGATTGGGTCCTTGCGGGCTAAAAAATAGTGTATTGAATAGCAAAGCTAGGACTGGGACCCACTGGAGATTCTCTGACTCCAAATCCATTCCATTCCACTATACCATACTTTTACTTTCTTTACTCTTTCAAAAGAAATCAACAATTCACCAAATTAGAAGGTAGCTAGGTGGGGTAGTGCAGTAGTTCTCAAAGTGTGTTCTGGGAACCTTTAAGAAGTCCAACTCCCTCTCAGGGGATCTACAAAGCCAAAATGATTTTTGTAATACTAAGACATTTTCATTTCTAATGTGGTAAATATCAATTTATATAATTCATACAAACAAATGGGTAGCTAAATAGTGCAGTGGGTAGACTGACAGGCCTGGGGTCAGGAAGACTCATTTTCATGAGTTCAAATCTAATTTCAGAAATTTATTAGCTGTGTATTATGGGTCATTAGTGTGGACCATGGAAAAGTCACAACCCAGTTTGCCTGAGTTTCCAACCATTTCCAGTATATTTGCCAAGAAAGCCCTGAATAGGATAATTAAGAGTCATCATACAAGATTGAAATGACTGAACACAATATAAACAAATACTATTGGACTGGGGAGGGTAGTCATCAATAATATTTTTCTTTTCTTTTTTATTCTTTTACAAAACCAAATGAAACAAGCATTTCCATATATGAAGAAAAAGAAAAGAATACACAAATGAAATCACAAATATCCTATATATTTACCTTACTTTTCTTCATATCTATATAGTAAGTCCTATCTACTAGGATCTCATTCCCTCCTCACTCTCCCTGTATCACAAAAGATAACCTCAATGTGGCCAACACATACATATAAATTAAGTCTTTCATATTTCACCTTTCTGTTCACTTTCTAGAGGTAACATTTACAGTTTATTTTTCCAGGATTAATTCTGTGGCTGTGTTCTCTTGGTTCTACTCATTTCGCCGTTCATTATATCATGCCGTTTTTTCCAAGTCTTTAAAAATCTCTTCCTCATTTTTCATGTCATCAGTAATTTTTAAGAGCATAGAAGGATCTTGAAGCTAAAAATTTGAGGGTCTCAGATATTGTGAATAATGTTCTGGGCCTAGAGTGAGGAAGACCTTAGTCCAAACCCTAGATGAGACTTTTATCAGTTGTGTTGGACTACTAGGCAAGTTCTTTGATCTCTCACTGCTTCAGACTATTTATCTGTAAAATGGGAATATATAATAGAACCTGATGTGAGAATCACATGAGAGAGTAAACATAGAGTACTCTGAAAACCTTGAAATGCTGCATAAATGTTAATTATCATTAATATTATTATCACTTCAAACTAAATGGTACCACCTTTTGAGGACAAGAATTACATAGTTGCTTCTTATTTATCTCTGGCTTCCCAATATTGCTAGCACAGTGCTTTGCCTATGACAGGTGCTTAGTAAATATTTGCTGGAAGAAGGAATACTAAATCAGCTACAACAGTAGATCAAGGCTTATGGTAGGGAATATGGCTATTGCCTAGTGTAATTTTAAAACCCACAAAGAAAGGCAGTATACAAGATTCATTCCTCATTAGTGGTAAGGGACTAGTATATGAAGTATTTGTGGGTGAACTCCTTCTATATAAAGGACCATAACAGGATAGAATCCAATTTCTGGCTGGAGAGAGAGGAAAACTCATTAAAAATTTTAATACAATGTTTCAGTTTGAAAAAAGGTAACTGTGACGTAATTCATGCACTAGAAGAAAACTGAAGGGAATATTTGGTTTGTTTTTAAATCAGTAACCCACAGGAAGTCAAGAGACTATTTCAAAATACTTTTTTTTTAATATCGAGTGAATATTTAGCAAGGATTTAAAAAGACATGCATTGGGGTAAATTATCTATGTAGGTATATATCTACATATATATAATTGGAACACATATACATATATATATATATGCAACTGGAAAAGCCAAAGAGGATATTAAGGGGAGGGAAAATGTTTCAATTGATAAAAATAGTTCCTATTCACAAAAAAACATTTTAGCTTATAATTTGATCTAATGGCATCACTATTCCAGTGCTCTTGACAACCTGGGATCACACTGAAGTTTCAAAGTATAACTAGTATCACCAGCTGATCTGAGTTCCTATTTTTTTATGGTCTGGGACAATAATAATTCAAAAGCAAAAGAAAGCAGGGCACAGGTACCTGTTACAAAAGCAGAGTGGGAATGGGAAATGCCTGGCATGACCAACATAAAAAGAACAAAGCCTCAGGGGGAAAGATGGCATCAGACCAATCATCATTTTGCCAACAGGCTTGGTAATATCAAGTGTCTAATTCAGAGCAGGCTTCCTGGCTTGAAATGCTATTAGATTATGCCTCTACTTCAGCCCTTTGGGATTCTTATCTTCACAAGAAACTGCTTCCTTTTACTTGCCAACCACATTGCCTGATGTTGTACTTTCCTGGGCATTATTATTTACTGCATGTTCTTGTGGGGGACTAGTTTTCCATTAATTCTAGCAGCATTTTGGCTTGTCTTGGGTACAATCTAATCCTTGCCAGATAAGAATAGAATTGGGGCAACACTCTTTCCAAAAAGATATCGGGCTTTTCCTTTGCAAGATGCAAAATTGAGAAAGATGCTTATCTACTTCATTTGTGCATTGGGAGAAAAGAGATGAAGTTCAAATCCATAGGTTCCTTGACAAACCACCCTCAGCTGATTTTCACAATTGGGAATTCTTCCTGTCACCTAGCCTAAATTTCTTATGTTGTCATTTCATCTTCCCCTCTGGAACCCCCAACATGGAATACCAAATTGTCCTGATTAGTGAGTGTGAAACATGGCCCAGGATATCCAGCAAGGCCCAGCTATGTTTCACATTCCACCTTGGCCATCTTTCCCCCCATCATTCCTGCCAGCTACTATATCCTCCAGACCACTAGACCTTTCTATCTACCCTGACCATGCTGTGATAACTTTACTTTTTACCCCTGGAATCACAATTAAATTAATACTACAATTGCAATGGGAAAGAGATTATCAATCAGTTCTGCTTTGTATTTATTCATCTTCAGACCTTGAAAGCAAAACATTCCTCCTTGACTCTCATATGTATGTCTTCCTCTATTATAATGCAGTCTTCTTAAAGGTAGAATTATCTTGCTTTTATATTTGTATTGCTGACAGAGCATATAATAAGCAATTAATAAATGTTTTTTCATTGATCTATTGATTTTTATTAACTTTTAAAATTTTTTCTAGATTACATGCCAATGAATTACCTTAAAATTTTTAATATTAACTTTCTGACATTTTTCAGTCCATGTTCTCTCAATCTCTACCACCTTCTTCTCAAGAAGGCAAGTAATATAAGTAGTACATATATTACCATAGAATATTTATTTCCCTTTTTGTCATTTTGTGCAAGACTATATTGCTTATAGTAAAGAAAAATTCAGACCAATTTCCCATTCTTACTCTTCCCTGAAGGATTCTCTATAAAGCTTGTTTTAATATCCAAGTGCCCTAATTTCCAGTATGTGTTGACTTCCTCCAGCAATTTAACATTTATAAAGCATTTTCCTCACAATAATCCTGTAAAGCTGTGAGTCCAAGTGTCAAAAGATCTGGGTTTAGAGCTAAAGGTAGCCTGAGAAATCATCTAGTCCAGTGGTTCCCAAACGTTTTTGGCCTACTGCCCCCTTTCCAGAAAAAAAATATTACTTAGCCCCCTAGAAATTAATTTTTTTAAATTTTAATAGCAATTAATAGGAAAGATAAATGCACCTGTGGCCATCACTGCCCCCCTGGATTGCTGCAGAACCTACCAGGGGGCAGTAGCATCCACTTTGGGAATCACTGATCTAGTCCAATCTCCTCATTTTAGAGTCATTTTTCTCTTTGAATCTCTAGCACTCACCACAGTGTCTGACACAAGGGAAAGAGATTAGAACTGTGATTTCATTGTCATAGGAAATTCTTAGGGGAAGAAACTCTCTTAACCAATGCAGATTAGCATCTTCTCTGAAATATAGTTTTAAAGAATTGGTTAAGTGATTTGCCCAGCATCAGAGCCTGTATGTGTCAGAAGGTGGCCATTAATCTATGTCTTCCTGGTTTCAAGGCCATCTCTCTACTATACCACTTTGCCTTTCTAATCAAATGTCAAATGAATAAATGAATTTTAATTGTAACACTTTCCACTATGTGACTTTGTATTATCTATAGTTAACTTAAGGAAACTATTTCAGAGAGGTGAAATTACTTGCTGAATGAATTATTTAAAAAGAAAAACCTTTAAGTGCTTAATATATGCAAAACTCTGAGGGTACAAATTGAAAAGAAATGATCTACTGTTCTTCAGGAACTCATATTCAAGAGAGAGTGTCAATACTTAGAAGAGGTTTCAGCTGCATATCAGATGGAGAGGCCAGTGGTCCTGAGGGTCCATCAGAAAAGCAGATAGAAAGGCATCTTCCTTAGTATAATTTCCATTAATAAAACCATATAGGTTTCTGATGATGGCAAAACTTTTTATTTCCTGGGTCTTCGGTGACTGTTCCTGCTAAGAAAATGAGGACTTGGAAGGAAGGAAGGGCCTTTGCACCTGCCTCAAGGAAAATACCAAGCTGAAGGTCCACAAAGATTGTTCCCCTTTTTTACATATCTATATTACATTTCAGGACCAGAAGCCAAAATAGAATATTCTGTAGATGAATCCAGTCCTTTTCCCACTGCCTTTGGCAGTCAGTTAAAGAGAATATTTTCCTGTTGATGAAAACAACATATGTCAAGCCATTTGAATAAAATGGTTAAAAGAAAATCAAAGGAGTAACTTTCAAAGGACTCTAAAGTTAATACCAAAGGATTCACACATGCGAGATCAAGAAAATACATGAGAACCCTTACTTGATCATAGTTCAAAGCAATGAACTCAGGAATCAAAACAGATAACCAAAAGTTGGATACGTTCTGTGTCTAAGGCTTTGCTGTGGATGTTCCTATTCTTCAAATACAGCCGGGGGGTGGGGGTGGTAAGAAACCAAAAACTGGCACAGGGTGTTCTAGACCTAATACTGACACAATTGGATGTCTGGAAATCATGGAGACATTTTGAAAGAAATCAAAGATAAAACTGTGAAACTGTTGTTCCAAATGTGTAATGCCTAGCTATCTACAACAGGTTTGCTGGAGAACGTGGCAGGCTGCAAATATAACTATTTGCAGAATAATCAGACAGGCTAGTTAAATAGATCTTTTATATGAAGTGCTTAAAGGATTGGCACATAGCTCAACTGAAGCTACCCAAGGGAACATGGAAGTAAGTGAGGGAAAAGGGTCCTATTAGTGACCCCCACCTTCAGGACCAACTACTCCAGTAGAGGAAAGGAAGGGGAAGGGAAATGGGGAATGAAAGAGAAAGGAAAGAAGAGGAAAGGGAAAAGGGAAAAGGAAGATCTAGACAGGATAGTCTTCAGACCATTATAGGAGGATGGATTCTATAATATTCCTAGAATTCTGCATTTATCTATCCCTCTCTTTATTGCAGGGCTACTTGGCAATTAGGGCCATTCAGGTATTCTGTAGAGATGAGAGGAAGTTTACTTATATGAGTCTGATCAATTTTCTACCCCTAAGGTCACAGGAAGGGAGGTACCAACCATTTAGGAAATGGAAAGTTCCTAATCTGAAGTAGGAGATTCCAGAAGAGGAATTCCAGAAAAAGGGCAGGAAATAAAGGAGAAAGTAGTAGGTAGAAGGAAAAAGCTTGACTGGGGTACGAGTAGACTGTTTCATAGAGACTAAATCCATTATAGATAAGAGAATACTAGCACAATCTAATATATAGCCTTTGGGTGACAAATTCAGAAAACCTAGGGGAAAAAAGAGTTTGAGGCTTAAAGGGAAGTTGTTTCAAGAAGAATGAAATGCTCTCAAGAATTAATTTCTGATGACAATCACAAATTATTCTGAGGAAGAAGAAAAAGAGATGTTTTAAGACACCAATGTGGTTAGTTGAGGACTTTCCTCTGGCTCAGATTTTAAAAGGATATTTATAAAAAATGAAAGGGAAGGTATATATAACTAAGGGTAACTTCAGAAGAGTGGTATAGTCCTGAAATAATACTATCAAGAAGGCTAAAGGAGAATGAGCTAAGTTTTTTTTGAGAATATAATGGGAAAATAGGACTTTTAAAAACACTTGGGAGAGAAGTTAGGAAGAGTGTCTGAATGAGAGCCAAAAGACGTAACCTCTAGGCTTGATTTCCACTATGTGCCCTTTGGGGGTAAAAAGATAGTATTCTTTTTCTTGGACTCAGTTTCTTAATTTATGCATGGGTAAAGTTTACTTGGACTATACATTAAGTTAATCAATTAAATCAAAGAATAAACCAGGTGTAAACAGGGAAAAAACCTTTTTGTAGCATGATAAAGATTAAAAATTCCTATCTGACACTCCAAGTATTATATATTTTATAAGATTTATTAATAATGACTTGAAGTAGAGGAAAATAGATAAAACCTGAGTAAGAGCAAGTTTGTCTAGTCAGTGCAAGGAGGGAAGAAGAGCTCACGCAAGAGGGCAGTGTTCAAACTTATTTACAAACATGGGGACACAATGTGGGGGATGCAAAGGCAAGGAATTCTGGGAAAAGAAGTAAAGTGCAAACCCCTGGCTGGTAAAAAATACAATTTATTTTAGAGAAAGTAAGGGGAACTGGTAGGTAAGACCCTAATAGTCTTTTTTTTTTTAAAACCCTTACCTTCCATCTTGCAGTCAATACTGTGTATTGGCTCCAAGACAGAAGAGTGGTAAGGGTAGGCAATGGGGGTCAAGTGACTTGCCCAGGGTCACACAGCTGGGAAGTGTCTGAGGCCAGATTTGAACCTAGGACCTCCCGTCTCTAGGCCTGGCTCTCAATCCACTGAGCTACCCAGCTGCCCCCGACCCTAACAGTCTTAAAACTAATCTCCACCCAAACTTCAACATCTCCTGCAAAAGGAAAACCTTCTGTCTCTTCTCTGGGCCCTGCCTCCAGCTCTCTGCTCTATCTAAAAAACCCAATGCTATCTGACTCTTACCTGATCTGTCCACTAGTGATTAACAGAAAAGGAAAGGGAAAAGCCTGGGTTTAGCTGCTCTAAGTAATCCAAAGTCCCAGATGAAAATCTCTGGATTACTTTGGCCAAAGAGGATTTTTGGAGATGGTCTCTGGAAGATGATCTCTATACTCATGCAAATGGGTACTCTCCAATGCAGATTCTCAACCAAGAAGCTAAAAATTTCTCCACAAAATTATGACTAGGGAAAATCTCTCAAACTAAAACCTCTTTTCAGCTTGATGAAAAAGAAAGGCAGAGAATAAAACCTCCTTCCAGATCAGAGTAAATCCAAGAAGGAAGTAGTGACAGTTCAAACAGTTACCCCCTCACGCACACAATTCCTTTCTTCTTCCCAGAATCCTCTCCCAGGGCTTATATCAAAATTCCCTTCTTTTAGCTACTCCCTGAAATCACTCTAGCTCTAACTTATTCCTACAGGACGTCCCCTAGTTTTCCAATTTTTACCACCACAAAGAGCGCGGCTGTGAATATTTTTGTACAACCCCCTTTTTTTTTTTTTATTATCTCTTTGGGATACAAACCTAGTAGTGGTACTGCTAGTCATAGTATTCTTTTAAAGTCCTTTGGGCATAATTCCAAATTGCCCTCCAGAATGGTTGGATCAATTCACAACTCCACCAGCAGTATATTAGTGTCCCAATTTTGTCACATATCCTCCAATATTTATTATTATCTTTTACTGTCATATTGGCCAATCTGTTAGGTGTGAGGTATTACTTCAGAGTTGTTTTGATTTGCATTTCTCTAATCAGGAGGGACTCAGAATACTTTTTCATGTGATAATTGATGATTTTGATTTCTTCATCTGGAAATTGCCTATTTATATCCTTTGACCATTTGTTATTTGGGGAATGGCTTGATTTCTTATACACTTGACTTAGTTCCTTATATTTTTGGGAAATTAGACAGTTGTCAGAGAATTTTGTTATAATTTTTTTCTAGTTTGTTGCATCTCTTCTAATTTTGGTTGCTTTGGTTTTGTTTGTACAAAAGCTTTTAAATTTATTATAATGAAAATTATTCATTTTACATGTTTAATATTCTCTGTCTCTTGCTTGGTCTCAAATTCCTTCCTTTCCCACAGATCTGACAGGTATACTATTCTTTGAATTTATCTTGGTATAGGGTGCAAATGTTGACCTAACCTAATTTTTCCCATACTGTTTTCCAGTTTTCCTAGCAATTTTTGACAAATAGTGAGTTCTTGTTCCAAAATTTGAGATCTTTGGGTTTATCAAATAGTAGTTTCCCGAGGTAATTTACCCCTAGTCTAATTCACTGATCCACCCTTCTATTTCTTAGCTATTTGATGATGACTGCTTTGTAGTACATTTTTTTCTTTTCTTTTTTTTTTTTTTAGTTTTAAACCCTTAACTTCTGTGTATTGACTTATAGGTGGAAGAGTGGTAAGGGTAGGAAATGAGGGTCAAATGTCTTGCCAGGGTCACACAGCTGGGAAGTGTCTGAGACCGGATTTGAACCTAGGAGCTCTGGTCTCTAGGCCCGGCTCTCAATTCACTGAGCTACCCAGCTGCCCCCTGTAGTACATTTTAAGATCTGGTAAAGCTAGGCCTCCATCCTTCATATTTTTTTCATTATTTTCCTTGATATTCTTGGTTTTTTTGTTGTTCTTCTTCTAGATGAACTTTGTTACAATTTTTTAATTATATAAAAAAGTTTTTTGGTAGTTTGATAGTATGGCATTGAATAAGTGAAGTAGTTTAGGTAGGATTATCATTTTTAGTATATTAGCTCATCCTACCCATGAATAAATAATATTTTTCCAATTGTTTAGATAGTTTTCTTTGTGTGAAAAGTGTTTTGTAGTTGTGTTCATATAAATCCTGAATTTGTCTTGGCAGATAGATTCACAAATATTTTGTATTGTCTAGAGTGATTTTAAAAGGAGTTTCTCTGTCTAATTCTTGCTACTGAGTTTTGTTGGCCATACATAGAATGCTGATGATTTATGTGGGTTTATTTTGTTTCTGTAAATTTGCTGAAATTATTAATTACTTCCACTAGCTTTTTAGTTGATTTTCTAGGATTCTCTAAGTATACCATCATAGCATCTGCAAAGAGTGATAGATTAGTTTCCTCATTGTCTACTTTAATCCCTTCAATTTCTCTTTCTTCACTAATAGCTACTGCTAGCATTTCTAATACAATATTAAATAATAGTATTGATAATGGGCATCATTGCTTCTCTCCTGATCTTATTGGGAAGACTTCTAACTCATCTCCATTGTAGATAATATTTGCTGATGGTTTTTAAATAAATACTGTTCATTATTTTGAGGAAAGGCTCTTCTATTCCTATACTTTCTAGTGTTTTGTTTTTTTAAAGAAATGGGTGTTAGGTTTTGTCAAAGGCTTTTTCTGTATCTTTTGAGAAGATCATGTGATTTTTTTTAGTTTGGTTATTGATATGGTCAATTATGTGGGTTGTTTTCCTAATGTTAAACCATCCTTGCATTCCTGGTATAAATCCCACCTCGTCATAGTGAATAATTCTTGCCATGATTTTCTGTAGTCTCTTTGCTAGTATTGTATTTAAGATTTTTGCATCTATATTCATTAAGGAGATTGGCTCAGGAATCAGTACCATATTTGTGCCATAAAAAGAATTTGATAAGATTTCTTATTTGCTTATTTTGTCAAATAGTTTGTGTAGTACTGACATTAGTTGTTCTTTAAATATTTGATAGGATTAACTTGTGAGTCTGTCTGGCTTTGGGAATTTTTTTCTTAGGGAGTTCCTTGATGGCTTGTTCAATTTCATTTTCTGAGATGGGATTATTTAAATATTTGATTTCCTCTTTTATTAATCTAGGCATTTTATATTTTTATAAATATTCATTCATTTTACCTAGATTGTCATATTTATTACCATATAATTGGGCAGAGTAGTCTTAATAATTGTCTTAATTTCTTCTTCATTAGAGGTGAGATAACCCTTTTAATTTCTTTTACTGTTAATTTGATCCTCTTCTTTTATTAAATTAGATTGACCAGTACTTTTATCTATTTTATTTGCTTTTTCAAAGCACCAGCTCCTAGTCTTATTTATTAGTTTCAATTTTATTAATTTCTCCTTTAATTTTTAGGATTTCCAATTTGGTTTTTATTTGGAGATTTTTAATTTGTTCCATTTCTAATTTTTTAAGTTGCAAGCCCAACACACTGATATCCTCAATTTTGCTGATTCTGGTACTCAGAGATATACATTTCTACCTGAGTACTGCTTTGGCTATATCCCATAGACTTTGATATGTTGTCTCCTCATTGTCATTCTCTTCAATGAAATTAGTAATTGTTTCTATATTGTTTGATGACTCACCAGTTTTATTAGATTACTTAGTTTCCAATAAATTTTAAATTTACCTCTCCATGAACATTTATTAATTATAATTTTTATCACATTATGACCTGAAAAAGATGCAATTTTTATTTCTGCTTTTCTGCATTTGTTTGCAATGTTTTTATGCCCTAGTATGTGGTTGATCTTTGTATATGTATCATGTATTGATGAAAAGAAGGTGTATTCTTTTTTATCCCTGTTCATTTTCTCCAGATATCTATTAACTCTGATTTTTCTGACATTTTTCACTTCCCTTATTTCTTTTATTTTTGATTCAATTTATCTGGTTCTGATAAGGGAAGGTTGAGGCCCCCCAATAGTATGGTTTTACTATCTATTTACTTCTTAAACTCCTTTAGTTTCTCCTTTATAAATCTTGATGGTATACCATTTGGTGTATAAAAGTTCAGAATTCATATTACTTCATTGCTTATATTAACTTTTAGCACAATTTAATTTTCTTCCTTATTTCTTTTAATCAGACCAATTTCCACTTTAGCTTTATCTCATATCATGATTGCTACTCTTGTCTTTTTTACTTTAGATGATACATAATAAATTTTGCTCCAGCTTTTTACCTTGAATCTGTATATGTCATTCTGCCTCAAATGTGCTTCTTATAAACAACATATAGTACCTTTCTCGTTTTTAATCCACTCTACTATCTGCTTCCATTTTATGGGTGAGTTCATGACATTCAGAGTCATGATCACTAACTATGTATTACCCTCCATCTTATTTTCCCTTTTTGATCCTGCTCTATTCCCTTTCACTCTATTCCTCCTTACTAGTACTTTGCTTTTTATCACTCCTCTACTTCCCCCTCCCTCCAATTACCTCCCCCTTCCCTTGTCTTATTCCCCTTCTACTTTGCTGTGGCATAAAACATAATTCTATACCCCAATGAGTATATTCGTTTTTTCTCTCTCTGGGCCAGTTATGATGAGAGTAAAGTTTAAGCACTGTCTATCACCACCCTTATCCTCCCCTCTCCATAATGACTTTTCATGCCTCTTTATGTTATAATTTACCTCATTCTATCTCTCCCTTCACTTTTTTCTCAGTGCAATCCTTTTTCATTCCTTGATTTTTTACATATATATATATATATACATATATTACATATTATTACATATACATATACATCATATCATTATACATCATCATATACATCATGTCTCATAATCAGCTTACTTCCTTACCCTCTTTCTAAGTAGATTCTTTTTCCTTTACTAATAAGAGTAATTTTTGAGAATTACAGATATCCTCCTTCCATGTAGAAAGACAAGTATTTTTACCTTAATGAATCCCTTAAACTTTCTCTTTCTTATTTACCTTTTTACACTTCTCTTGAGTCTTGTCTTTAGACTTCAAATTTTTATATGTCTGTCTTATTCCTCAGGAATGCTTGGAAATCTTCTATTTTATTAAATTTCCATTTTCCCCTGAAAGAATATAGTAAGTTTTGCTGGATATGTGACTCTGAGTTGTAAACCTGGATCTTTTGCCTTCTTGAATACTATATTCCATGCCCTTCTGATTCTTTAATGGAAAAGCCTCTATGTCCTATGTGATCCTGATTGTACCTCCATGGTATTTGAATTTTTTCTTTCTGGCTGTTGAAGTATTTTTCCTTGGCTTGGGGACTCTTGAATTTAGTTATTATGTTCCTTGAAGTTGTCATTTGAGAATTTCATTCTGGAGGTGATTTGTGAATTCTTTCAATTTCAATTTTATTTTCTTGTTCAAGGATATCTGGGGAGTTTTCTTTGATAATTTCTTGTATTATGATGTACAAGATTTTTTTTATCATGGCTTTCAAGGCACTCCAATAATTCTTAAATAGTCTTTCCTGCATCTATTCCAGGTCAGTTGTTTTTTCCATGAGATATTTCATGTTTTCTTCTATTTTTTAATTCTTTTGGTTTTGTTTCATTGTTTCTTGATTTCTCATGAAATCATTTGTTTCTAGTTGCTCAATTCTAATTTTAAGACCTGATTTTCTCCATCAACTTTTGGTTCTCCATTTTTCATTTCTTCTTCCCAACTTTTCCTTTGCCTCTCTTGTTTTTTTAAATCTTTTGTGAGCTCTTCCAGAATATGTGCCCAATCCATATTTTTCTTTTAGACTTTTTGTGTATTTGCTTTGATTCCACTGTCTCCCTCTCTGTCTGTACCTCACTCTTTGTTTCCATAAAAATTCTTCAGTTACGTGCTTTTTTGTTGTTAGCTTAATTTTCCTACCTTTTTACAGATTGGCTGTTTTCTGGGAGGTTAAGGTACCTTCCCAAACTTCAGCCCTTCCTAGATACTACCCCTAGCTTTGGTGTGTGTGTGTGTGGGGGGGGTTATTCCAGTTTTGATGGTCTGAGGGCTAAGAGCCCTGAGAGCCATCTCCTACTGCTGCTTCAATTAACCCTTGAGATGCAGATAGCTTAAAGATTTGCCTCAGGCTTGGGCATAAGCTTTTGGTCTTGCTCTGAACTTGATCAGGTCAGGAACTGGTCAAATTCTAGCCTTAGGCTTAGGTGTAAGTTTTTTTTGGTTTCACCATGTACTTGATCTAATCAGGCACATGGTTGATTGCCCTGTCCTGGAGATCTGACCTGAGCTTTCTGCAAAAAAATTCAGACCCACCTCTAGTCCACCAACTACCCCAAAGTGGAATCTATATCCTTATCCCAAATCTAGACTGGGACTCCTGGCTTTACTCTATGCCAATGCATATCAGCCCACTTTAGCATAGACTGTCCTGGGCTGTAATTCCAGGCTTCCCCAAAGGTTTATAATTTCAAGAAGTGTGGGTTGATTGGACATCTATTTGCCTAAGCAAAGTCTCAGGGTCTGGATGTTGACTTGAACTTAGGTTCTGATCCTGGGACTGCAAATGTGGGGGTGAAAATTTGTGGCTTGCTCTTCATTCCTTGGTATAATATCCTGATGACTGTGCTCCCCTCTTGCCCCAGTGCCCCATATGTTCCCTGTCTACTTTTTGGGTTTTTCTTTTCTTGAAAGTTGTTTCACTCTGTCTCCTTGTTGGTTCCTTCTCTCCTGCATTCATTTTGTGGTGTCACTTTAATATTGGTTAGAGAGGATTCTTGCTGTGACTCTGAGCATCTCTGTGCCATCTTGTCTCTACTCCCAGAACAAAATCCAAACCTTTAAAATAAAAATGAAAGTCAAGAAAAAGGCTGGGAAAATGAGCTAATATCCAAAAAAAAAACCCTCAAACACCTAACCATAGATTTACAGAAATCGCTTTCTTCCTCATCATCCATGACTCTATGGAAATTCCCTTATGTTCCCATGAAATCAATACTCTTTAAAAAGGACTTTCTCTTGGGATCTATTTAGAATTTTTTCAGGTTCGCTGGAGCATTTCCCATCATCTAAAACAAAAATTCCCCAAAAAGAGAAAAAAAGGGGTAAAACAAAAAATCTGAATTTTCTAATCTTTTTCACCTTTAAATTTGTTCCTAAAGAGGTCCTTTTTTAAAAATCTACTTTTTCACACCTAGAATATTGGCCAATATGACAGCAAAGGGAAATGATTAATGATGGAGGGAATGTGTCAAAATTCAGAAATAAATGCATTGCTGGAGGAGTTGTGAATTGATCAAACAATTCTAGAAGGAAATTTGGAATTATACCCAAAGGACTTTCAAATAATGCCTATCCTTTGACCCAGCCATACCACTGCTTGGTTTGTACCCCAAAGAGATAATAGGGAAAATACGTGTACAAAATTATTTATAGCCATGCTATTTGTAGTGGCAAAAAACTGGAAAATGTAGGGGTGTCCCTTGATTGGGGAAAGGCTGAACAAATTGTGGAATCTGATGGTGATGGAACACTATTGTGCTGAAAGGAATAATGAACTAGAGGAATTCCAGGTGAACTATAAAGAACTCCAGGAAATGATGCAGAGCGAAAGGAGCAGAACTAGAAGAACATTGTACACAGAGACTGATACATTGTGGCACAATCAAATATAATGGATTGCTCTACTAGCAGCAATGCAATGATCCAGGACAATTCTGTAGGAGTTATGAGAAGAACACTATCCACATCCAGAGAAAGAATTGTGGGAGTAGAAATGCAGAAGAAAAATGTATGACTGATAACATGGTTTGATGGGGATATGATTGGGGATGTTGACTTTAAATCAGTGATGGGCAAACTTTTGAGCTTGGTGTGTCAACATTCGCCAAAAAAATGAGCATAACTGAGGTGGTATGTCACTTCAAGAAAAAAAACCATAATTTCACAATATTTATAGTATAAATAACAAAAATGTACAATTGTAATATATAACTGTATTTAATAAGCCAAAAACTAATTGTTTAATTTACCTGCTTAGTGACTTCTTTGTTCATCTGTCAGTTGGTTTCTTTTGTTAGTCTTGATATTATTTAATTTGTGTGGGGTGCCATGAACTAAGATAAGTGAGGGGGAGAGAGAATTCTTTAACTAACCTGCCTATTAGTGACTTTTTTGTTGCTGAATTTCATTGGCTAATGAAAATTCACTTAGCCTCTAAATCTTCAATTGAAGGTTGGTATTTTGTACACTTCAAGCCCAAACAAGTGCTGCTAACTTCATCTGTCAATCTGTTTCTTTTGTTGGTTTTGCTATTATTTAATACTGAGAATAAGGTCTCACAAAAGCATGTAGAGGGAAAAATTGTCAGTAAAGCCATTGCTATATTTTTCAGGGTACTAAAAGTGTCTGGTAATCAGTTCCAGGCACTCCAAATTTCCTGTTTGTAGTGGCACTCTTCTTGATTCTCCAAGTGGCACCTTTCCAGATTCTCAAGCTTTGACCTCAAGTCGACGAACACCTGAGCCCCGATGCTGTCTTGAAATTCTGCAAGATGCATCTCCAAATCATCAATTTGCATCCATTAGAAACCATTTAATTCCAAACTACTGTAAACTACTACATCAAGATACTTAGTTATTTTCATGGTCTGTTTTAGTCTTCTAAATTGATTAAATCTATCACTGAAATGGTCAAGTAACAAGTCTAAAACATGCTGGTACTTTGTATGCAAAGGCTCCATTTCATTTTGTACAGCTGCACTGGCCTTCTCAAAATACATTGTTACCTGAGGAAAATACTTATAAGTTTTAGTTTCTACATCTCACTTGAAAATTTTAAGTTTACTTTCAAAAGCCTTTATGTATCCAAATATAACATCAATACTTTTGCCAAAACCTTGTAACTTTAAATTCAGTTCATTAATATGAACAGAGATATCTGCAAAAAAACATCAGAGTGTTGACCAACTTATCATCATTGAGCTGAGGGAAGTTTCCCAGATCCTTATCCTCAAGAAATATCTTAATTTCTTCAAAGCACTCCACAAAGAGCTCAAGAAGTTTGCCTTGGCTATGCCATCTTACATTATTGCACACCAGCAGTCCACTGTAGGTGGAATCAATCTATAATAAAAATGCAGAAAATTCTCGCTTGTGAAGGAGGCAAGCAACTATTAAATTAACTATTTTTTGTAACAATTGACATTAAGAAGTTTAAGTTGGTGAATCCTGCCTTGGCACATAAAGTCTCCTGATGTATAATACAGTGAAAAGGTACAATTGGATGTCCAATAGCTTCCATAAACAATTTGACAAATTCGACTTTTTTTCCCCACCATGTTTGGTGCCCCATCTGTCATCACTGACACAACTTTAAAGATATCAATGCTTAGATCACGGAATGTTTTTAAACAACCTTACATATTTATAATTGATGTTGTGTGTTTGTGTTCAGTCTCATTATTCGATCTTTTATGATATTTCTATTGAGTGGTAACTCAGATATTCTCTTGATAATTGAATCTTTATTCTACATACCATGAAATAGAACTGGTGCACATCTTAGGAAACTTTCTTCAATAAATTCTCCCTCCCTGAGTGTTTTTCCATGCTGAGCTATGGAAAGAGCAATGCTCAAACTTGCAGATGTTAAATTTGTAGAGACTTTTACAAATTTAAGGATGTTATTAGATTGGCTCTTATAAAGGTATAGCTGCCTGGAAATGTATTCCTTTCTTTCATCCTTAATTTTTTCAAGAGCTGAGAATGATTAGTTTCAAAATGTCTATTTATATTCCACCTTCTGCTTACTACCTTTTCATTACATAGAATGCAAAATGATATGCCATTTTTTTTCTATAATGCCATACATTTCAGTCCATGTCTCTTCAAAGGTTGGCTACTGCTACTACCACTTCCTTTACTTAACCTTGGTTTTTTATTTTTTGGTTTCTCCATCAGGGAGGCAGTGACAGAAGATAGAATTATAGATGACCTGATAGCCCTGCAGGGATTAACTAGCCTAACTGACCACAAGATGGCACATGTAATTGTCTTTTAGAAAAGGGCAGGGTTAATAAGCAGAAAGAGGAGTTAATAAGGATGCACAACAGTAATAGTGGTGAAATGGAGTCTGCACTATGCTGCAAGATGGCAATCCTTATGTAAATTAAGATGGCTGCTGCTATTTCTAATGGCGGGAAACAGCACCCATAGTACAGGCCCTCACCTCTCCCAAACTCCCCCTCACTTATCTCAGTAATGATGGTCAATTAGAGATTCACAACACCCCAGAACAGTAGATTAGATGATGGTTGCTGTGGTTATGTGGTTGCTGGCAATGGCGATCACAGGGCCTCCAGAGATGTGTCCCCCATGGCATTCCACTGCTCCCTGCTCTGCTGGCTGGAGGTGAGGTCAAAGTTCCCTCTAGGGACAAGGGAATCTTGTGTCTGAAGGTTTCAAACAGCTGCATGCTCAAACCCCAAAATAACTTCAAGTCCTCTGACTTGGCACAGAATATCATCAATCTCACCAGGATTGGTTGATCTCAACCTTATGCTCCTTGGCACTTTGCAGTGGCTCTTTTGTGATCCCTTCTCCTGGAATCAGACACAATCATTAGTCAAAGTCCCATAAAATTTAACAATCAATGGCAGGTTTCCATAGTCTAAAGCTTTTGGGTATTCACTGACATTAGGGCTAATGGACATTTTAAACTTATCCCAGTGTAAAATCAAAAAACCATTATTACTGGTAACATGTGCTTCAAATACAGAAAATGAGAGAAAAAAGAAAACTCAAATGCTATATTGCACATACAAAGAAAATAATAAAATTAAAAATATATATGTATATATACATGTATATATATGTGTGTGTATATATATGTATATATAGTTCACATTCCATGAGACACTGTATTAGCCAAGCAGAGGCACAATACAAAGGTTTCTCACTAAAAATGAGACCCATTTTCTTTTTAACTTGTCCATGATCCACAATGTGTGTGCACATGATTTTTTACCAAGTACCAGCTTTTTAAAAAAGTAATACAGCAGCTAATGCACATTCAAAGAAGTACCCAAATCCCCGAAATCACAAGAGCCCATTCAATGACAATAGCAAACAAACCCACTATCATTAGGATTCACATGAATCTCTATAGCCACTTCCTGTGTCACATTTAAAAAACCTTTGAAGCTTATAGATATTTGTCACAAGTTCTCCAGATCTAGCCAATCTTTCAACCTTGGCAAAGATATTTCTAACAAAGTCTATTACTGCTATCATTCCAAAATGTTGCAGGAGAAACCAGAAAAAAAACCCTCTGTACTGCTGATGAAAACCTTTTGGGTCTAAAATGTTACCAAGAATCTAGATTCTTCTGGTGGAAGGGTAGAGTAAGCTGAAGAGTTACAAATATAAAAACATCTCTAGGGGTTACAAAGCCCCCTGGGAAAACCTTCCCACCTCCTGGATGAGATTATAATCCATCACAGGGTAACCTAGTCTCTTGGGAAACCTCCTTCCTCTGGCATGAGACTGTAATAGTTGTAAAAGGCATGTCTTTATATGTCCCATCCATTGCAATGTGGAGGTAAGGAATATAATAGTGAAAATCACTTCTGATGTCTCATCCATTACATTTTTATAAATGCAGAGCTGGGGAATATAATAGTGCTATTGCACTTCACTTCAACTACTAAATGAATCCTTACCTCTTGTTACAAACAACTCAAAGTTAGGCAAATGATCAGTCAGAGGTAATGGTACTACTAGGTAACTGAAAATTACTTCTGAAGACCCCTTAAAATCAAATAAGATTTTTAGCTCATTGAATTCTCCAAAGGTTGTATGCAAATTGTAACCAGTTTGATGAAGTCCATCCATCATCATGTATGTGATAATTAACAAAGGCAAAAAGGAAAAAGGCAACATTAAGGCAATATGTGACCTCATTGGATCTGGTCACAAAGTCAGCATCCATGTGGATCTATGGTTTTGCCACAGAAAAGGGATTGTCCAAGTTGTTTATGGACTTTTATAAATAGTATTTTCTCCAGTCTAGTCATAGGGTGGTACAAATAAAGACAGTGCAACAGAATATATAGCTAATAGCCAAAATACAGTAGTTGAAAATGACATAGTATAACAGAAGATATTAGATTAGATTAATATGTGCACTTAGAAAACAAAATTAAATCTGAAAACAAACAAATTACAAATATAAGTATGACAGGATATAGTCACTCATTATTTATAGAACGTGCTCTCTTTACATGTGAGCAATGGATCCAAGAGTCCTTTTCTCCAATTCTGATAGCTGGGTTACAGAGACTTCTTCACTATTTGGAGGGGAACAAACTGAAACAGTTAATAGCAATAAAGCAATGGAGTCTGAAAAGGCTTAAAATTCACCTTCAGACTCATTGAGGTTTCTTTCCCTCCCAATTATCATCATCCATCTAGACTCCTTTGGTCACACTTCTGGGATCCCCCATACTGAGCTAGATTTCTGCGTTGAGCATAGTGTGGACAAACCCCATATTGGATGTGTTGCAAAGGCTGGGCATGCTTAGATAGTAAGGGGAATGAATCTCCCTTCTGAATCTTGAGATTACTCAAGCTAACAGCAAGGACAAGTGCACCCAGGAACAGTAGTAAGAAAAGACATCCTAAAACTTTGAACTGTACAAGCTCAGTAATGCTCTCCAAAAATGGGAGATGTTTAAGTTAGGCAGGAAACTGGGCCATCCTTGCAATTCTACTTCCTGTCCATAGGTGGTGCTAGCCCAGTAAGTACTGGGTAGGAGTAAAAACCTCACAAGGCTAGTAGATGGAGGTATGCCCCAATCAGACTCTGAATGGAAGGCAGAGTAAAAAAAACAAACAAACAAACAAAAAAAACCTTAGGAGTTAGCTAAGAGGTTTGGAAGAGTAACTTTCCTTTCCCTCCCTGCTAGGGGCAAAAACACCAGGGTTCCACTTGCTTCCACTGCCATGTGGGCAGGGGACTGCTGCTCCCCTTGATTGCTTTCCCTAGCTATGTGGGAAGGGAGTTAAGAGGGTGGAGGCTTGCCCCCAGGTGAAAGCCCTGAGGAAACTAATTGTTGCTTAAGAGAAATACCTGGGCTTCCAAGGCAGCAGCAAGCACCCAGGTGTTAGCAATACAAGGGAAATTTATACTTTACTCTTCACACAGAAAAACAGCTTGTAAGGACCCCCAGCTAGTGTCTGGTCAAATGTGGGAGGCAGCAGGGTGGGGCAACAGCAACAACAACAGCAGTAGTGGTGAACAAGTGAGTGGGCGGCTCCAGGCTTTTAAAATTAATCTGTCATTTTTCTATTAAAAAATTTGCTCTATCAATTTAGAGAGGAGCAGGGTCCTAAACTCCAGACTTCTGGTAACCAACAATGTAAAATTTAAATTAATATACAATAACTACAAATATTATATTTTATAAGATTTATTGATAATCACTTGAAGTAGAAGAAAAAAGAAATAGAAGATAACAGCCTAATTTTCTAACTAAAGCAAGATCACGTGAGTAAACTTTCCTGCCAAGCAGGTTCAACAGCCACATTCTGGGAAGAAGAGAGAGAGGTCAGAGCTACGCAAAACTTATATCTTCCCTGATATACTTTAGGGTAAATATACAAATGGGATGCTGGGAAAGAGAGTCCCCGGGGAGAAAAATTCTATGTACACATTATTAAAGAGAAAGAGAGAAATAGGTTTCAGCCTTTCTAATTTAAGGTAAAAATCCAATATTCCATTGTAACAAACACTCTGAGCTTCTGGGGAAAAAGAGGGAGAGGAGGCAATGTGAAGTAAGGAGAGGAGAGAAGAGGAGAGGTCCTCAGGTTCCCATGCTGGCTTTTCAGCCCTAAGTTCCTTCTCTTTCCCTGTCATCCCCATCCTTCCCTTGGTCAGTGCTTTTAAGCATCATGCCATCTGCTTCCATGACAACAGTTTGTCTGGGGTCACAAATGTTGACACTGCACCTGGATACTGGCAGTGCCAGAATGAACTGCATTAGAGGTCCCCTAAATATTTATGTCACACTCACAAAACCCTAATTCTTTTACTCCCTGGAGTCTATGCTTCCCCCCATATACCTGGGGGTTGGAGTACATGGAAATGTTTCCCTTAGTTTCAATTTTTAACTTTTTTTCACAACTATAAAGCGATTTTTATGTATAATGGACTTGAAATACACCACAACTTTGAATCTTTTTCAAATATTTATCAAATATTAAGGTATTAGATAATTTGCTTCATGTTATATATCTAATATGTTCCATTGATTAATCTTTATTTCTTAACCAGTACCATATTGTTTCAAAAATTATTACTTTGTTATATAGTTTGAGATACAGCACCGTGACGCTTTCTTCATTGTCATTTCTTTTCATTATTTCCTTGGAGATTCTTGATCTTTTTTCTCCTTATACATTTTATTATTATTCTTTTCTAGTTCTGTAACATAAAGTTTAAAACTTGCCTTCAAAAAATAACCTAACAGGTAGTAGGTATGAGAATCAAGGCTAGAGATAAGTTTATTTTACAAAACCTACTGGAAAAAAATCACCATTATATTTCATCTTGTTTTTTTCTGACCTAGTATTTTAGTCTATGAAGATTTTTCTTAAAATTCTGATTTTCATCATTAGTCATCCTACACAGTTTTTAGGTGTCTATTATGGTCAAGCACCATGCCCTGTTCTGGGGATATGAATACAAATAATGAAACAATGTTTATTCACGAAGTGTTTACATTCTGGTGAAAAAACAAGTATATTTATAAATATGTATAGAATAATATGTAACAAATAGATATATATTAATGCACAGACACAAAAAAAGACAAGTATCATGTGTAAGGAACAAAGAAGGCCAGTTTGGCCAAATCTCAGTATGGAGACTAATGTTGAATGAAGCTGAAAAGACACTTTGAGGCCAGTATGTTAATTATTGCCCTGATTTTGTATCATTTTTAATTTGATAACCCTACTATCTGTGACTTTTCCCAGGTTATTAATAAAAATTTTAAATAGTACAGGTCAAATATTGGGGAACTTAACTGAAAAATCCTTTCCATATTGACATTACACCATTAAATGATGGCTGTTTGGATCTAATCATTCAATCAAACCTAAACACATGTGGTTGTACCAATTCCTACTGTCTAGTTACCCTCTCTCCTTGTTTTCCATATGAATAGCAGGAGAGACCAAAGTCTCAGACATTTTGCTATAATTTGGATAAGTTTCATTTCTAACCTTGTTGTGGCATACCAGTCTCATGATCTGTCAAAAAAGAGAGGAGAAAATAGTTAATCTCACATCACTTATACTTGATGAAGCTATGTTATTGTGGTTATCACCACTTCCTTTCCTGGATATTGATAAAATATTCTTTTAATAATCTAACTCAGACTTTTGCCAGGAATAAAAATCAAATTCAATGGATATAGAATCATATAAATAGAGATCCAGAGCTGGAATAGATCTCAAAGACCATCTAGTCCAATATTTTTATTTTACATGTGAGGAAACAGAGGTCCAGGGAGTTTAAATGATGTGTTCAAGGTCTCAACATCAGAGTAGGATTTAAAAACAGATGTTTCCTGAATCCAGAGGCAATGCTTTTTTCATTATACCATAACACAATGTGCTACCTTAAAAAATCAACACGAGTCATCTTTCTCCTATCATAAGAAACCTTTGCAATTTCCATAAACTTTTAAATATATGTAATCTTATTTTCCAGTTCTTTCACTACTAAAGGATGTAATCCATATGACTCATGTGACTTGAACTAATAAAGAATAGCATGTGCTCTTCTTATTTATCTTTAGAATCAATTTCAGTATTGTTTTTGTTCTTTCTAGTCCATAGATCATGCTCCTTGCCAAAAAAAACAGAAGCAGTGAGAAATGATCAGAACTGCCTCATTATTTTCATCATCATCATTGCCCCAGATAGTGGTTTAATCTCTTATTTGATTTTTCTCTGTGTCTCAGTATAGTTCAAAATAAAATGCACCACTTGGTTATCCTTAGATGGTCAGCTTCAGCTCATTCTGAACTTTAGCATTACTGATGTGATTCTTACAGAAGTGTACAGAGTCAACAGCAAGCCTTACTTATTATGTGCCAGGCATTATTTTTAATGCTGGCAATACCAAAGAAAGAGTCCCTGCTCTCAAGGAGCTAGCAGCCTAAAGAGAGAGACAGCATTGAAAACAACTATATGCAAGCAAAATACATGAAAGATAAATTAGAGATAATTTCAGAGGGAAGGTGGCAAGATTAATGAGAAGTGGAAAAGCATTTTGTAGAATGGGAGATTTTGCTTGGTACTTCAATTCTAGGAGGTGAGAATCAAGAAGAAGAGAATTCCATTCATGGAAATAGCCAGTGAAAATTCTGGGATTTATGGGATAAAGCATCTTTTATAAAGTATGTCAAGGAAGCCAAATGTCTCTGGATCAAATATGACATAGAGAGGAGTGTGGTCTAAGAAAACTGGAAAGGTAGGAAGGATTCCAGGTCATGAGGGCTTTAAAAGCCAAACTAAGGATGTGATATTTGATCCTAGATATGAGAGGCACTGGAGTTATTGAATAGGTAACATAGTCATATCTGTGCTTTAGGAAGATAAATTTGATAGCTAAATGGAGCAGGTACTGGAGTGGGTAGAAATATGAGGCAATAAGTCCTATCAGAAGATTATTGCAACAGTCTAGACATGAGGTGATAAGGGCCTGAATCAGACTGGTCACAGTGAGTGACCCTGTGGTGATCACAGTGCCAGAGAAGAGAACTGGATGTATGTCAGAGATATTATAAAGGTAGAAATGTTAGAATTTGGGAGAATGGATATGGGATATGTGGGGCGAGGGGAGGACATAGAGAAGTGGAACATGACACCTAGGTTGTGAGCCTGGGTGAATGAGAGATTGATGAGTAAGTATTCTTTACAGAAAAAGAAAAGTTATGAAGAAGGAAAAGTTTAGAGGAAAAGTAATGTGTTTATAAGTTTTGGATATTTTGAGTTTATGTCTATATAGGACATCCAGTTCTAGATGTCTAATAGATACTTTTGTATTCATGCTTTATTGCCTGCCCTTACTTCTATCTTCTGTAAATCTTCTAAAAATCTGTATTTGTTAGTGAGCTCCCTATATTGGGAGACATTGGTTTCTTTAGACAACTACTTTTCTTCAATAGAACTATTTACTTTTTATAATTTCATTCCTATCTTTACTGTGCTGTTTCCTTATGACATTTTATTCCCTGGGATTCCAGCTATCCTTTCTCTGAATCCTTTGAACTCTGATCTTCCCAAATCAAAGGTAGTTTTCCTCTCTTCTATCATATATTGCAAGATAGGGTGTTTTCACTTTCCTTCAAAGTTCTTATCATTTCCATTTCCCCTACAATTGGAATATGATTAGCGTAGTCCTAAATCCATAGATTAATTTGTGTAACTGTCACTTCTATTAGTATAGATTAATCATGAAGTCTTCCATTATTTTTGTAAAGAGTGTTTTATAGTGGCACTTCTTATAAGCTCTGTGTGTTTTGGTAGGTTAATTCCAAGATATTTTATATTTGATATTTCATTGAAGGTAACCAATTCAGTGGCATTTTTCTATCAATTTTTCCTGACTTTTTTATTACTATGCAAAAATGCTATTTTGTGAATTATAAAAATCCTGTTATTCTACTATTATTTCTATTAGTTTATTTATTAATGCTCTATATTATGTAAACATTGTATTTAATATTTCTTCCCTTGGACATTACTTATTAAGTATTTATTCCCTGGCATAGGGTAATTTTTGATAAAAGATTTGTTAATAGGCATATTCTTTAAGATGCATATTCAGAAATTGTTAAGAGTTCTTCTAGATCTAATTTTTCTAATAATCTATTTGATTCTATGCTTTCCTTCTTATTTAGCTTTCTATTAGATTTATCTAACTCTGAAAGAAGAATTTTAGTTTCCTGTAATCATTCCATTACAAGCTTTGACTTTTTTATTTTTATTTTTTAGCTTTCCTCTTAAATACTGTGTGATTTGGCAATGTATGTTTAATAATGAAAATTTATTTTAATGGCTTTGTGCTTAATATAGTCTTCCTATACAATTATTAATTATTTTTTTAAGAATAGATTTTTTTTAATCCTTAACTTCTGTGTATTGGTTCCTTGGTGGAAGAGTGGTAAGGGTGGGCAATGGGGGTCAAGTGACTTGCCCAGGGTCACACAGCTGGGAAGTGTCTGAGGCTGGATTTGAACCTAGGACCTCCTGTCTCTAGGCTTAGCTCTCAATCCACTGAGCTACCCAGCTGCCCCCAACATTATTAATTTTTTAATGACTTACCTAAAATTATTACTAGAACAACCTGATTTTCTGAAATTGCCAGATATAAAACAAATTTTGTTACAGACCCTTATTTTTAGTCTGTGTGAGTCTTTACATTTCAAATGTGCTTCCTATAAGCAGCAACTTATTTAGTTATATTTTTCTTATTCATTCTTTCCATTCTTTTTCATCTTAGTGGGAAATATATTCTTAAATGTTTCAATTTCTAAATAACTTTGCCACCACTTGTTTAGTTTTCTTATTTTAATTTATGTTTGCTAATTTAATGGGTGTGAAATTGTTTCTGTGAATTTTAAATTTACATTAATCTGAATATGAGGAAAACTTTCCTCATAAATTTTCAAGTATTTTTATACTTGTATATCATTCTAAAATTGGTCAAAGCCTTTGAGGATTAAATGAAATATCTGCCATTTCTTAATATGTTTTAGATGGTTTTATATATTGTATTTGCTCTGAATATGTTTTTTAGAAGCTGAAGTCAATAAGAGCAGTTAGAACTGAACAAAAAGATATAGAAGAAATCTATGCTAGAGGCAAAAGAATTTTCAAAAATTTTGAGGATTATCTTTTAAGTTAAAGTTTAAGTTAAAAACAGAAAGATTTCACAAGAATAGAAAATATCATGTATGTTATTTTTGTAAGGATAAGAAACAAGAAGATATCCAGAGGTAACAAGCTATGTTCTTACTTTTTTTTTAAACTATTAAAATATTTAAGAAATGGAATGTTCCTGTATGAAGTGTCCTTGATGAAAATAGGAGAAGACCTGGAATTGTTTTGTAGGTGTTTTTTCAAAAAACATTTTCTGTTACACAATTGACTGATGAGTAGTGAGAATATAAAATTACATAGTGTTTATTTTTGTTGATTACATAAAATGTTTTGATGTGATAGAACAAAACAATCTTAATAGCTCTCAGTTAACCAAGTACCTTTAAGTATCAAAATTATTTAATAAATATAACTTCTGAAATATCTTTCTCCAATGATGCTTTAATTGGTATGAAGCCAAGAATAAAATAGGTATGTGTATGTTTAGCAAAGGCGAATTCTTGTCAAGTAGTTGAAGGGTATCATATGAACGAGAGATTAACTTGCTCTTCTTAGTTCTGAAAATGTAAAACTAAGGGTAATAGGTGTTAATTATTAAGAGACAAATTTAGTCCTAATGTAATTGAACATTTCCTAACTTTTAAAGCTAATAAAAAATAGGTTACACTTTCTTGGGTCAGAGTAGTATCCCTTATGAAAGGTCTTTAAGCAAAAGTTGGATGGCAACTTGTTGGGAATTTTGCAGATAGAATTGTTCAATTGAACAATTGAAGTTGAAAGTCTCTTAGAGGGCTTTTCTGATTCTGAGATTCTAAGTTGCTCCAGCTACTCCTGTGGGCAGATAGTTTTAATGTTGATGGCATCAGTTCCTTAAATATTATAGTGATACCTTCAGATATTCAAAAGGGATTGACCTAGCAAGCTACATAGGAAAACACAATATAGAATGCTTATTTCCCAAATTATGTTGTAAAGGTAAATGGGCAGGCATTTAGTGAGCCCAGTAGATCATATATCTTGGACAGACAATGCAGGTGAATAATGAACTAGGACTAGAAGTAAGTAGGAGGAACAGAACAGGATGGATTTGCATTTTGAGAAATTATGTAGTGTCTTCAATCTACTTCTTACTTCCAAAGTCACTGATTTTCTCTTGGTTATGTCATTTGGCTATAAATCATCGCCTTGATATCAGAAAGATATAAACTTAACATGAACCAAAGGAAAAGGTAATGATGCATGTTAAGTGTAAATGGACTATAGCATATCACCAGGAAGCAATTGCCCAAGAAACGGTGTGAGATCATTAGGTTGGCAAAGAGGGCCAAAAGATATGATAAATGTTTTAAGGGCTATGAGAAAACAGTCATATTATTTCACCACTGATAGAACTGTGAATTGATGTCAAGCTATTCTGAAAAGCAACTCAGAACTTAGAGTCACTAAACTGCATATTTCTTTTGATCTAACTTTATTATTACTAGGCCGACATCCCAAAACATCAAAAAAAAGAGAGGGAAGGAACCAATATCTGCAAAAATATTTATAGTAGCTTTTTTCATAGTAACAAAAACCTGGAAACTAAGAAGCCCATTAATTGAAGGATGTCTGAGTAAATTTTGTTATATGGATACAATGAAATATTAAATGCTATAAGAAATCACAAAATGAGCAATTTCAGAAGATATTGGAAAGATTTTCATGAGCCAATTCAGAATGAAATGAATAGAACCAGTAGAACAATTTTTACAGGTACAACACAGCAACAGAATGAATGAAGGTTTGAAAGACTTTAGAACTTTGATCAATGCAATGGGAAACTATGGGTCCTGTTGTTTATAAATTGGAGGCAGGTTGGTAAGAAGAAGGCTGCTAAGACTCACTTGGGCTTGACAGGCTCTGTTGGCTGAGTTTGCCAAGCTGGCCCTGAATTCATAGGCACTGGATGAATTTGGGCTAGTGAGTGAAGTGTTTGCCAGGTGATTACTTCATGTGTCAGTAACCCAGGGCTTATGAAGATCAGCCTAGCCAAGCCTCTGTCTCTACAACAGTGCCCAAATCAGGAACCTAATGGGAATTGTATAAGTGTTTAACAACTCCTCTAGCCCTGGCTTGGGTTTGGATTTGATGGTAAAGGGTTGGTTCAGCTGGTATAGATGTGCACATTGGATAAACACTATTCTGTTGCGGATTATAAATCCCTTCCCTAGTCAGCTATAGATGATTCCCTAATTAGGAAAGGAACACCAATCTTCTTTGATTGAATGGCAACAGGATTTATTTGCTATCTATAAGGGTTAGGAACAAGGAAGTAAGGATAGGGAGTTTGGAGAATGCTAAGCTAAATCTAAGTAAATAAAGGTGATCTAAATCAAATGATTGATAGATTTGGTAATAGGCTGGAGCTCTCTTCTCCCTCTCTCAATCCCTGGCTTAGCCTGGCCGTGGCACAAGCCAAAGGATAAGGAAGGTTAGTGATATTCTTCTTGTTGGTTGTGGTGTTGTCTCTATTAGTAGCAGGTAATTGATTTCCTATGGCACTCACATGTGAATCTTGGATTGCAGATCTATGGCCTACCCTCCCTCCAATCTATCCTCCTCCCAAGAATTTTCAAAAATGAGACCAAGTATGCTATTGTCCCTGGGTATTTATAGGGTGATTCCAACTGTCTTCTGGCCCTGGCTCACACCACCCTAGGCACATTCCAAGGTCTTCAACTGATGTTCCTGTCACTCAAGATGTCCTCCATCTTGTCCCAGAAGTTCCTTATTACAGTCCAAAAGTCTAAATTAAAAAGCACAATATATGCTTCTGCAAGAGAGGTTATGGACTTAAAATGCAGGACAATCCATACATTTTTTTTGGACATGTCTAATGAGGAAATATGTTTTGCTAAACTTTGTATGTTTGTTATTAGGACTTTTTAATTTTTTTTTAATTGTTCAGTTGTGGGAGAATGGGGAAATTGGACAAAAAGATAATAAATGAATGTTCAATTATTCTTAAAAAGAAATTGTATAGAAAATATCAAGAATACACATGAATATAAAAGCAGTTCTGATAGCCATGTAGTGAGAGTGGCAGCTAATAGTTCAGCAGCCTCATTGTTGAATTTACACCCACAAAATATTTACAGACCTAGTAGAAGGTATCCAGAGCATTAGATAGTTTCTCTTTGGCAGATTTATTAAAGGCCATCAATTGAACAAGACAAGAAGGCATGTGGAGGGAAGATTGCAACATGCATCATTGCACCCACTTTTCCCAAGACTCATCATTCTTGACCTTTCTATAGCCTTGATGCTATTACTCTCTTGTTTTTGATTCTCTCTAGGTTTCCATGACATGACTCTATACTTTTTCTTGTACATTTTGACCATTCCTTTGCAGTCTCTTTTGCTGGATCTTTATCTAGTAATGTCCACTAACCCTGGGTTTACTCTAAGGTTCTCGCCTGGGTGCTCTTTTCTGCTTCTGTACTATTTTTCTTAGTGATCTCATCAGCTTTCATGAAGCCTATTATCATCTTAAAATTTACTTTTTCAGATTACATGTCATACAATCTTCAATAATCATTTTTTGACATTTTGTGATCCATTTTATCTCTCTCCCTCCCCAAGAGAGCAAGTAATATGATCTAGATTGTATGTGTATTATTTTAGAAATTTAGAAATTTGTATTTAGAAATAACACATATTGCTTTGTTCATCATGTGAAAAAAAGACACATCATTTAACACTAGAGAAAAATTCACGGAGGAAACAAAGTGAAGAATGGTATATTTCAATCTGCATTCAGAATTTCTTGTTCCTTCTATAGCAGTGGATAGCCTTTTTCATCTCAAGTCCCTTGGAGTTTTCTAGTATCCTTGCCATACTGACAATAGTTGTCATTTATGTTTGATCATTCTATTTTATTGTTGTTTCTGTGTACAGTGTTCTCCTGGTTCTGATCACTTCACTTTACATTACCTCATATAAGTCTTTCCAAGTTTTTGTGGGGTTTATCTTGATTGTCATTTTTTATGGCACAATAATATTCCATTACAAACATGTATCACAACTTGTTCAGTTATTCCCCCAATTGATGGACATCTCTTCACTTCAGTTCCTAATATCATCTTAACCCTAATGATTCTCAGATACTTATCAAGTCCCAATCTCTCTCCTAATTTCTAGACTTGAATCTCCAACTGCTTATTGGACATCTAAAATTTGATGCTTTTTAGACATCTTTAACATAAAATGTTCAAAAACACATCATTAGCTTTCCCCCAAAACCAAACTATCTTCCCAATTTTCTTATTACTTTCCAAAGTAATTACCATCTTCCCGGTCATCCAGGCTTGCAACCTAGGTGTCATCTTCAGTTTCTCACTTTCTCACCTCCCAATACCCCAATTAGTAATCAAGTGCCATCATTTTTACTTTTCTTAGCCCTTCTCTCTGCTGATACTACTACCATTTGGGTCCAGACTAGACTCATTCCTGGATTATTTCAGTAGCCTTCTGGTTGTACTCCTTGTCTCAAGTCTCTCCCCACTCTAGTCCATACTCCATTCAGATGTCAAATAGATATTCCTAGAGCACATATTTGCCTAAATCACCATCCCACACCACCCAGTAAACTTCAGGTTCTCTATTACCTCTAGAATCAAATATAAAATCCTCTGTTTTGCACTAAAAGCCTTTCAGACTTCATTCTCGTGTACTTTTCCAAACCTTTTATACCTTACTTCTCTCCACATATAATGTTATTCAGTGACACTGGCTTCCTTGCTCTTCTTCACATATGACATGCTATCTCTTCACTCCTAGCATTTTTACTGGCCATCCTCCATGCCTGGAACTCTCTCTCTTCTTATCTCTGTCTCTAGGCTTCCCTGGATTTCTTCAAGTCCTAGCTAAAATTTCATCTTCTGTAAGAAGCCTTTTACTATTCATAGTTTTCTTTTAGGTCCAATTATATGTATGTATATATATATATATATATACACACACACATATATATAATATAGGTTTTCATGCATATGTAAATATATACACAAATGTGTGTTTATATGAGTGTAATCTATGTTCATATAGCTTGCTTATAAACAGTCAATTAACAAATATTTATTAAGTGCCTATCATGTGCTAGAAAGTGAGAAGACTCATTTTTTCTGAATTGAAATTTAATCCCAGGCACTTACCAGTTTTGTGATTCTGGGAAAATGACTTAACCCTTTTTGTCTCCATTTCATAATCTTTATAGTGAGCCAGAGAAGGAATAACAAACCACTCTGGTATGTCTATCAAGGAAAACTCCTGAAACAAGGTCAGGAAGAGTCACACATGACTGAAAAATGAATGAGAACAACAAAACAATGTACCAGACATTGTGCTAAGCCCTGGAGATATAAAAAGAGAAAAAGACAGTCTTTGCCTTCAAGGAACTTACAATTTAATTATAATTAATACAATTTAATTACAGTTTAATAGGGGAGACAAGAGACAAACAAAAATCTATAAAATAAGCTATATACAGGATAAGTAGGATATTGTTAATAGGGAGAAGGCACTGGAATTGAGAGGGGTTAGAGAGAGTTTCCTATAGAAGTAGGGACTTAAGTTGGGACTTAAAGGAATCCCATGGACATTAGTAGATTGAGAGAAAAGAGAGCATTCCAAGCATGGAGAGCAATCAGAGAGAATGCCTAGAGTTGAGAAATGAGTATCTTGTTCACAGAACCAGGAGGCTTCTGTAACAAGAAAGTAGAGTATGTGTGTGGGCGGCAAAGGGGAGTAAGAAAACTGGAAAGGTAGGCAGAGGCTAGGTTATGAAGAGTTTTGAATGTTAAAAGAGAGCATTTTATATTTGTTCTTAGAGACAATAGGAAGCTACTGGAGTTTATTGAGTGAGGGGGTTGACACGATGAGATTTGAGTTTTAGGGAAATCACTATTGGTTGAATAGAAGATTTGTGTAATTAGAATCTGTTACCCTAAAAGAGAAACTATGATTCCCAGCACCCCACTCACATCGTGTCGTTATGTGCTGATGTAGACAGGATATAAATTTTGTGGAGTTCTATCTCTCCCGATCTTCTCTTCCTGTGAGGTGAGGGCAGCCGTGGACAGGGGACTTTTGAGCAGGTCAAAAAACTTAGTCACGTGATTCTATTTTGTTAGATAATAAACTTTATAAAATATAATATTTGGAGTATTGGATATTAATTTAAATCTAACAGATTGATTGGAGTTTTGAGAAATTTGAGGTGGCTGACCCACCAGGATAGTATTATAATAATCAAGGAATTATTTGATGAGAACTTAGATAGAGTGTCAGAGGAGAAAAAGGGGCAAATTTGAGAGTTGTTGAAAAGGTGAAATTGATAGTCCTCAG
The DNA here is from genome assembly GCF_016433145.1 of Gracilinanus agilis. NCBI lineage: Eukaryota > Metazoa > Chordata > Mammalia > Didelphimorphia > Didelphidae > Gracilinanus > Gracilinanus agilis. The sequence goes on along the minus strand of NC_058131.1, from coordinate 177,916,722 downwards.
CATTCTTGTTTGCAAGTCATCTCCCCATTAAACTATGAGCTACTCCTTAAGAGCAGGTAGTTTGGGGCTTTTTTGTGTGTGTGTGTGTGTGTGTGTCCCTATTGCTCAGCACAGTACCTGGCACATAGGAGACACTCAATAAATACTAATGGTTTGACTTATTTTGATAGTGACACCAGAAAACCTTTACCTCCTCGATAATTTTTCTCATCACAGTTGTGCCTACACCAATACAACTCAAGGAGAATGTAATCTGAGAGAGAAATATTGACCTCTTCAGGTTCTAAGTAAATAATGACCTGCCTGGGTCTTATTCCACCAAATACTCAAGCCAAGTTCCCTTTGTTCTGCTACATTCCTTGCATCACTCTTCCTCCCCCTACCACTGCAAAGGAGCCGCTCACCAGAGGTCTTCCCTGGGGGCTTTCATTAAATCAGTAACAGTTCAAATATCCCTTCTGGCTCCCCTGGACTTGTAACATGTGTACTTTTCCATGAACGCCTTCAGGACATCTTTTAACCATTTAATGGAGCTCTGGACAAACTTTTGTAAAAGAAATAATCTTTTTTTCAACTTTCAGAGCATAGGAAAAATGTATACTCTAATAAAAATGTTTATAAACAATTCTTTATGACTTTGGGTTCATCATAGTCTGCATTGTCTAGACTCCGAAGTAAGTGGACTTCAAAATTCTTCACAAAATGCACCACAGCAACATTTGAGGAAAAAATTGGGAGCATATTTTTCTGTTGCAAATTTCTTATTAGCTTCTTTTTCAAACAAGATTATGCACCAGAGCAGTTTTTGATCATCAGTGTGAGCTAAATCTTCAAAGCCCCGTAGATATTACAAAAAGTTACAAGAATATTCTTACTGAGCCAGCTGACTGTGTGATCATTTGAGCATGTCAGAGAATATGTGCCCTGGAAGAAACCTTAGAATATAGGATCTTAAAGCTGTATGGACACTTGACAATATATTCCAACCCTGAAAAAAAAAACTGAGGTCTAGTGATAAGGAATGACTTGATCAAAACTTCAGAATAATTTAGTGGTAATTCTCAGGGTGGACTTCTCCTATCTTCTTTCCACTCTCCACAGTCTTCATTTCTCCCTGGTTTTCCCACCCTGTGACAGTAGAGGAATTAGAATAGATGATGGATCTTAATACCATTGGTGTTAGACCTGGAAGGCACCTGAAAGATTATCCAGTTCCATCCCTTCATTTTTTAGATAAGAAAATGGAAGACAGAAGAGAAGGTTACAGTACTAGAAAGTTTGAGAGCCAAATTCAAACTCAGATCTTCTCTTTTTTAATCTAGATTTCTTGCCATGCTACTTAAGTTAGTGACAGACCTTAATAGTTCCCTCCCTCCCACCTTCTTTGTAAGTGAATGTTTTATGTTTTGATCCTATTACACAAGGACCTGGAGACAACTGTTCTTTTGGTCCAAAGGAAAAAATAGTCATGACACATTCAAGAATTTCTCATATTTTAGCACCAGTCCCATTCGTAGTCAAGGCTTCATTCCCTAATTGATTAATTAGTTGGTACCAATTAGATTTTACAAAAATAAATTTACTGAAAGGACACAGCAAGGACTTAAGTTATAAACATAACCCAAATCACACACAAGGTTCCTGGAAAGAATGAGTTCAAACTTAAAGTAAAAATATGGTGAAGAATACATAAAGGAAATATACAGGGCCAAAAGACAATTCACAACTCCTGGCACTGGATGTCTTTTTTCTTTCCCCTTTGTGGCATTGCCAAGAAATTTATTTTTTTGTTAAAAGTAAACTGACTCATTGCAGAGAACAGTGTCTCAGCTAATCCGTCAGTCCACTGCTAGCTTAGGTCAAGCAGGTCACTTTACTGTTGCACTAGCTACTCATAAATTTGACTGATTCTTCCACCAAGTCTGGTTGCCCATAGAACCTCTTTAATGGATCTCCTAATCTCATTGGTCAGGTAGGCACTCTCCTGGTCAGGTCACATCTGTAGTATGGCATTTGATTTGGGCATCAGATTTTGATATAGATGACTTATAGACTACTATCCAGGGGCCATTCTGTTTGAAAAGAGACAATCACATTCAGAAAACAATTCTGAAAAATTTCTGAACTCTAATCAATATGAAGATAAAACATGAATCCAAAAGAATGAAAATAAAATATGATATTCATCTTCTGATAGAGAGGTGATGAATTTAAAATGCAAGAAAGAAACCTAAAATTTCAGAATGGATGGGAATGTTTTATTATATTATACAGCTATATGTTGAATGCTTCATTTATCAAATTGGCATGTTTTTATTTGCTCAGTTGGAGTTTGGGGGAAGGAAATAATAGTGGGAAGGACAAATGAGTAAAATTACATTTGCTTATTAAAAATAATAAATAATAATTTTTAAAAGAGAGAATCTCATTTGCTGGAAGAAATTCTTTAAAAAATTGAGCTTTTACAAAAGAACATTTACTGTAAAAGATTTAACAAGTCCAGAATTACAAACGTTCCCACACTATCACCTAGGAGGTATTTACTTTTCTCTACTACCTATCTCTAGGGTGAGTGGGATAAGATGTAACAGAATTTCTACATAGCATTCTCTCCTCAAAGTTTACTTCCAAATATGGCACAAAGCATAGATGAATACAAATGTCTGTTATCAGGAGACTGAGAGGTAGAAGTTCTCAGGATTTTACTCCTTGTATCTAGCTTCTGGCAAATACTGGGATGGTCTCCAGCTAGGGAAACTTTGATGGTTCTTCCTCCCTTTCAAAGATCACAAAATTTTAGCTATTTCCCTGTCTCCCTTACCTGTAACAAGAAAGAACAAAAGCAAAGAAGAAAAAGCAGAGGCTCATGTTCATGTTGAACTCAGATGGAGAACACAAGACTTCTCCCTTGACAGCATTGCCTCTATCTCTAGAACACAACCAGGAAGAAAAAGGACAGAGCCAAGAGACTACATTTTCACAAACATGTGTGCATTACCTCACAGAAAGGATTTGTCCCAACCAAGCACTTTGATTTGGTGAGATAGCTCTGTAGAACAGGACTTCAAAAATATTTTGATCTTTAGCAGGATTTTTATATCAGGTTGAGAAACCTGAGTGATTGCATATTCAAAGATTCAATTTAATTCAATTCAACAAAGGTTTTGTCATGACCTACTAAGTTCAAGGTATTGTTCTAAATATTGAGGATACAAAGATGAAAAGTAAACAATTCATGTCCTGCAGGAACTTAAAATTTAAAGTTAAATAATATGTACATAAAGAAATGAAATCAAGTAAGTTATTTGCAATTCCAGGAAGGAAAGAACACCAATGGTTGGACTTTATTGAAGGGCTTTATGAAGAAGATAACATATTAGCTAAGTCTTGAAGGAAGACTTGAAGGAAGCTAGAGGTTCAACCAGGCAGATGTCAGGAGAAAGTACATTCCAGATTTGGGGGACTACCTGTTCAATGGTGCAGAGGTGGCAAAGGGATTGTCATGTATAAGGAACAACAATGATAAATGGATGAAGGAGACTAAAATATGTAAGAACACAGAAAAGTAAGTGAGGACCATCATGAAAGACTTTAACTGCCAGAATGAGGATTTTGAATTCTGTTCTGGAGATAAAAAAAAACACACAAAAACTTCTATAGGTCATCATCCAAACCTTATTCTCCATCCCCTACCACTGATTTTCTTATTCCCATCCCCCTCAATCCTGTCATCCTAAAGTCCCAACCAATTTCCATAGGTAACAAATTTGCCTTCATCTGAAATCTTTTCCTCCCCCATTGCTTCTATCTTCTGGAAATCACTAAAACTTTATTTCCCAAAGATGACAGCCTCCCTAGCCATCTTTTTGGAGGGACTTTCTCAACGTTCATTTATTCCTCTCATCTTATTGGTCAAGGAGAGGGAGTTGAAATACTTCTTGTTCCCAGTAGCTCCTTCCAAGTTCTATCCCTATCGCCGTCACTCAATAACCTATCCTGCTACGAAGTTTATATAATCCAAATCTTCTACCCTATCAAGATAATAATTATTATTATTTAATATATAATATAATATGTTATATAATGCATAAATTATCTTAATAATCACATTTATGTAGTGCTTAATATGTTCCAGGCACTATGATAAGTGCTTTACATTATTATCTCACTTGATCCTCACAACAACCCTGGGAAGTTAAAAGCTATTATTAATCCCCACTTTATAAATGAGGAAACTAAAGCAGAAGTGTCTTGCCCAGGGTCACATAACTAGTGAGTACCTCAGGCATTATTCAAACTGTATTCTTCTTGACTTTAGTCCCAGTCTGCTGTTTCACTCAAGATCCTGGTAGGTCTAATCTAAAATTCTCTGGGACATTCCCCTTACTTTCTCAATGTGTTCAGTATCTGGTTCACCTCTTTCTTTTATTTCTACCTCCTGTCCTTATAGTAGGAGATTTCAATATACATATATTGAGTAGAAACTCACCAAAGGGAAGGATAAAGATGGTGCAATCATCAGGGAATAGGAAAAACTAATTTTAATAACTTCTACTGGGGTCCTGGGGTATTGATCTTGCAGATATTAATAATTAATAATGAGAATAACACACTAATTTTGCACTCCACATAATACATACCTTGCAAGATTGATAGAATTGACCAAATGACATAATGTAAATAAAATATTTTGTAAAACATCAAAGAGAAAACAAATGTCAGTTATCATGATATTTTTGTCATTATAATTATAATTATTGTTCTTGCTATTATTCCTTTTTGAACCATATGGCCAGAATCCAGGCACTAGCAGTCACCTAATGGCAACTAATCTAAATTCCTATTAAAAGGAAGCAGACTTAAAATTTTGAAAAACAGACTTACAGAGAGATGGCAGCTAGTGTACAATATAAGATATGTGGTGATCCTAAATGTTCTTTGGGAATTTGTAATCATTATAAAAGCTTCATATTTTGAAATAAACACTTGATACTGTCTGCAGGCAGAATCACAGAATGTTAGAGGTTTATGATTCCATACTGATCACCCACTCCAAGACCATTATTTTATGGATGAAGAAATTTTAATCCAAAGTGTCAGCTGGGTTTTGGGGAGCCCCAAGCTTGCCTTTGTTCCTTGGGAACTTGTCATTAGAATTAGACAATGACTTTGTCTTAGACTGAACAAGGGACAACCAGGTGCCCATTAAGTGTCCTGGATAAGAGTGATAGAAATGCTCAAATCTTCAATCACCCTTTTTGTCTTAGAAGTTTTCCCCATTGTATCAGAGATCCATTCCCAAGAAGAACATGGCAGGAACCATTCTTTTGGTATTCATTGTAAGTTAGGCCACTCCCTGATACCCTAGCCTCTAGCTACAGTCTCTTTCTCAAGCCTGCTTGTAACCAGTCAGTGTATGTTTGCTGTACTATATTCCCCAAAGGGGACGTTCTATTATTCTTTGGAGAATCATCTTTGGCAGTGATTCTCTCAGAGATACTGTCCCAAGGGCCCCAGAGTTTTGACTCTGTGTGATATTTAGCACTTAGCTCTGTGTGGCAGCCAAATATTAAGGACTTGTCTCTTTTCCTGATTAAATATTTGGTTTTTATGACTCCTTTAGTGGTTCTCTGTTTTTCCAAGTTGACGAAAGCAACTTGATGTAGATCAATCAGAAAGGAAGTATTAAAGCCAGGATTCCAACATAAGTCTGATTCTGATTCTGAGTCTGATTTCCACTACTCCATACTCCCTCACAAGTAAGCAAGTCAATGACCAGGTGGACACAACCAGTCCAAGCAGACTTATGCCTATGAATTTGGTTTTTGGTTGTGTATCTTTTGTTATGGTGAAGTAATCACTTTCAACTGGAATGCCCTGCCCTAGTTAGAGCCACTACTTATCAATAAATAAAAACAAATTTGGATAGAGAAGCACTTATCCTCTTAATGCATTTGTTACACAGATAATAGAAAGAAAAGAAAAAAAGATGAGATTTGAACCCAAATTCTCTAACTTGAGGTCCAGTGCACTTTATACCTTCTTACATTAGATTAATTAACATCTAGATTCAAATATAAAAAAAGACAAAGTTTTTTCACCTAAAGAACAAGAAGATTTGGACTAGATGACCTCCAAGGCCCCATCCAGAGGTAAGTCTATGATCTTAGGATTCTGTTGTTTTCTAGATTGGATATTGTAGAATTTCTAAGCAGTCATTTTTGTTCAATTGACCCAAGAGATCCCTAAACAGTATCCTTTCCAGATCATCCTCTAGTTTTTTGATTTAAGCTCTCCAATAAGGGGAGATTCATTACTTCATGAGATGGCTCGTTCCTCTTTGTGGATACATGTAACTCTTCAAAAGTGTTTTTTTATAGCCAGTTGATAAAAAGAACTTAGAATAATATATTTAGAACTTCTGGAGACCTTAGGGGGGGCCTTGTTCAACTCCCTCATTTTATAAATGAGGAAACTAAGGAATAGAGAAGTTACTTAGCCAAAGTTATGAGTAATAGGTTAGTATTTAAACCCAGGTCCTCTGATTTCAAAAATACAATAATTTCTACCATACTACTTCTATTCATTATGCCTCATTTTGCTTTCTGGAATCAGTCAGACTACCTCTAATCACCATTCCACATGACTGCTATTCAAACACATGAAATAATATACATGTTCCACTAAAATGTTTTTCTTATTTGAAATTCATGATTCCTTTAAATGATCCTTCAATGCTATGCTTTCTAGTTCCCTTACCAATAGAGTCATTATCCACTTTCTCTGCACACACTCATCTAATCCCCTCCCAAGATGAGAGGGGTAGTAAGTATGCTGGAATTTTTACTTCTAATCCAGACCAGATAAGATATCCCCTATGATACCATTTGGCAAAGGTTGGCTCATGGATGACTTCCCTATTCAACAGAATTAAAGAGGACACTTAAAAAGCTCCACAGAACCATAATTTCTGTCCTAGGATGCTGACTTCTTGGCTGTTCTAAGAATGATGAATAACTACATAGCTTATTCAGTAAGGGGCATTGATTTACCCAAGGAAAGCAGTAAAGCTTGTCCAGAAGTAACTAAACCCAGCATGCCCTGTGGTTACTGCTTGGCTTTGCAATTTCAAACCTATAATTAGATATGTTGTTATGTTTTTCAAGACTGTAACGACCTCTCCATTCTGTTTATGAACAATGTCAGAGAGCTGCCCCCTAGGGCGAACCGCGTGGGGAGTATGAGCTGATGATGCCTTTATGTTTTATTTATTCATCACATTGAATCCAGCAATAAGATTTCCTCATTATCAGTTTGTTAAAATCTTCTAAGATAATATGCAATACTCTCTCTCTCTCTCTCACTCTCTCTCTCTCTCTCTCTCTCTCTCTCTCTCTCTCTCTCTCACACACACACACACACACACACACACATTTTTTACTGAATATTAACATAGGCTCCCTGAAACCTATTGGGACTGCGAGGTTGGGATCCCACCACTAAAACTAACCTTAATTCACAGAATTGTAGATGGAGAGCTTGAAGGGATCTTTGAGACCATATCATCCAAATGGCTCATTTTATAGATAAAGGAAGGTAAGACCTAGGGAGATTCCTTGATTGGCACAAAGTCTCATAGGTAGCAGCAGAAGGAAAATCTGAACTCAAATCCTTTGACTCAGAATTCTTTGCTCTATGCTTTTCTGTCACTGTTGCCTTACCTTCCAGCATGAAGGTATTCCTAATTAATGTTTCAATGAACACCAAACCATTCCCGTGTCTTTGCCAAGAAATTCACATTGACAGATAGCAATTGGTGTGCTATGGTCCATGGGTCATGGACATGACTGCACAACTGAACAACTATATTCAAGGAATGGGTGGTTGGAGCAAACATTAATAAAGCACTTACTATGCGCCTGTACTATGCTAAACCCTTTGCAAATATTTCGTCTGAGAGAGATAGTATAGTTTAGAGGCAAAGGTCCTAGATTTGTAGTTAGGAAGAGTTGGGTTCAAATCCTCTTTGTATCTTTAGACAAATCATAACCTCTTTGCCTCAGGAAACTCCACAATAAAGGTGTCAAACTCTGTGTGGCCTTCAAAATTCCCAAGTAAAATGCAATTGGGAAGTATTTAACAAAATAACTAAAAATAATATTAATTTGTGGTTAAGTCAATATATAGCCTGCAGGGATTTGAGGATGACACTACTACTCCAGAAGATTTATCTACTAAGTTATAGATGGATTGTTGGGGAGGCAAGATAAGGAGGAATAAAATAGAACTCACATATAGAACAAAGCTCTATATGTGAACTATACCATATTCATACAATGATAGAACCTCAGAGCAGGAAGGAGCTTCAGAATTCATCTAGTCCACTCCTACCTCAATAGGACTCCTTTTTATAACACCCCCGAGAAGTGACTATCCAGCCTTCTCCAGCTGGCAGATCGAACATTCTGTACTGGAAGCAGTCTATTACTTCTTTATATGGTGCTGCTTGTTATAAACGTTTTCCTTAGATTGAGATGAAACCTACCTCCTGGTGACCTCAATCTACTGTTCCTAAAATAGTCAAATCTATAGTCATTTACTGAATCCCTATGATGCATTTCCTGATTTCTAATTCTAACAGGAATACAAAGAACAAAAAATATACCACCTCAAGAAAACATTTTAGTTGAATTAATATGATATGGATGTGTACATGTATACACATATGTATTTATATGTCTATGTATGTATGCGGGTGTATGTGTATGTATGTGGGCATGTATCTATGGGGTGGCTGTGGCTGTGAATGGGTGAAAAATCAAACAAGGAAAGATTTAAATAATGATTCAAGATATCAATTGACAAACTGTCAAAGATCTTATATGAATAATCACCGAATGAGTGGTACAGCCAATATATTTTGGAAGATAACTGGTAGAAGGGAAAAATTATGATGGAATAAAGTAGTCATGGAGGCTGCATTTCAATAAAAACATTAAGTTACTGATCTCTCTAATCTATGCTATGATTGGAGGACCAGATTTCTTTTGAGTTGGCTAACTTATTCCAGAATAGCAGGAATGTGGATTTAGAACTGGAGAAGGTCTTAGAGACTACCTAGTTTAGTCCCTAATTTTTCAAGTAGGAGGACAGCCTTTTTTTTTAAACCCTTACTTTCTGTCTTAGATTTGAAACTAAGGACTGGTTCCAAGGCAGGAGAGTGGTAAAGGCTAGTGGGGTTAAGTGGCTTGCTTAGAGTCATTCAGCTAGGACATTACTAAGGCCAAATTTGGACCCAGGATCTTACTACCTCCAGACCTAGTTCTCTATCCACTGAACCACCTTGCTAACCCCAGAGGACTGTTTTTTAATAACTTTTTATTTTTTTATTATTAAACCCTTAACTTCTGTGTATTGGCTCCTAGGTGGAAGAGTGGTAAGGGTGGGCAATGGGGGTCAAGTGACTTGCCCAGAGTCACACAGCTGGGAAGTGTCTGAGGCCGGATTTGAACCTAGGACCTCCCATCTCTAGGCCTGGCTCTCAATCCACTGAGCTACCCAGGTGCCCCTTTAATAACTTTTTAAAAGCTTGTGGGAATCCATATGCTAGCAGTTTTACTAGTAGCATCCTTTGATTAGTAATGAAGAAAGTGGAAAAAATAATTTAGTAATATTTAAAATATATTTGTATTTTATTATTCACAATAATATCTAGATGTAATTCATGGCCCAGAACCGTCTGTGCTTCAAAGAACTGAGCTATGTATCTCTTCCACTTACAATTCTTTTTCTTTGTATTTTCCCCAATTAGCATTACCTCAAGTAACAGGAAGAATATTTCTGAATTCCTGAGTCTAGAAACTCTGAATATAGCTTGCTTCTAAATTCTCCACTGATATATATAAAAAGATTCCCAGTTCTTTTACAAGCCCTTGGGTTAACAATGACTATATTAGGTATGAGACAGACATTATACTCTACATAAAATATAAAAAAACAAATAATGAATTACTAGTAATTCATTTATAAGTGATACATTTTTCTTCCATTTCCAATGAGCCATATTATTCCCCAGGAACCCAAATTCTTCCAAATTCATAATATCATGCTTTTTAGTTTAGGTCTCTGTGGAAAGAAAATGAAATTTAGGTTGTTGATGGGTCAGACACTTACCATTCTGCTCTGTAGAATTTCATCCCAAAGACTCATATAGATATCTAATCTTATGGTATTATCCAGACTCCCCTCAGAAAGAAATTAAATTGGGGATACTAAGTGAGCATTTGTTTTCCATAGGATTTATATGGCTGATTAACTTCTGGTAATAGGGAAGGGCCCAGTCCATGCTCTTTTGTTTCCCTAAATGAGGATTTACAACCTGCTCCACTGAGGTGTTACTCCAGTATCTTTGGGGTCCGAGGACTCTCTTTTCCCTTCGAGAAGCTTGGGATGCTCAGGAAATTCTCCTTCTCTCATTAGAAGATTCCAAAATTTGTGAACTTGAAGTTCCTAGAGAAACAATGCCAAAGGCCAGGGTTTTCAAGATTCTGGGGTAAGGTGCTACCCAGAAATTCCTCCCTCTTCTTTTTTGAGGACTGGTGGTTAGTTTGAATACATGGATCCCTTCTCTGTAACTGTCATCTCTTGGATCATCACCCAAGGGTATGCCATCGCTTCTCCAAGTCTTAAGCCAGAAACTGAGCTCATAAAAACTCTTAGGCTTCATGTGGTTAAAAACATATTTAATATGCCTATTGCCTATTGCCAAGGTAGCCATTAGTAGCCCACAGAAGGCCTTCTCCTTTAAAATGTTTAGGTTTACTCTTCTGTATTTTATTTATATTCCAAAAAAGGGAAAAGAGAAAAGGAGGCAAAAGGGATCAGGGTCCCAATGATAACTTTCTTTGATAGTCCAACATAAAGTATTTTCTTTAAGATACCTTATGTATCTAGTCTAGATATGAGAGACACAACTCTTCAGTACAAGCAGAAGTTGAAGTAAAGACCCTTAGAGCTTATAAAGGCTATCTATTTTTTTCATCTATCTCCTTCCCTCCCTCCCTATCTATCTATCTATCTAACTACCTACCCTATTTATTTCTATTTACATATTCATATTTCATCTACTTATTCATCCCTCAATCTAGCATTCTTCTATCTACATATTAATCTTATTTATCTATTTAATTATTTTTTATCTGTCTACCTATTCATCTATCTCTCTATCTTATCTAACCTCCTCATTTTAAAGATGAGAAGACTGAAGTTGCAAAGCTGCTAAATGGTAAGTTGAAGAGCTGGATTTTGAACCCATTTTATCTGATTCCAATTTCAGTACTCTTCTCAGTATAGCATACTGACTCTTTACCCTATTACCTACAGAGCCAAAATAGTAGAATAAAGGATCCAATATGTTCCTGCAAAGAAAGTGTTATCTTTTGTGCTATTTGGGAATGATTCCTATGTAGGGTTGAATTATTTTATTAGAAGTGGTAGAAATATAGCCTGTATCTTTTTTGTAATTTCTTGGATTTTTCTTGGTTGGAGAAAAAGAGAAGATAGATCAAAATGGGATGAAAAACTGTCTTCCCCCCCCACCCCCCAATACACTACTGCATGAATGGAAACTTTCTGATTGACTGAGAGTGAGCATGATATTGTAGACTGGACCAATAAGCACTCAAATTAAACTATTCCAAATCTTGAATGGACATAGAGGTAATGTGGGGCAGGATACATATTTTTTAGAGAGCATTGTCAACCATGAGGCCCAGTAAACTGTAGCTGGATTAAACAGTTTAGAACTTTTAGGAATAACCTCATCTTAGATTGGCTTTCTTTGTTGCTTATAACTGTACTTTTACCTTGTGGCACAGAGCCTCCAAGTTTTGAGCTGCCATGGACTAAATACAATCTTAGGGGCCATTTTAATTGTGTCCCTAATGAAACAATACTTAGAAAATCTCAAAGAATATTTCTTCCTCATTAATATGGATAATAGGGTCCCCAGCTCTTACATAAATACTCAAAGTAACAAATTTATATCAGATATAGAACAGCCTTCATTTCACCTTTGAAATGTGTAAATGGAATTAGCTCATGCCAATTCATAGTTAAAACTCTAGCCACCAGAGATAATGTCATCCCCACCTCCCTTAGTGAGGAGGGGAGATGAGTTACCCACATGTGACAATAAGTAACAAATCAAGAACAAGGTACTGCCCTTTGGGCAGTCCAAATCAGTGTAGAGGCTGCCATTTGTCCACTTGAATTAGAGGTGGACCCACAGGAAGTGACAAAAGACACTATCTCTTCAAGTATGTTGGTTACTTCCTGTGGAGGGAGTTTCCACTTTGAACTTGGTGCTGAAGGATCTCTGCTGAGACCTCAGGCAGCTTCTCCTCTGAATTGTCACATGGGTAAGTTAGGCTGACTTTCTTGGCCTACCTTGGCCTTTCCAGACTCTCTCTCTATTTCCCTACTTTCTACCTTCCTAATTGTAAATAAACTACCATAAAACCCATCCTGACTTGGGTCTATTTTAATTATGGAATCAATCTGAATTATTGATTCCCGGCAACCACACCTTAAATATATATCTATATAATATCTAAATTTTCCCTCTTACAAAAATATACCCAGAAATACATATTGGGTTGCTATATAGCAGAGATTCTGGATATATCCTTCTTTCCACATTGTCCTACACAGTCTTTTTCAAGACTAAGCCAATGTGTGATTTGTATTTCCCAAGAAGACAATCACATTTTGGGGCTCCTGGATAGACAATTCTCTTTCAACAAGCCTGCATTTTGTAAATAACTCAAAGGAACGTTGAGGAAGTAGGAAGTAAAGTACAGGTTTTCCAATCCCTTTTACTATGGCTTAACTCTCTTACTGCCAGAAGTGTACTGGAGCCAGCTTGAAACAACTCTCTATAAATTTAAAATTTCAGTAGGAACATTTACACATCAGGAAAGTGGCAGAGGCTAAAAATCAAGACAATTCATTGCTTGAATTGTCCTGAAAAAATGTTAGTAATATAGATTAAACTTAAAATTGTGCTATGTAAATTTTATTTTCCAGAGACCTGGTTGTTAAACATTTACCAGCACACCATTACTAACTACCCTCTTGCTAGAAGAATAACCTTTTTCTCCCTCTAAGATATGTGCTACTCAGAAACAGCTCTTTTCCCATAGGGTAAAGCATTATCCTAGAAGTCCTATTTTTTTAAGTCTTGAAGTTAGAGTTGTTCTAGAAACAATCCCAAAAGTTGATGTTGCTTAAGAAATTCCTCTTGTTTGGCTAGAAGATCAAGTCCTAGGGTAACATTGCCTAGGAAATCACCTTTCTCTAACCAGGATGGAAACCTTCAGATAAAATATTCTTCATGAATTCCTTTCTTAGGCCACAAAAGGGATAGATTTCTCCCAATAAAGTCTATCTTCCCAAGATTCAGAGCCAAGTAAATCATCTTATGAGTAGCTCCTATCTCTATCCTTAGGAAGATCTATGGCAAAGGTGGTGAACCTAAGAGTCCTCACTGTTGACAAGTGTGTGCCATCTCCCCAGCACAGAGTTAACCAGAGCTCATCACTAGAAAGCCAGAGGGACATGGGGCCAGGCTGCTCCCCTCCCCATCTCCATGGGCATTTGAGGACATTTCTCATATCACACACATGCTCCTCTAAAAGTTTCACCATTGTTGACCTAAGGGATAATTCCAAACCAATTGATTTGTCTCAATTCATCCCTAGGCATTAGAATTTATTCATGAATGTCTTTCCTTGCTCTTAAAAAAGAAGCCAATGAGTATATCTATACCTGTAGTGGAGACTGGTTATAAACAAAGGTCCAATCCTATTATGTGTTAATTAAGGAAGTCTAATCAACTCTTTACATGCTTTATACATCCTTCTAGTAACCTTATCTGGTGTGTCATTTCTGAATTTGATGTGATTTTTTCCTTTGTGAATGAATAAGAAAAAACACAGTCTGATGGTCTGCAGTAAGAGTTGGCAGAGGGAAGAATAGGAATAGGAAATAAATACCAGATTCAATCATCTAATTATGGTTAAAAGAAGGGAGAAAGATAGTTAGGAACCTTGAATGAGTTGCAACAGATCTCTGAACCCAAGAAGCTAGGCAGACTTAGGGACAACAAAGGTCAGAGAGTTGAGTGCCACTAATTGGAGTTTAGTGGTCAGGGGAGTTTATAATAAGTTTAGTAGAAAAAAATAAATCTACAGGCAGTTTTTGGGGTGAAGGAGCTGAAATTCCCAGGAAGCTGACTTCAATTAGCAAGGCCTAAGGCCCAGGGCCAGATCTTTTACAAGGGCTATATAAATACATCTGCATTTAGTCTTACTGCTAATAACTTTCCCTGAAGCCAAAGAAAATTAGTTTATACTGCTAAAGGCCCTGCAGCCTCTAAAAGGACACATGAATACCAACTAGATAAAAAATAAATTAGTAGTTTGGGAAGCATTATATTAAAAGAAGAGAGTAGAAGCCTTATCTTTAATCAGGGCTGCCTAGAGCCATAAACAAGAATTTTATCTTCCACCTGGGGTACAAATCCTTAGGGGGTGAGTGCTTTTGGTGCAGGAGAGGTCTAACCCTCACCTGCAAAAGAAGTAGGAGGGATAGACTACCAGGTGGATCCACTGCTGGGGAGGAATGGGGAAAGACCTCACCACCACCACTTAGCAAAACAAAAGCTATGTGTAGCTTCAAGGTAGCACCATCTATGCTGGATTTGACCTATGAAGTCTCCAACCCTGAGGTTTGCCTGAGATTGCTGGGAATGTAAAAAATATGTTCATTTAAAATAACCTCTTTCTTTAAGAGGGATAACTTTGACATCAAAAGTTATGTTACCTTGCGCCATCACTTGGTTTGCCAGGACTTCAATATGGCTTTTTATATATATATATATATATGTGAATGAAAATATCTGATGTCCACATTTTAAGACAATAACTATAATTCCAGAATATATACAATGGTGGTCCAATCAGGCCAATGGAAATTGGAGGTAAAAGAATTATGGATCTGACCCACTTTGATAACTATTCTCATTTTCCAGATTTGGATTTGTAAACTCATCACCTTAAGAGCATCTTTATTTCTTTTCAGATTCTTTGCAGTAATTAGGTGAGGAGATCAAGAGGACAACAGAAACTGGTCCACTGCAGAAAGAATTATTAACAGATAAATAAGAATAATCTGGAATTATCTCTAAAAGCAAGGCTAAAATCCCATACCATCCTTCACAGAGATACTGAGTTGATTTTTCCCAAAGCACAGTTGTACTCATTCACTTCCTTGTTCAAATACCTTTAAAGTTCCCTGATGCCTCTAGGATAAAATATAAACTCATATATGGCATATAAAGTCTTTCACAATATGACTGCATCCTATCTTTTCACATTAATTTCATGCTTTTCTCCCTCATATGCTTCCCTTTTTAGGCAAACTAGCCTGCTCACTGTTCCCCACATACAACTTTCTGTTACCATCCATTGTGTCATGGCACAGACTCTCCCTCATGGCTGGAACTGAAATGCTTTTCCTGGGAATCCTGAGCTTCCTTTACAACTCAGTTTAATTTTTACCTTCTACACAAGTTCTTTCCTATTCCCCACAATGGTAGTGCTTCTCCCTACTCACCTGAAATTACTCTGCATTTACTCTATGTGTATATATTTACATTAGTATTGTTAGTAGTAGTAGTACATATCTGTGTACTTGTTTTCCAGAGACCTCACCACCACCACTTAGCAAAACAGAAGCTACAATATTTGAGAGTAGAAACTTTTTGCATTTTTCTCTTTGCATCCTCAAATACAATCCAGTTCATAAAACATACTAAGTGTTTAATGCTTATAAATTAAATTGAATCTTGGGAATTCTAATTTGTAAAACTTCAAAGGAAAATGTATCATGAGAAATATGAGGAAAAAACTGGGAAAGTATAATAACTTGTGGAAGGCCTTCAATGAAAGGCAGTGGAGTTTGAATTTTACTTCTAGGACATTAGGAAACCACTGAAAATTTCTAAGCAGAAGTGACATCAATGGGTCTTTGCATAAGGTGGGTTAGTGTGATAGTGGTATGACACAGAGAGGGAAGAGAGGCAAGAAGAGCTGTTGGAAGATTACTGAGCTAAATCTATGATCCTATAGAACAATGATTCCCAAAGTGGGCGCTACCACCCCCTGGTGGGTGCTGCAGCAATCCAGGAGAGTGGTGATGGCCACACTTTTTTTTGTATTACATTCTATTCTGAGTTCAATAAATAGTTTCATAATTTCCAGGGGGTGCTAAGTAATATTTTTTTCTGGAAAGGGGGCAGTAGGCCAAAAATGTTTGGGAACCACTGCTATAGAATAATCCAGGTAGGTAATTAGGAGGACCTTCATTATATTGTTAACACTGAGAATAAGGAAGGAGATAGATTTGATTGACATTATGGAGTAGGGGAAAGAAAATATGTTTCGTTTGGGACAAGTTTGGGTTCAGATAAAGAAATGAAATGGAGATGTACTATGGACCATAGGAGATGTAAGTGTGGAGTACATAGGAAATCTGAGTCAACTACACAAAGAGCATGTAAATAGATTATAAATAAATTAACCAAGGGAGAAATTTTGAGGAGAAAGAAAAGAAGTCAAAACAGAGATTTAGTGAACACTCAATTTAAAGCATCAGGAAGATAATAAGTAATCAGTAAAGGAGGGAGGAGAGTATGATATTTCTGAAGCAAAAAATAAGAGAGTAACCAGTAGGCAGCTAAGTATCCTAGTAGATAGAATATAAGGCATGGCATCAGGGAGATCTAAATTGAAATCCAGCCTCATATTTACTAGCTATGTAACCCTAGGCTAGTAATTTAACTTGTCTGTCTCAGTTTCCTTAATTATAAAATGGAGATAATAACAGAGCCTATGCCACAGAGTTGTGAAGACCAGATGAGCTATTTGTAAACACATAACACAATACCTGGTTAATAATTGCTTGTTCCTTCTTTCTTTTTTAGGATGGGGTGCTCAACAGCTTTACAAGGTGGATAGGGCTCTAAAGAGATTAGAACTGAACAAAGATAATTGGATTATATAGGCAAATCCGATGTCTTTCCTGATCTTTAGGAGAACAATTTACTTATTTATATTTTAATAAATTTACACATTTTTCTAAAGTTATATGATCCTTATTGTCCTCCATTCTTCTTCCTCCCCACTCCCAGAACTGACAAGCAATTCAATCTGCATTATACATGTATTATCACACAAGACATATTTTGATATTACTCATTTCTGTAATTGAATAATCTTATAAAACCAAAACCACCAAACATATCCCCAAATAAACAAGTGATAACTCCTATGTATTCATCTGCATTCCAACTCCAACAGTTCTTTCTCTGGAGGTGGATTGCTTTCTTTGTCCTAAGTCTCTCAGAATTGTTCTGGATCATTGTATTGCTGTTAGTAGCAAAGTCTATCACATTTGATCATTCCACGATATTGCAGTTACTGTGTATAATGTTCTGGTTCTGTTTATTTCACTATGTGTCAGTTCATGTAGGTTTTTCCAGCTCTTTAAAAGAACAATTTCAATAGAATGATGAGAGTGGGAAACAGACTGGCTAAAATGTAGACATAAGTAGAAATATCTTTGTATCCTAAAATGCAGTCCAGTTCACAGAATATGCTAAGTGTTTAATAAAGATGTACTAAATTAAATGGAATCTTAGGGATTCTACTCTGTAAAACTTCAAAGGAAATTACGTTATAAGAAATGATAAGAAAAAACTGGGAAAGTATGTATCAACTTGTAGAAGGTCCTGAATAAAAAGCAATGGAGTTGAGCAGAGGTTGCAGAGACAAAGATTTAGATACAATCTAAGGGGTAAAACATCTTAATAATTGCAATTGTACAGAGGTAGAAAGAACTGCCTTCACCCAGCTATGCTCTGATAGCCTTTCAAACTACAAGATTCTCTAATTGTAAAAGGCTTCTCTTTCTTCTCTTCATTCTATTGTCATGTCAGGATCTAGAAGCAGTATTTTCTAGTACAAAGACCACCTGTCTTGAGTTCAAATCCTTTCTCTGATATTCTTTGCTATGATGTTATATAGGTTACTTCTCTTAGCTTTGGTTTCCCTTTCTATAAATTGGGAATAATAGTATTTGAACTTTGTATGAAATAGAGCTAAAGGATCTCCATAGCATGGTTTCTAACTCAAGCTTGAATTATTAAGTAGGTTATTTTATATTTTAAGTTTTCCTATAATTACATGTAAAAACTGTTTCTAATGTTTTTCAAAGAATATTAAATCTTGAATTCTCTCCCTCTCTGCCTCCCTCCCCACTACCACCACTTCCTATGCTAAGATGGTAAACAATCTCATATCAATTTTACATGTGCAATCATGTAAAACGTCTTTCCATATTAATCCTTTTATGGAAGGAAACAAAAAAAAATAACAAAAAAGTGAAAAAATTCTGCTTTGGTCTGGATTCAGATTCCATCCATTCTTTCTCTGGATGCAGATGGCATTTTTAATCATGAGTACTTCAGCATTGTTTTGTAGCATTGCATTGTTAAGAATTGCTAAGTTATTCATAGTTGTTCATTGAATGGTATTCCTGTCATTGTATACAATGTTCTTCTGGCCCTGCTTATTTCACTCTACTTCAGTTGGTATGTCTTTCCAGGTTTTTCTGAGTCTCATCATTTCTTACAACATTCCCCAATTGATGACTATCCCCTCATTTTCCCAATCTTTGTTCCCACAAAAAGAGTTACTTTAAATATTTTTGTACATGTAGGTCATTCCTCCCTCCCTTAAAAAATCTCTTTGATATATAAACCCAGTAATGGCAATGCTGGGTCAAAGGGTATACTATTTTATAGTCCTTTGGGCATAGGTCCAAATTACTCTCTAGAACGATTGAATTTGTTCACAACTCCTCCAACAGTGCAGTATTTCTCACGTCCCCCCCAATTTGTCATCGTTCATTTCTGTCATAATAGCCAATATAATAAGAGTGGGGTGGTACCTCAGAGTTGTTTTAATTTACATTTCTCTAATTAATGATTTAAAGCATTTTTCTGCATGACTATAGAGAGCTTTAATTACTTGGTATGAGAACTGCCTGTTCATATCCTTTCACCATTTATCAATTGGAGAATGACTTGTATTATTATACATTTGACTCCTGTGTATTACCCTCTGTGAAAACTGAATAGCAATTTGCTCCCTTTTTCTTAATACCCTAAGACCAAACTTGGAATGTTAAAAGGAAAGTTTCATATCGAATTTGAAAGCCCATTCTCTAGTGCCATGATGGTGAACCTATGGCATATGTTCCAGACAGGGGATGCCGAGCCTTCTCTGTGGGCACATGCACCATTGCCCAACAGACTGTTACTAGAAAGCTAGAAGGACTCAGGGGCTAAGCTGCTCTGTTTGCTCTCTCCACTATACCTGAGGACATTCCTCACTTCACCCGCCCCTCTGCCCAGCAGCCCAATGGGAGTGCTTCCTCCCCCCCCCTATTTGGGATAAGGTAGTGGGGAGAGGGGGATTTAGCACTCAGTCTCAGGAGGGGGAGCATGGCACTCAGTCTCTAAAAGATTTGCCAACACTGTTCTAGTGAATTGGGTTCTTGTTGAGCCCCCACCCCTTGACTTAATGAAAAACAAAGCCTGAGGGTTATCTGTATAAGGGGAACACATGAGCACTCTGGGAGGATGCCAGAAGCCTCATGGTTCCCTGGCATCTGGGAAGATGCTGCCTCTTGTTCCACATAAACCCTGTCATTTGGAAGACTGGCCTCTGACCCAGAATGAGGTCAAGTCTGTCCAATCAGAAGACCCAGAAAAAGTGATGTCATTGGGGATATACGTTATGGGTCAAAGAAGTTCATGGTTCTGTTCTGGCCAAATGGCAGGAGTGAATGGAGATACAAGATGAGCACTGAATTTAGATTAGCTATGTAACTGGTCATGTGACTATGTGCCTTTTCTTTCTTTGACTCACTTTTCACTATTTAATACTAATTATAAATTAATATATAGTCTCCAGAGAATGTCAATCATAATATTTCTATCCTATTTCCCTCTGTTTGGTTTCTTATTGCCACCTCCCTCAATTTTCCCTCTTTTCTAATAGCCTCACACCCCTTCTCTTATTCCCTTCTTGTCCTACCTTCCTAAAGGGTAAAAGAAATACTTATATATCATATTGATTATGTATTTTTCCTCATTGAGCCAATTCTGATGAGACTAAGGCTTACATATTCTCTTCCTCACCCCCCCCCCCATATTTCCCTCCACTATAAAAGCTCTTTCATGCCTCTTTTATGTGAGGCAATTTACCCCATTTTCCCCCTTCCCATTCCCAAAGCATTCCTTTTTCTCATGCTTTAATTTTATTTTTTTAATATCATTCCATCATATTCAACTCACGCCCTTTCCCTCTATCTATGTTTCCTCCTTCTAAGTGCCCTAAAAATGATAAAGTCCTTAGGAGTTATAAGAATTGTCTTCCTGTATAGGGATATAAACAGCTTAATCTTATTGAATGTCTTTTGATTTCTCTTTCCTGTGTATTTTTTTTTATATATTTTTATGTCTTGTATTTGAGAGACCAATTTTCCATTCAAATTGGATCTTTTCCTCAGGAATGTTTCAAAGTCCTCTGTTTCATTGAATACCCATTTTTTCACCTGAAGTATTATGCTCAGTTTTTTTGGTAAATAATTCTTTTTTGTTTTTATAATTTTTAATTTATTAACTTTTTATTTTTCCATGGTTACATGACTCATGTTGTCTCTCTCCCCACTTCCCTCTCCACTCTCAAAGTTGACAAACAATTCCACTGAGTTATTCCACTCTCAAAACTTATTTCCATATTATTCATTTTTGTAATAGAGTAATTTTTACAGCCAAAACCCCAAATCATATACCCATATAATCAAGTGATAAATCATATTTTCTTTTGCATTTCTGCTCTAACATGTCTTTCTCTAGATGTAGATAGCATTCTTTTCATAAGTCCCTCAGACTTGTCCTGCATAATGCATTGCTATTAGTAGCAAAGTCTATTACATTTGATCATCCCACAGTGTTTCAGTTACTGTGTATAATGTTCTCATGGTTCTGCTTTTTTCACTCTGCATCAGTTCATGTAGCTTTTGCCAATTCTTAAAGAAATCATCTAGTTCATCATTCCTCATAGCATAATAGTATTCCATCCCCGTCATATAACCACAATTTGTTCAGTCCTTCCCCAATTGAGAGACAGCACTTCATTTTCCTTTTTTTTGCCTAGGTAAATTATTCTTGATTGAACTCCTCATTCCTTTGCCCTCATTTTCCAGGCCCTCTGTTCTTTTAATGTAGAAGCTGCTAAATCGTGTGTAATCCTGACTATGGCTCCACAATATTTGAATTGTTTCTTTTGGGCTGGTTGTAATATTTTCTCCTTGACCTGGGAGTTATGGAATTTGGCTATAATATTACCAGTAGTTATCTTTGTAGGATCTCCTATAGGAGGTGATTGGTGGATTCTTTCCATTTCTGTTTCGCTCTCTGGCTCTAGAATATCAGGGCAGTTTTCTTTACTAATTTCTTGAAAAATGGTATTTAAGCTCCTTTTTCTGATCATGGCTTTCAGATGGTCCAATAATTCTTATATTATCTCTCCCAGATTTATTTTCCAAGTCAGTTTTTTAATGAGATATTTCACATTTTCTTCTATTTTTTCATTCTTTTGACTTTGATTGTTTCTTAATGTTTCATGGAGTCATTGGCTTCCACTTGCTCAATTCTAATTTTTAAGACTTTTTTCTTCAATGAGCTTTTGTACTTCCTTTTCCATTTGGCCAGTTTTACTTTGTAAAGAGTTATTTTCCTCAGGGAATTTTTTGTACCACTTTTTCCATATTGCTAATTCTGATTTTTTTTAAAGCAGCTCTCTCTTTAGAACATTTTTATATATCTTTTTTTTTCATTTGGTCAACTCAGTTTTTTAAAAGAATTCTCTTTATTGGATTTTTGTGCCTCTTTTACCAATTGACTTATTCTGTTTTTAAGATATTATTTTCTTCAGTATTTTTTTGCCTCCTTTACTAAGTTGTTGAGTCTTTTGCATGATTTTCATGTATTGCTTTCATTTCTTTCTTCTACTTCTCTTATTTGATTTCTAAAATCCTTTCTGAGCTCCTTTATTAATTTTTTGGATAAAAAACAATTCATATTTTTCTTGGAGGCTTTGAACACAGAAATATTGACTTCCTCATCTTCTTCTGAATTTGCATTTTGGTCTTTCTTGTCACCAAAATAACATTCCATGTTAAATTTCTTTTGTTGTTGTTGTTGTTGGCTTATTATCCAGCCATTCTCTTTTCTTTTAACTTAAAAAAAACTGTTAAAGTTGGGTTCTATTACTATGGTAAAGGTAGTATTGTTCCAAGCTTCAGGTTATTTCTATAGCCCCTGTTTTTAGGGCTGACTCTGGGAATATATCTCTTTCACTTCTTTCCCAGTGGTATGATGGTGTTCTGTTCTGGTCTGTGAGTTGCCACAATCATATTATTTCCCCCTTAGAACTGTGGCCAGGGTCCCCTGGTCCCCTGTGGCTACAAGTGCTGGTATATGCTAGTACTTCTCCTTACTCTGATATTGTGCCCTGATATTGCTACTTGGATTTTTGTATGGGCAATGTAACAAGAGTTTTGCATACAAAGCCAGCAAAGGGCCTCCTGAAATCCTTTTCTGAGCAGCTGTCTACCCTCCTTACCCTCATTACCATCTATGACTGAGAACTCCAAAAGGCTTTGTTGCTGATTCAGTGGTCCCTAAGGCATATTGCCATTGTGGGATCTGTCTTGGTGTACTGCTTTGAGTTCCATGTCCACCTTACTGCACTATATCTTTTGTGCCAGTCTTCTAAGTTATTTTGGTCTGAAAATATGTTTCACCCCATCTTTTTGTGGGTTTTGCTACTCCAAAATTTGATTTGAGGAGTTATAACATAGGTTTTTAGAGAGTAACAGTAGAGATCAGGTGGATCTTCTCTGCCATCTTGGCTTTTCCTCCCTCCCCTTTTTGTTAATAGGTAGTTGTCCATAGTTGTTGACTAAAGCAATTTTTCAAAAACAAAAGAAAATCCCAATGAATGGAAAACACTGGATTCATGTGAATTCAGAGACTTGGTTCCTGAAATCTTATTCTAATTAAGAGGAGAATCATGTCAAAGAGAGGCTATGCTAAGTGGAAGTGACAGGACTGGGATTTACTCAATTAATGTCTTTTGATATGCAACAAGACTACTTTACATTTGCCAGACAAGGCTTAATGACTATGCTAATGATCACAAATGTTTCTCAGGGACCTAAGGTTTCTTGGATTCCTGGAAACAGCAAAACTGTGTCTGAAACAAATGATGGGGATGACCTAAAGGATGTCTAAGGTTCCTTCTGGGCTCTGATGTTCAGTGATCTTGTAATCCCAGAAACAATGAAAATTGCCTAAAATTCTCTATTATGGTGGTAGGGGAGCTAAAACAAGATCATTATATTCTTAGTGAGAAAAGGCATTATAAGGATATTTGTTTTGTGCTGTGTAAGAGGGAAAACTTAGATATTATATATATATATATTTTAAGGTGTGGTTGCCAGGAATCAATAATTCAGATTGATTCCATAATTAAAATAGACCCAAGTCAGGATGGGTTTTATGATAGTTTATTTACAATTTGGGAAGGTAGAAGGTAGGGAAATAGAGAGAAGGAGAGGCTGGCCCAGACCAGCAGAGGTCCAGACCGAGAGAGGGTTAAAAGACTAATTAAACTAGGCTACTAGTCACAAGGCCTTAGCAATTAGAGAGGTAAAGAAGTCTTATTGAGGTAAAGACTCTAGAAACGCCAAGGTAGGTGAAAGGGAGCCAGCCTAATTTACCCACGTGATAATTCAGAGGGGAAGCTTCCTGAGGTCTCAGCAGAGATCCTTCAGCACCAAGTTCAAAGCGCCAACTTCCTTAACAGGAAGTTACCATCATATTTGAAGGACCGCAGCTTTCGTCACTTCCTGGAGGTCCACCTCTAAATCAAGTGGACAAATGACAGCCTCAACATTGTTTTGGACTGCCCAAAGGGCAGTCCCTTGTTCTTGATTTATTACTTATTGTCACGTGTGGATAACTCATCTCCCCTCCCTACTAAGGGAGGTAGGGATGACATTATCTCTGGTGGCTAGAGTTTTAACTATGAATGGGATTGAGCTAATTCCATTTACACAACTGTCCTTTTTGAGCTAAAGATTTTTAAAATTAGGTATTTGTCCCAAGTAACAGAAACTTCAGCAGGAAAACTGAGGGCCGGGCTGCTCACTCATTCATCAGACAGGGGTCATAATAGAAATTAAAAAAAAAAAACAAGGAACATAAGTGAAATGGTCAGAGGAATAGAGAATAGTAGGGAAGAGAAAGCACCATAGGGAAGAAAATTTGTACTGATTAATCAGGAAATACAAGGGGGAAATGAAAGGATTAAAATATTAAGAGCTGGACAAGTCCTAAGAGAACATCTATTTTAATCCCTTGATTTTATGATGGAGGAGTCAGTCAGTTAGTTAATAAGCATTTATTAAGCACACACTATGTAACAAGCACTGTGCTGAGCTGGAGATACAGATACAAACAAAAAGATAATCTTTACTCTCAAGTAGCTTAGATTCTTTTAGAAAACTGCATAGAAAAGGAAAGTTGAAAAGGGGCAGAGTTTGGAAGGTGCTACAAGGGAAGGCATGATGGTTAAATCTGGAGTATCCGAAATGGCTAGTCAAGATCCTTTCCAGAAATGGAGGTTCCAGGAGGAACTCCCCAATGGGAGAAGTGGCTCCGAGAGCAGAATCAGAGAGAGCTTGTCTGAACCCTTTCCCAAAATGGAGATTCTAAGGAAAAAAAGAACTGAGGCCCAGAGAAAGGAAGTGGAACCAGGATATGGCTCCAATCCTCTGACTCCAAATCTTATGTTCTTTGAATGTCATACATAAAAGAGATAAAAAGACCATAAAAGTATAGATTTAGAAAAGGAAGGGACCACAGGAGCCATGACATCTATTCCCCTCATTTTATGACAGAAGAAGCTAAAGTAGAGAGAGATTGAGACTTCCCCAAGGTCACACAGCTAGGAAGTATCTGACTGTGGGACTATAGGCAAATCACTTACTGTCTCTCAGCCTTAATTTAAATGGGGTGGGCGGGGGCAGCTGGGTAGCTCAGTGGATTGAGAGTCAGGCCTAGAGACCAGAGGTCCTAGGTTCAGATCCGGCCTCAGACACTTCCCAACTGTGTGACCCTGGGCAAGTCACTTGCCCACCCTTACCCACTCTTCCACCTAGGAGCCAATACACAGAAATTAAGGGTTTAAAAAAAATTTAAATTGGGTGGGCCAATACAAAAACTTAGAATCCAGAGACCTGGCTTTAAGTCAACTCCCAGACTTGATAGCTCCACACTGTTGGCTATTCTTTTATCTCTCTCAATTTCAGATTTTCTTGTTATAAAATGCTATAAAATAAATTCCATACTACCAACTTCACAGAGTTTTATAAGAAAAATATGCATGACTTAACCCCACTACAGAAAGAGATACTGAACAAACTATCAAAGAATACCCTAAGAAAAAGGTCCAAGAACCAGGTGGATTCACAAGTTAATTCTACCAAACATTCAAAGAACAATGAATTCTCATACTACATAAATTATTTTGAAAAATAAGGTAAGAAGCAATTCTTCAAATTCTTTTATGATAAAAAATGGTAGTGATCCCCAAACCATGAAGAGCTTAAATAGAGAAAGAAAATTATAGATTAATATCCCTAATGAAAATTGATGTAAAAATTCTAAATAGTATACTAGCAAAGAGATTACAGTATTATAATATATAGTATTATAATCACAAGGATCATTCACCATGACTGGGGGGTAAGGTTTATATAAGGAATATAGGGATGGTTCAATATTAGAAGAGCTACCAACATAATTGACTATCTCAGTAACAAAATCAATAGAAACCATATGATTATCTTAATAGACATAGAAAAGTCTTTGAAAAAATACAATACCCATCCCATATGAAAACATTAGAAAACAATAGAATAAAAGGAGTTTTTTTTAAAGTGATAAAGGGCATCTATCTAAAACCACCAACTAGCATTATCTATACTGGTGATAAACTAGAGTCCTTTCCAATAATATCAGGGGTGAAGTAAGTATGACAATAATTACCATTACTATTTAATATTGTACTAGAAATACTAATTATAGCAATAAGAGCAGAAAAAGAAATTGAAGGACTTAGATTAGGCATTGAGGAAATGAAACTATTAATTTTTGCAGATGATATGATGCAGATGATGTAAATAGAAAACCCCAGAGAATCAATAAAAACTAATAGAAATAATAAACAACTTTTGCAAAGTTGCAGAATACAAAATAAACCCATATGAATCATAAGGATTTTTATTTACCACCAGCAAAGTTCAACAGCAAGAGATAGGAAAGTAAAATCCATTAAAAAAAACTATGGACAATATAAAAAAACCTATGCATATACTTACCAAAAGAAACTCAGTAGTTATATGAGTATAAATACAATATACTTTTCACACAAAGTTAGACCTAAACTATTGGAAAAATATTAGACCAAGCCAATACAATAAAAATCGTAATTCTACAGAAATTAATTTACCTTTTTAGTGCCATATCAATCAAACTCTCCCCAAAAATATTTCTTAGAGCTAGAAAAAAATTATAATAAAATTAACCTGGAAGAACAAAAGATCAATAGTATTAAGGGAACTCATGAAAAAAATATGAAGGAAGGTGGCCTTATATAGCAGATCATAAACTATACTATAAAGCAATAATCATCAAATGGCTAAGAAATAAAGTGGCTCAAATGAATAGGTTATGAATTAAAAACACAGTAGTTATTGACCATAGTAACATAATGTTTGATAAACCCAAAGATCTAAGGTTTTAGAGGAAAAGTTAATTATTTGACAAAAACCTCTGGGAAAATTGGAAAACAACCCAGCAAAAAACTAGGCTTAGACCAGCATCTCACACTAAGCACCAAGATAGAGTCAAAATGCATACTTGATCTAGAAATAAAGGGTGATGCCATAAACAAATTAGAGGAACATGGAAAAGTTTATCTTTCAGACTTATGGATAAGGGAAGAATTTATAACCACACAAGACATAGAGAACATTATAAAAATGAAACGGATAATTTTTATTATATTAAATTAAAAAGTTACTGTACAAGCAAAACCAGTGCAACCAAGAATAGAAGGGAAACAAATTTCGAGGAAAATATTATAGCAAGTGGCTCTGACAAAGGACTCATTTCTCAAATATGTAGCGAATGGAGTAAAATTTATATGAATGCAGAGCATTACACAATTGACAAATGTTTAAAGGATATGAATATACAGTTCTCAGTGAAAAAGTTAAAAGTATCTATAGTTGTATGAAAATGTGCTCCAAATCACTATTAATTAGAGAAATGGAAATTAAAACAGTTCTGAAATATCTCTTGACACCTATCAGATTAACTAATATGACCAAAAAGGAAAATGATACATGTTGTCAGGGATGTGGGAAAATTGGGTGGAACTGTGAACTAATACAACCATTCTGAAGAGCAATATGGAACCATGCCCAAAGATCCATAAAACTATGCATACCCTTGGACTGAGAATATAACTAAGGGGTCTATATTACAAAGAGATCAACAATAGGGGGAAAGAATCTACTTGAACAAAAATATTTTTAGCAGTTGTTTTTGTAGTGACAACGAGTTGGAAACTGAAAGGGTGTTCATCAGTTGGAGAATGGCTGAACAAGTTGCAGTATGTGGTTGTAATGGAAAATTATTGTGCCACAAGAAATGACAAATAGGATGAGTTCAGAGAAACCTGGAAAGACTTACATGAATTCATGCAAAGGGAAATGAGCAGAATCAGGAGAACAATAGAAATATTGTATAATGGTCAAATATGAAATACTAAACTATTATCAACAACACAAGGTTCCAAGATAAACCCAATGGATTCGTGATAAGTAATATGATCTGCAGCCAAAGAAGGAACTGTTAGAATCTGATTGCATTTCAAAGCTCACCATTTTTCACTTTATTTCCCTCATGAGTTTTTTGTTGTACGTGTGATACGCACCTTGGGAATTTTTTCACTCCCCCGTTACATTTCATTCTAAACCTTATTCCAAGAGGAGACATTTCTGTCACAAAAGAATTTCTGAAGGGCATAAGCTCATTGAGAAGAAGAAAGAAAGGATTAAGTTATTTGAGAGAAGTTTTGAAATTGTAAGAAAAAATTTGTAGGAGAAAGTTGGGACATCAAGGGAAATTTGAAGTAGATGAGTCAAGTTGAAAGGGAAGAAAGGCTCATTCTGAAGGAGAAAATTGATAGAATGAGAAAATGAGAAAATGAATAGAACATCCAGAAGAGGAGATGCATTTAACCAACCTTAATATTGTCCTAGGCACTAGAAATAAAAATATTAAAAAAAATCTGCCCCTGACTTCATGGTATTTACATTCAAATAGAAAAAGAAAAGGTAATTGATAAATAGTGGAAAGAGTTCTAAACATGGATTTGAGAAAATATGAGTTTGAATTCTGCTTCAGACATATTAACTGTGTGTGACCCTGAGTAAGTCAATCTAACCTTTTCAGGTTTGAGTCTCCTCATCTATAAAATGAGTTTGTTCTTTATAATCCCACAACTATAAAACTCTGATTTTATGAAAGAAATAAGTAAAATGAATTGGTTACATGAAGAGATTAGTGAGCATAAGGTAGAAATTAGGCATGATTTTCAGGTAATTAAGAAAGTTAGGGTTTGAGAATAGAACCTGCATATCTGGATTAGCATTCAGTAGATAACTTTCTAGCCAGTATTACCTACTAAATTAAATATATATATATATATATATATATATTTGTTTGGAGTCTTTTAAAACTAAATAAATTAATTAAATTGAAAAGGAAGAGGGAGAGGAAAAACTATCCAGGTGCCAAGTAAGATGCCAGAGAGAAGTTGTAAAGAGAGGAGAAAAAAAATGAATAACAGTTTGAAATACTCAGAAGCTCAAAAGGAATAAAATTCAAGAAAGTATGAAGGCTTAATACCCAACAGCTCAAGTGAAATATGGTTCTGAATAAATATACCTTATTCAAAAGAAGGTTAGGTGAAAAAGAGTGATAACTTTGGATCTGAAAAAGAAATGCTCATGAAGATTAATGAAAGTGTAAACAGAGATACTTTTGGCACTAGCACATACCACAAGCTTCATGGTCAAAAAGAAGAAATAGAGGGGGCAGCTGGGTGGCTCAGTGTATTGAGAGTCAGGTCTAGAGACAAGAGGTCCTAGGTTCAAATCAGCCCTCAGACATTTCCCAACTGTGTGACCCTGGGCAAGTCACTTAACCCCCATTGCCTAGCCCTTACCACTCTTCTGACAGAAGGTAAAGATTTTAAACAAAAAACAAAAGGAAATAGATGAGTAAAACAGAAAAAGTGATTGAAAATATCGTGCGTTCAGACATTTGTTACAATGCTCTGTTTCAAAAGGATAATTTACCTTGCCATAATGGTAATTCCATCCTTTGAAAGATAAAGGAATCAACATGAGAGGATTATTTTTGAGATCTGAGTCTAACCAAAAGGTGGAGATTCTTTGATACGGAAATTATGAGAATCTTTGGAGATGGACAGGGAGAGTAATTACTCCCTATCATGTTTGTGATACAGAAAGAGAGGAAAACTAGATATAATCTGGCATAAACTCTAGATTTTGTAAGAATAGATTCCAAAGAGTCCAAAGGAAGAATATTTTGGATTATATACAGTAAAATTCCACACAATAAGTCTGGCCAAGAGAAATGAGAAGTTCTCAACATTGAAAATTTGAAGACCTAAATGGAAATAATTCTGAGAACCAAAACTGTTTTCTCTGAAAAGACTAACATAGGTTCATAGTAGTCATCAACAAGCTTAGATTTTTAAAAGATGTTTAAAAGACAGAAGCAAGACTGGATCACATGAAATAATACTTTAAGAATAGTGTCAAGAGAGGCAGCTAAGTGGCTCAGTGGATAGAGAGGTAGGTCCAGAGACGGAAAGTCTGAGATTTAAATCTAGCTTCAGAAACTTCCAACTGTGTGACTCTCAGCAAGTCATTTAACTCCAATTGCCAAGACTTACCATTTTTCTACTTTGGAACTAATGATTAGTATCAATTCTAAGATAGGAGGTAAGGGTTAAAAAAATAGTATCAAGAGCACTAAGTTACATTGGGGAAAAGATCTTTTACTTAGGTTGGATGGGGCAATAAAAACTGGCAAAAGTAAGAAGGTGGACCCATTCAAATCTTACCTTAGCATGGCTTTTTCTGAAAGCAAATCGGTTTTAGACTGGAAATAACAATAAAAGTAATACTAGTAATCATTTATGTAGAACTTTAAAGTTTTCAAGATGTTTTATAAATACTATCTCATTTTGTCCTTACAACTACCCCAGGAACTTGGTGCTATTATTATGTCCATTCTACAGATGAGGATCATATAAAAGTTAATAATAATAACCACAACAACAATAGCATTAACATGATGCTTCATAATTTGCAAATCACTTTACAAATATTATTTCATTTTATCCTCAAATCTCTAGTGAGATATAGCTATTATTATTATTCCCATTTTATAGATAAGAAAATTGAAGCAAAAAGTGGTTAAATGACTTACTCAGAGTCATACAGCTAACAAGTGTCTGAGGCCCTATTTGAATTCCAAACAAATGTAGCTAATAAAGAGATTGTGCCAAAGATCAGTATGGAGATACTAAGAGATTACCAAGTTGCCCTGATGAGTTCAAAATACCTGGTGCAAATGCATTACAATCTCAGAGTATTGGAAAAACTGCCAGATATGATTGCTGAACCACTGTCAGTGACAGCTGAACAAGCGGGGAGAATGAGAGAGTTTTCTCTCAAGCCTGCTTCTTCATCTGATTTCATTATTTTCATCACTTGAATGACTTCCCGTATTCCAAAATTTGCTGCCTCCCTTATTTGTTGCCAAGTCTTGCAGTTCTATATCTAACTCATATCTCATATCTTCCCCCTCTTTGCTTTTCCACTGACACCACCCTCATATAGGCCTTTATTTCTACCCACTTAGATTTAACCATCTCAAAATTATTGCAACTAAAATTTCTTACACTAAAGTTCTCTGGCTTCCATTCTCTTACATGTCAAGGCCATCCTTCACACCATTCCTAGAAGTTGCTATTTTTAAAAAATGATTGACATATCATTTTTTTAATTATCTACTCAATCTATATCTCCTAAATCTTTTTTTTAAACCTTTACCTTCCATTTTAGAATCAATACTATGCATTGGTTCCAAGGCAGAAGAGTAGTAAGGGCTGGGCAGTGGGGGTCAAGTGACTTGCCCAGGGTCACACAGCTAGGAAGTGTCTGAGACCAGATTTGAACCTAGGACATCCCATCTCTAGGCCTGGATCTCAACCCACTGTGCTACCCAGCTGCCTCCTGCCCAAATCTTTATAATAAAATATTTATAGCAAAGATTTAAAAAGAGGAAAGAGACTCTAGCAAAACTAACCAACACATCAAAAAGGTGTCCAATTGTCTATCAAGCAAAATTCAAACCTATTTTCCTTCAATTTAAAACCCTCTGTAATCTAGCATCACCTTATTTTTTCAGTTTTATAATAAATTACATTCTTTCAAGCAAGTTTTAGCCAAGTTGTACTATTTTCTGTCTCTTTTGTAAGCTGTACATTTTTACCATCATGCTTGATCTGTTTACTTTCCTAGAATCTTTCCTCCCATATCTCACATACCATTTAAAGCTCAATTCACATACCACCTTTTTCATGAAGCCCTCTCTGATTTCACATAACATTTTTTGTATATCCTTTGATCATGTCCTATGGGATATTGCCATTTTCTCTCTCTGGAAGTATCTTTTCTCCTTACTAGATTGCTAGCTCCACTAGGACAGTATCTATGTGTACTTTTTAAACCTTGCTTCTCTTCTGGTATTCATAAGAGCACTCTGGACATTTAATATGTAATTATTGTATTGTACTATATTTTAATGGAAAGAGCACTGTATTTTGAGTCAAAGGTCCTAAATTGAAATCTCAACTCTGCTATTTAAAATAGCAGGATGATAAGAAAATCTCATCACCTCTCCAGGTGATTCTATTCATACTTTAGTCTGTAGAATGAAGGAGTTGGTTTCTAGGTCTAGCCTAGTTTTAAATTCTTTGAAACAAATTTATTAAATTCAATTTGTTCCTCAGCGTGAGCTTAGGCATAAACCATGGAGATGTTTCCAAAATTGCTAAACTCTTCTGAAGGACATCTACAGTGACCCTTCCTTCTGAGACTGTTACAGGAAGACTGTTGTGTTATTTAAAATTACTGGGCTTCCATTAGAAGTTTTAAGCCTCAAGATATGTAGTATTTGACAAACTTCCTGTGGGCATGTGGGGGACTTTGAAACTACATTTCCCATGGTCCAATGGGTTTGGGTGACATCTTCAAGGTAAAGCAGGTCTTTAAATATTGGGAAGTGGCTTTGGACTTTCTCTTTTGCTACCTGAGTGGGTGCCCGGGGGAGGGAGAGGATTAAGGAAGGTACAAAATGTAAAATGGCAGAGGCAGCAATTTGAATTTTTTTACAGGCGTGTGGTTGATTTATTCTATCAACATGGGCCTAAATAAAATATTAGTTTTCCTCATAATATCAGCCTTTATCATTTTAAAAAATAACACTGTGCATCTCTAAAGAAGGTGGCAAGTACTTGACAAATACAAGAATCTTTGCTTGTCAGATCTAGTTTCTTATCAAACAATGGATATTGTTATTCTGAGAAGTTAATATAAATTATAGGAAATACTGGTCCCCTTGTGGGAATTCAGTTACAATGGCATCAGAGGAAATCTACTGGGTTCCAAGAAAAAGAAACATAACTTGTAGGAAAATATAAATTATAAGACTATAAGTAAAAGGCTTCATTCTGTAGTTCAGTGATGGTGAACCTATTGCATGGGTACCAAAGATGGCACACAGAGCTCCCTCAGTGGGCACTCAGCTACCCTCCCTCCCCACCCAATACCCCCAGAGTTCATTACTAGAAAGGCAGAGGGACTCCAGTAGAACTGCTCCCTTCTCCCTCTTCAAAGTGCCTGATGACATTTTTCCATGTCACCTACCCTCTGCCCAACAGCATTGGGAGCACTTTCTTCTTCCACTGTGTGGGGTAAGAGGTGGGGCATATCCAGCATGTGATGGCGGGAGGGGCAGCATGGCACTCAATCTGGGGGTGGGTGGGGGCGGGGCTCAGTACTCCATCTCTAAAAGGTTCACCTTCACTGCTATAGTTACACATCAAATCCCATTTTGAAATTGTAAAGAAAGCCATGTGTCATGCACAAATGTGAACACCTTGGCTGTTTCAAACCATGCATAGTCTAACTAAAACCTAGTGCAAAGAAATAAGAGCAAAACCTTGTTAGGTGATTGAGTTGACATTATGTAACTGTTTTTACTGATACTAGTGCATCGATCTGATCTGATAATATATAGGAAATGAACATCCAAGGTGGGAATTGCTGCTGCCTTTTTTCTCTGTGTGCATTGATTATGCAGGACACAGTCTAAGAAACATTATACATCAAGTGTCTAGACATAATATATTCTCTTCTCAGGTGATTAAAAGCACATTAGCCAATCTGTCTTTTTCTCATTTAGCATTTCACAAGACAAGGAGATTTTATGCAGTAATACATCTTAGAGAATTGTTCAAAATCTGAAGCTTTTTAAAAAAATTATTGATGTTTCCTTCCTTGTGGTCTTTCTCAAGGTAAGTGGTCATCTTCAAGAACTTGTTTTAGAATTCACTTCCTATTAGGAAACCAACACCATGGACCCAAAAGCTCAGTCATCTCCCAAACACAGGAAGTTGCCACCAAAGCTAGAAGAATGCATCTCAGGATTGTTATTCAATTATTTATACTCAGGGAAAGAAATACAAAGCAGAAGAGAACATTTGGGCTTTGGGATCCAATCTCAAACTCACCTAATTCTTGCTTCTGTGAAGGAGCAGCCACTTTAACTGTTTAGAGCAGGAATCAGCAACATATGGTTCTCGAGCCATATATGGCTCTTTTGAGGGCCAGATATGGCTATTTCTACAGGAGCCATAAAGTCAATTTTTTTTCAGGTGCTGTTACAGGAGCATGCACTGTGAGCACTGTACGGCTCTCATGAAATTACATTTTAAAAAATGTGGCATTCATGGCTCTCACGGCCAAAAAGGTTGCCAACCCCTAGTTTAGAGGAAAGGGAGAAAAATCTTCTCCACAACTCTAGGAAGTTCAAGGAATATCTATCAGAGACACACTCAGGAGAGAAAGAGAGAGAGAGAGAGAGAGAGAGAGAGAGAGAGAGAGAGAGAGAGAGAGAGAGAGAGAGAGAGAGAGAGAGAGAGAAGTCTTCTTCCCTCATAATCTTCTTAATACATAATTCTTCCAGTTCAAATATAAAATATCTTTAGGACAGCCCCTGAAACCTGCTTCTGTGATGTATGTATATGCACAATAGGTCATACAGAGGAAAGGAACAGAAAAGGAGGTGTCATTATAATTCTCCATTTTACAGTAGAGAAAACTGAATTAAGCAGAGGTTAACTGGCTTGCCCAGGGTTGCACAGCTAGTAAGTATTTGAGTCAGAATTTGACTCCCTGACTCTAGGCCCAGGAGTTTATTCTCTACACTACCTTGCTGCCTCTGAATGTGGCTTATGTCCCTGAAAGTAATCCATCTCCAGGCATTATTCCCAGGAGGAATGCACATTTTTTACATTAAATTTAATGAAACCACTTATTTTAATGGGCTGAAAGGCTCTTTGTTTGTTGTAAAATACCATACCATGTAAGCATCTCACTCGTAGATGATTCCTAATCTAAAATGTTCAACCTTTTCATTCAGTTCTCATGAAAATTGACCATAAATCCAATACGTCTGTAATAACCAATTAAATCTTAAGAAAATATTGGAATAGTTTTCCTGCCACTAGAAAATCATAAAATCATGCATGTTTTTAAAAATCATATATTTTATGCTTTGAGCTGAGACCAAAATCCTTGGATTTGCATTCCAGACTCCCCATGGTTTAGTTCCATCCTACCTTCTCAGATTTATTTCACACTACTCCACTTCATGTATTTTATCCTTCAGCCAAGTTGGATTACTCACAAGCCCTTGATCATATTCCATATTTTTTGCCTGCACATCTTTGCTTGTACTGTTCCTTAAACCTAGAAAGGTCCCCTTCTTATTGTCATCTCAATTAACTGGCATTCTCCCCATTCTTCAAGATCAGGCTCAATGGTCACTTTCCCTCTGAAGTCTCCTTTAATCTCAGATCCCCATATCCAATATTATATAGTGATCTTTATCTCCTTGGACTTCTCAGAGAACTTTGTTTATATTTCTTAGGCACTCAGCATATATCAAAATTCTTTGCAGATGTATTCTCAAAAGGAGGAAACATATGTTTTTATTTAATTTCTGCCTTTCTCTAATAACTTGCCTTGACACAAACTTTTCTTAATAAATTTTCATTTAATTTTACTGAATCTTTATAAACAATGATCTCAAAATATTCTCAATCATTTCTACCTGCCATGAAAGAAATATTGATTATTATTGAAATATCTAAGGTTTAGGCTTCATAATACAGAAGAGCACCTATTTATAAGGAGAAAAGGAAGGAGAGGGAGAAAGCTCTCATATTTACAGATCTTTAGAGTCTACAAAGCATATAGGGACTCAACTTTTAGTTAGTCCAGAAGGAAATACAACACTATTCAACTGGGGGAAAAGAGGGCCTAGACATCAGATGCTATAAGGACCTGAGATTTTAAAAGAACTTTGGCAAACTGGGATATACGCAGATGAAAATAAGTACAATGGTGAGAAAATATGTAATTGGAACAGAATGACTGTGACTTTGCCACAGAATGCCAAAACTGTAACTTTTGGTTTGGAAAAAAATGCTTAGTTAAAATAGGAAGTCCCTAAAATATTGACAAGGGTGTTGGACTGTGCTCCATCCTTCTCTCTAATATGGTGGCCTTCCCAGAAGTGACTTCATGATGGTTTCCTAGGCCCTTTATCTTCCAATTTCTCCTCTGTCCTAGATGAGATCTCATTTTGTTCCTTACTTTAAGTGTGTTTTTGTTGGTTGCTCCAAATGCAGAAACATTTACCTTATTGCTCTGATGATGGAAAATATGAAACCATGCCATGTAAGAAAAATATAAAAGAAATGGGAAAATTGAGCCAGGAAAAGATCAAATATAATAACAATCTTTGAATATAAAAAAGACTATCACATGAAGGAGGACTGGATTTATTCATTGTAGACAGAACTAATATCAATAGGTGGAAGTGACAAGGAGGCAAATTTTAGCCCCCCATAGGGATAAACTTTCTAACAATTAGAGATATCTAGACATGGAATGTGTTGACTCATAATATAGTGAATTCCCTGTCACTAGCAAGAACAGCTATATGAAGTAGTAAATAGAGCACAGGGCCTGAAATCAGGAAGACTCAACTTCATGAGTTCAAATCTAGCCTCAGACCCTTAGTAACCATGTGATGCCAGGTAAATCACTTAACCTTATTTGCCTCATTTTTCTCATCCATAAAATGAGTGGGAGAAAGATGTGGCAAATCATTCCAAATCTTTGTCAAGAGGGCCCCAAATGGGGTAATGAAGAGTCAGAAACAATTGAAAAAAATGACTAAACCATAGCAATAAAAGTAGGGAATGTCCCAGAATCATAGTCTTAGAGTAGAAGGCACCTTAGAGATCATCTAATCTAGATCTCTTATTTTACATATTACCCCCAAAAGATTGTATGCTCCTTGAGAACAAGGATCTTTCTTTTTCACATTTCCAATGCTTAGCATAGCTCCTAGAAATAAGTGTTTATTAATTATTAAGTAAAGAATAATTGGGGGGTAATAAATCTTTTTTTCCTATTTCAAACTCCCTCTCCCTCACCATGGGAAGACCTTTAAATTATCATGCTCTTCCTAGTAATCTAGGGTTCAGTCATTCACCTTGATAAGCCTAATGCCTAAAGGGTTGTATAAAAAATAGTTTATTCCAGAACCCCTGAGGGGAAAGCTAGATGGTCATAGACCTATATCCAGAGCCACAACTTATAATTTTGATGACTAAGTCATAAAATGTATCTAAGGAAATCAACATAAAAGCCCCCTTTAAAAACTTTTTAAAGCTAAACTAAGTTATGTGCAGAGAGTAGGGAATAACTTGGAGGTAGATATCACACTTCAGGACACAAGGTCCCATCTTCTGAAAGGCCACTGCTGAAAAGACTGGCCCTAGAGTGTAGAGAAGGACACAGCCAGGCCCGGGAGGACCTGCCTGAATTATGGCTGCCTTGAGTAGCTAGAGGCTTCCTTGTTTAACTAGATTTTTTGTTTTTTGTTTTTGCTAACCAGGTGCTAAATGCAGTAGCTCCTGCCAGATTGTATAAATATTAGCAGTAACCTTAATATTTTGGGTTCCTAAGAGAGTAAATTTGATTGTTCCACCAAAATGAATGAGTTCACATAGAGTCAATTCATTCATCTACTTACAATATGAGGTCTTTTTATTATGCAGATTTTGAGGAAGAACTAATAACATGAATATGTTTTAGACTTATAAGGTCATGTGACAAGTTATTGTAGACTTGTCGAATGGAGTCAGCTTTCCCCGGCATCAGAGCTTCTCTCTCTCTCTCTCTCTCTTTTTTTAAATAGACTCTTTTTTTTTTAATTTTTTAATTTAATTTTTTTAAACCCTTAACTTCTGTGTATTGGCTCCTTGGTGGAAGAGTGGTAAGGGTGGGCAATGGGGGTCAAGTGATTTGCCCAGGGTCACACAGCTGGGAAGTGTCTGAGGTGGATTTGAACCTAGGACCTCCCATCTCTAGGCCTGATTTTCAATCCACTGAGCTACCCAGCTGCCCCCCAGAGCTTCTCTTAAAACTAATAATCTAGGACAGTGATGGGCAAACTACAGCCCCCAGATACAGCCCTCTGAAATGTTTTATTGGGCTGCAGGACATTATTCCTAATCTGATGAATACAACAAGTAGGATACAATACAATGAAACTTCAAAAGAGTTGCCTTAGAAACAGACTGACAGATGAGCATTTTCTTTCCTTTGGCCCCCTCTTTAAAAAAGGAGAACTCTATCTTTTGCTCCTTGATTACTTCTTAAATTTTCTTTGACACATGAGTCTTAACTAGAGACAATGAACCCTCCTTAGTTTCCTGAGCTTTCTTGATTTTCAGAGCTAAGGTATTTGTTGTACTCAATCTCTGCTACAGTAACTGATTACTCTGCTCTGGACTTTATTCCATTGTTCTCTGCTGCTTCCTCTATCCCCACACTCCAGGCCATAGTAGCCTATTTTCTAGTCTTTATTTATTAGACAAAGAACCCATATATATTTGGAAATAATACTCATAGTTTTTGTAAGTCAAGGTTTTACCAAAGAACTTTGTTATAGACTGTGAGACATAAAAGTCACAGGCACAGAACTATCCAGCATGGAATCCCTGTATCAAAGAAGGCATTATGCTCTATGAGCAAAGCAGAATTGCAATAGCTCAAAAGAAACACGAGATATGCAATTTTAGAAGCATCCATCCAAATGTTCATACAGGCTATCTGTACCTGAGCTGTGGTAGAGCCTCCCAGTTCATATTGGTCTGGTCAATTATAGTCGGATGTCCTAAATTTTGACCCTAACATAGTGAAGTTGGTCCTCTTCAAGTACAAAGACAACTAATCAATCACCCGTCCATATGGTATTTGACTTCCAAACTATTCTCCCCAAGTTATACGTGTCAGGACTAACTTGGCCCTTTCTAATTCTTTCTCCGTCTCAATATTTGCTTCTTTTCAATCTTCTGTTAAGTCTGGGCTTTTTGTGCTTTGGGGGATTTACTGACCTGTGTAAACACTATAGATTGAGGTAATCAGTCCATTCCACAATCCCAAATTCATTGTCAGCCAATAAAGAAGTCTATAGATTACATTATCTATTATTAATCAATAATTCCTGACACGAAATAGTTCTCCTTCTGCTCAAAATAAATGGAGAGAGGAGGATAGGAAGAATAATTAATAATGTATATTCTATCACCTCAGAAACTAGAACATTTTTCTGGAAGTACAAAGCTGCACCCTTCCTCACAAATTGGTATGCTTATATCTTGAATCCAAGTCCTTAATCAGAACATAATTTCTATTCCCCATCCTTTCCTTTGTTAATGGATTATCATTTAAGACCATCTCTGAACATCTCTGTTGGTAAAAAGTCTTCTTTTCCCCCACAGATCCAACCACAAGTCCTATCTCTTCCAAGAAGCCTTCCCAGCTATTCTGGGGCTGACTGATGTCCTCTTTATGTTCATATGATTAAGAACTAGAAAGAAACTTAGAGATATTCTAGTTTAATTTATACCTTTTTCATATTACATATGAGGCAACTCAGACCAAGAAAGGCTATGCAATTTGTTCCATCCAGGTCATATTGATAGAAAGCAGCAGAAATGGGATTCAAATTCTAGTATTCTGGTATTTCCATAGAATCATGCTGCCCAAATGCCATATATACACTATTACTTAGCTCTTTTAAAATATTTCCTCTTATTATGATAAAAGGGGTCATCCTAATCATAATAATAGGAGTGAAATCTGCCTGGTCATATCCCCCCCACCCCCGGGAAGTTGTTATTTCCACAAACATTTATTCAACAACCATTCTTGTAAATACTTGGTATATTCAAGTACTTGTTATATTCATTCTTCTTAGAATAAGAATTCAAAGATGAAAAAAATTCTTTGGTGTATTGCTTCATTCACTAAATAAACATTTATATACCTACTATGTGCTAAGAACTGGGGAAACAAAAGCAAAAGTGAAATACCTCAACAAGAATATTCTATTGGGGGGAAACAACATAAATACAGACATCCAAAATCCTAAATAAGTACAAATTAGATTCCAGGTGATTAGTGATAAAACCCTGCCAGAAGCATCAGTAGTTCCTTTTAGATTAAAGAAAAAATTATAAACTTCTTTGATTGCCATTGGAAACCCTTTGCAAACTAAATTCCATCCATCTTTCCACAGTGATTTCACTACCTCACTCCTCCCTGCAAATATTCTATATTCCAGGCAAACTGGCTAGCTTGCTGTTATCCATGCATGATATTCCTTTTTCCATTCCTGTGCTTTCATATAGGCTAGGTATATCTCCTATTCTTGAATCCTCCACTCCTTCACTTCACTTCTGACTTTTGACAGTTAGGTACTGTAGTAGCTAGAGAACTGGGCTAGAATCAGGAAATTGTTTCTATTTCTTTTGCTCAGTTATTTTTTTCAATTGTGTCAAACTTGTTATGACTCTATTTGGGTATTCTTGGTAAAGATACTGGATGGGCTTGCCATTTTTTTCTCCAGGACATTTATTCTGTTTGTTTATTTTAGGGCACATTGGGCTGTTTTAGTTTGAGTTACATTTTGCATTATAACTTTCTAGCAAAGTATATTAATAAACTTTTATGAATATTTTTTGAATTTTAAACAATATTTTTCCATGTTTCCATGATTCATTTTCTTTCCCTCTCCTCTTCCCTCCACCCCTCCCAGAGCTGACAAGCAATTCCACTGGATTGTGCAAATGTTATCATTTGATACCTATTTCCACATTATTCACTTTTATTTATTTAAAACCCTTACCTTCCATCTTGGAGTCAATACTGTGTATTGGCTCCAAGGCAGAAGAGCAGTAAGGGTTAGGCAATGGGGATCAAGTGACTTGCCCAGGGTCACATGGCTGGGAAGTGTCTGAGGTCAGATTTGAACCTAGGACCTCCCATCTCTAGGCCTGGCTCTCAATCCACTGAGCTACCCAGCTGCTCCTCACGTTATTCACTTTTACCATAGAGCAATCTTTTAAATCCCAAACCCCAAATCATATATCCATATAAACAATGATATATGATGTTTTTCCTTTGCATTTCTACTCCCATAGTTCTTTATCTCAATGTGGATAGCATTCTTTCTAATAAGTCCCTAAGGAATGTCTTCTGGACATTTTAAAGATGAGGAAACTGAGGAATATGGCAAGAAGAAATTTGGAACCGAAAAAAACCCCCAATCTTTAAAAATTAAAAGAAATTCACATTGTTTTTGAGGCTCCAATACACCCCAGTTGCATTGAAGAAGTTGAAGACTGGTCATGTAGTAGAGAAATTATATTCATTCATTATCCCCAAAGAAAAGGCTTTACAAGCAATGGATAGAAGCTGTAGTGAAACACAATTCAGCTCAATATAAGTGGAAACTTTCTAACATTTTCTGGATATCAAATCTGTGGGAACTTTGTAACATTTTCTCTACTTCTAATCTGAAATATCCAGAAGTGAAATGTATTGCCTCTGGAGACAGTATGTTCCTTGTCCCAGGAGATGTTTAGAAAGAGGCTATAGCCACTGCTGAGAATGGATTCGTGCTTCAGGCAGGCACTAGACCTTTAAGTGTCTCCCTATCTGTATAATTCCACAATTGTGCAATTTATGGAGTGGGATAGTGAGAGACACAGCATCAAGGCTTCAATAGGAGGATGCAGAAATTTTAAAACAAAGCTCATTCAGGGAATCACTGTCCAATCTTAAAATAAGTACCAAAAAAAGTTCAAGAGATAGGTGGATGTCAGGCCACGTTCTTTTTTTTTAACTGAACTGGTTCACTCACCCTTATCAAACTGTAACTAATTTCCTGGGGCTCAGCAGGGCTGGAAGCTGTAGAAAGACTATGCCATGCTTGCTCTACCCAGAGCACAATTTCCCTCTGGCTTTACTAGCCTTATTCTAATCATCCTTAGATCACTGGAACGCTTTCTCATTTGAGAAATGACTCCCCTCCCTTTGGAGGCTGTGGTTTTCTATGATTTCTTATCAGGTCAGTCATGTTTCTCACCCTCACTTTATTTGCTCATTGTTTTTCACTTCCTAATCCAGTATTTGGTACAGAAATCTCCAGATAATCTAGTTGTAAACTGGGATGGAGCTTGGAAATATTGAATCCTCAAGTAAAAGTGCCCCAAAGGCTGCCCCTCTCCCACTCAATTGCTTTCTACTCCATGCTAAACACCCTCAGGTCCTTTGACTGATCTCTGAATGTCAAAGATTCATATGGAGCACTGATCTAGGAACCAGAAGACC
This sequence comes from Gracilinanus agilis, assembly GCF_016433145.1. Taxonomy (NCBI): domain Eukaryota; kingdom Metazoa; phylum Chordata; class Mammalia; order Didelphimorphia; family Didelphidae; genus Gracilinanus; species Gracilinanus agilis. The sequence goes on along the minus strand of NC_058131.1, from coordinate 177,874,251 downwards.
TGGCTCTATGTCTGCATCATATTAAAATATAATGCACACTGGATTTGTAGTCAAAGGACTTAAGTTCAAATCCTGTCTTTATTGCTTAGAGAAAAGTGTCTCTTACTTTTTATAAGATCACTTACTTTTTGTGTAACCATTGTTTCAAATGACAATATTTGTAAAGTGTTTAGAATAGTGCCTGATACTCTATAAATGGTTTAAAAAATCCTCACCTTCTGTCTTAGAATCAATACTGTGTATTGGTTCAAAGACAAAAGAGTAATAAGGGCTAGGCTATGGAAGTTAAGTAACTTGCCCATAGTCACACAGGTAGAAAGTGTCTGAGGTCATATTTGAACCCAGGATCTCCCATCTCTGGACCTGGCTCTCCATCCACTGAGCCATCTAGCTGCCCCCTATAACTGCTTTTCCCCCCTTCCCCATCCTCCTTCCCATAGAAAGATAGCTTAATATCTCTGAGCCCTAATATCCTTATGTGAAAAAAGGACATTCAACTAGATGGTCCATAAGTTTCCTTACAGTATCAAATGATATATTTATAAAACATTGCTAAAGAAAAATATAAATACTAATTGTTGCTATTATTATAATTATTATTGTTATTATACCAGTTCTAGGTCCTATGATCTCTATCTCCAACTCTATAGCTATCCCCTTGTTTTCTACCACTTGGCACTTTCAGTGGAAACCTACAAAGGAAATTTAGAGAATATACATACTTAGTTATACAGCTCTGGAAGGGTTGGAGATCACTCTCTTCAAGCTACTCACCATCCTTTATTCCTACTAAGTTGACTATGCTAGTTGCAAAGTTAGCTCACTGGGGGCTATCAAGCCCAACATATACCCAAACAAGAATTCCATCTACAATTTAATCAGCAATTCTTAAACCTTTTTATTCTGGCTAACCTCTCTGTTGACCTCCAATATTGCCTCTCCAACTTCTTTTCATATATTTCAAGTTGAATGTGTACTAGACATCTTAAACTAAGCATTCCAAAACCAAACATTATCTTTGTGCCTAAACCCTCTTTTCTTCCTATCATGACTATTACTGTAGAGGGTAACGCTGTCCTCTCAGTCCCCCAAGATCATTCTTGGTTCTTCACTATCTCTCATCTTTCATATCCTTTAAGTCCCAACTAAAATCCATATCCACATCTTAACTGTCATGTTGCCAAGACCTTTTGATTTCACCTTTGTAATATATCTCTCAAATATAGTTCCTTCTCTTTTCTGACACTGCCACCACTCTGGCACAGATCCTCATCACTGCTTAAACTACTGCAATATTCTGCTGATGGATCTCCTTGTCTCGTGACTTCTGATTCTTTATCCCTCCTCTGTTCAGCCACCAAAGTTATTTTCCTAGAGTGTACATCCAATTATGTTACCTACCATTCCCCACTCAATAAATGCCAAAGGTTCCCTACCATGTCCAGGATCAAATAAAAAAAAAATCTTCTGTTTGGCATTCAGAATTCTTTATGACAGTTCCCTTCTACCTTTCCAGTCTTCTTATGCCTTACTCCCCACCATACACTTACATCTAATGACATTGGCCTCCTGTCTGTCTCACAAATAATATATTCTATCTCTTGGCTTCAGGCATTTTCTCTGGCTTTCTTCCATGCCTGGAATATTCTTCCTCCTCATCCTCACCTACTGGCTTCTCTGGCTTCCTTTAATTCCCAACTAAAATGCCATTTTCTCTAAGAAACCTTTCCTAATCTCTCTTAATTCTAGTGCCTTCTTATCCATTATTTGCTATTTATCTGGTATATAGCTTGTTTGTATATAAGTGTTTGCTTGTTTAATTTCCCATTCGTTTATGAGCTCCTGGAGGGCAGGGACTGATTTTTGCCTCTTTTTATATCCCTAGCACTTACCACAATGTCTAGCATATAATTGGTCCTTAATAAATGTTTCTTGACTGACAACTAATAAGCCAAATCTTTTAGAAGACTCCCCTAAGTGGAGGAACTACCTACTTCTGGAGGGAGCCCATTTGGCTCCAATTACATGGTTCAAATTGTAAAGAAGCTTTTCCTTTTTCCTTCTGTCCATTTGCTACTATTTCTGTAGCCAAACAAAACTAGAAAAATCTTTCTTTTACATCCTATCAAATATTGGAAGACAGTTACTAAGACCTACACCTTCCCAAATTGTCTCTTTTACCATTGAAATATCCATCATTCCTTCAACTAATCTCCTTTGCTGTAGATTTGGGTCCCTTGCCATCCTGGTTACCCTCCACCCAGATATGTTCCTTCCTAAAACATGATGCTAGCCACTCCAGATGTGACCCAATTAGAATGGGATTATCACATCCTTCATTCTGAGTTCTATGTCTCTTCCAGTATGGCTTAAGATCATATTCCTCCTTTAAAATCTTCCTCTAATGTCTTATCATGGAAATGACTGTAGTTTCTTGAAGTTTATACCAGTAGACCACTGGTATTTGCAAGTCTGACAAATTTGTAAAAGCTTTAAGCATGGTCTCAGTGATGGATTACATGTCCATTTTCTAAGGACAAGCTTAACTTAATCCACAGAGGTTCATTACTAGCTTGACTGTGATTAATTTCTTGGCAGTAATAACTCTTAGAGATCATATATGTGGCTATAAATGTACAATCAATGTTAGTCAAAGGAATACCCATGCTAACTAAATCCCAGATCCTTGAATTATTGATTATACATTCATTTTAGCTATTTTGGCTCTCATGTCATACTGTGGATCCATCAAGTTTGCAGTCCACTAAATCCTTCAGGCTACTGTCACACAAAATGCTATCTGTCTTCCCCAATCTTATGCAATAGATATTTTTTAATCCAAGTGATTTTTGAGCCCACGTTTTTTTGACAACCCATTCACTTTCCCCATTTTAGAGTTAGCAAAAGTCCCTATCTCAGGAGATAAAAATGAGGCCCACTTATTATTTGTAATTCCTTCACCTAAAATAACATTTCATCACACGGTCTTTTATTGAAGCATTAATCTTTAATGAGCAAAGTCTCTGCTCTTTATCACACTGGCAAATCCTTTCAGTTGAACATTTAACTGAAGATAGGCAACATAAAGACAATTAATATTTTAGTGCATTTTTTGAAAATTGAGAACTCCATATGAGTCATCAGATTGGTAGGGTCAAGACCTTTTTCTTGTGGAATTTAGGGTGTTTGGTTGCTATGGGTCATCAAACACTTGATGATGAATATTTGTGTCATTTCAATTCAATTCAATTTTTGAAGCCCAATAAATTTTGCTCTACCCTTTTATTTTTACCCTATGTGTGTCTACCTGCCTCATGTGTGTTTCTTGTAGACAACATATGGTAGGATTTTGGTTTCTAATCCAAACTGCTATTTGCTTCCGTTTCCTGGGCAAATTCATCCCATTCACATTAAGAGTTATAATTATCAACTGTGTATTCCCCAACATTTTGATTCCCTCTCCTTGTCCTGTCCTTTCTTCTTTCACTATTTCCTTCTACACCAGTGTTTTGTTTTAAATTGGTCCCCCTAATCCCCTCCCTTATTTTACTTCCCTCTCTCTGTTATCAAGAAGTAAATAATTATAATCTGAGTGGGTCAACGAAGGCAATTTGGGTGTGAGGAAGGATAATGGGGGTATAGGGTGATTATAAGGTGATTGGAGGAGGAATGAAGTAAGGGAAGGTATATAGGAGATAAAGGAAATGGGGTATATAGGAGAGGGCAACTCAAACAGGTTTATTCTCAGAGGCTTGAGACAGAGGATACAGGGAGGAAATTAGGGCCAGTAAGAAATGTTTAGGTTTGGCTGGAGAGATTTTCTTGTTAGTTTCTAGAGTCTCTTGAAGGAGGAGTCAAGAGGGCCCCTTCCTGCCAGTCAAACTGATGGCTGGAGGAAGTCTCGAGGTAGGTACTTCCTGCCAAGATGGATGCCCCCAGTTCTTTCAAGAAATAAAAGAAAAATGATTCCTTCCCCTTGAGCCCTTGTCTTAATTTTCAACACAATGATTCACCAGAGGGTTTGAATAGGTAACAAGGGGATTTATTAATACCAGGGTCAGTCAGAAGGGGGGAGGGGCTCAGGGTTTTCTAACTGCTGCTAGGGAGAGGGCTGAGGGTGGGGGATGGGTCGAGGAGAGGTTTAGACAGGGAGAGTCCGGCTCTCCCAGTCAGGAAGATTTGACTGCCTTTTAAGTAAAGTCTTTGTCAAATCTAGGGGTAATTTATTTGAGGATACTCTAATTATCTAAAGAAACTAAAACCCACAACGTTCAATCACCAAGCCCTCACTTCCATCCAGGAAATTCAGGGAAGGGGAGGGATGAAGATGGGAGATCAGGGAGAAGTCTAGAGAAATGAGATGGGTCCAAATTTACCTAAAACAAAATAAGCACAGGCCAAGGCCAAAGCAAAGCCAAGCCGAAAGGCCAAAGCAAAAGCCTCCAGCCACAGCGAAAGCCAGAAGGCAAAAAGCCCTGTCAGTTGGAACTTCACCTCTATTTATAGCTTTAAGTTCTAACTGACTTTCTGAAGACTCTAAGATATTTAACTGACTTTTTGTGACTGTAAGAAATTACAGAAGCAAAAAGTTTCTGCTAGCCACCTTGCATTACAGATCTGCTCATATGTTTTTTTGGAAAATTTGTAGCTTGCAACATTTTCTGGTTGCTAAGATCTAAGGGGTTACTACTCTTATTCTAAGCTAAATTATAACTATGCTCTTATCCCTATCTAAATTCTCTCTCCCCTCCCTTCTTATTCCCCCCCTTATTTTTCTTTAGGGTCTTTTTAGGCTATCCCACACACTCTCTCTTCCCAGTATTGCTTCCCTCCCCACAAGTCCATATGTTACCCTTCTACTTCTCTATAGGGCACGAATCAATTCCCTGCCCCAATGGATCTGATTGTTCTTCCCTCTTTGAGTTAATTACAATGCACTAAGAATTAAATAATTCCTGTCTCCAACCTCTTTGCCCTTCCAGTTGGTCTTCTCCCCTCCTCCCCCATGCACTTCTTTTTGGAATATAAATTTAGTCCATTTTGTCTCTTTCCCCATTTCGCTTAATATTATCCTCTTTTTTTCCTCTAGTTTTATATATATATATATATATATTTATACATACATAATATATATATATATTTATACATACATAATATATATATAT
>NC_058131.1:177868156-177868734 GCF_016433145.1 Gracilinanus agilis | reverse complement strand
CCCCCCCCCCCACCCTGGATTGCTGCAGCACCCACCAGGGGTCAGTAGCACCCATTTTGGGAATCACCAGTCTACTAGAACATCATGAAAAAAGAAAAAGCCTGGACATTATCCTACAAGAAATTATCCAAGAAAACTGCCCTGACATTCTTGAACAAGAAGGAAAAGTGGAGATTGAAAGAATCCACAGATCACCTACTACATTTAATCCACAATTGACAACTCACAGGAATATTATAGCCAAATTCAAAAACTTCCAGGCCAAGGTAAAAATATTACAAGCTGCTAAGAAGAAGTCATTCAGATACCAAGGAACCACATTTAGAATAACATAGGATCTGAATGCATTGAAGGACCAGGAGGCATGGAATATAATATTCTGGAAAGCAAGGGAACTGGGTCTGCAACCAAGAATCAATTACCCAGCAAAACTGACCATATTCTTGCAAGGGAAAGTATGGTCATTTAATAAAATTGAAGACTTCCAAGCATTCATAAAGAAAAGACTTGACTTAAACAGAAAATTTGATATCCAAACACAGAACTCAAGAGAATCATCAAAAAGTAATTAAGCGGGG
>NC_058131.1:177806804-177868094 GCF_016433145.1 Gracilinanus agilis | reverse complement strand
GGGAGGGGACAATTCAATTAAATATTTAAAATTTAATAAGCCTTTTTTTTAAGTTCCTTCCATGTGCCAGGTTACTTTTCTAAGCACTGGGAATACAAAGAAAGGGAAACAAAACCTACTCCTTGCATTCAAGAAATTTACAGAATAATGGGGGAAACAATAATCAAACAATTATGTATAAGAGAGTTATATACAGGATAAATTTGAGATGATGTCAGAGGGTAGACACTAGCATTAAGGGAAATTTGGAAAGGTTTTCTATAGAATGTAGAATTTTAACTGAGATATGAAAAAGGCCAGGGAAGGCGAGACATAGGAATGAGGGGGGAGAGAAGTCCATTGATGAGGATAGTATTGAATTTAGGAAGTATATATCATGTGAGGAATAGCAAAAAGGTTAGAGTAACTGGATCACATAGAGTAAAGTGTAAGAGAATGAAAATGTGTAAAGGGCCTAGGTTAGGTAGGGCTTTAAAATACTAGAGAATGGACAGCTTATAGAGAGTGTCTTAGCTTATAGAGAGCCAGGCCTACAGATGGAAGTGTCCTGGGTTCAAATCTGCCTGAGATACTTCCTAGCTTTGTAAAACTTGGCAAGTTGCTTAACCCCAGTGGCCTGCTGAGCCATGGTAAATATTTAGACACCAAATGCCCAAACTGCACCCTCAGACTGCATGTGAGCCTTTACCCCAGACAGGGGAGGGAAGAAGAGCTCCCAATGGGCTGCTGGGCAGAGGGGCAGTTGATGGGAGAAATGTCCTCAGGTGAAATGGAGAGAGGGAAGATAGCAGTCCCCTCCAGCACACATGCCATGGGTTCGCCAACATGGACCTAACGCTTACCACTCTTCTGCCTTGGAACCAATAATCACTATTGATTCTAAGGCAAAAGTAAAGGCTTATAAAATAACATAATAGAGGATTTAAATTTGATCCTGGTTATAATGGAGAGCCTCCAATATTTGTTGAATAGGGGAGTAACATGGTAAGATGATGAATACTTTAGAGCCAGTCTGAAAGAAAACAAAGAGGCAAAGCTCCAAGCCGATAATGAGTTTATTGAGAGAGAACATGGTTTCTCAGCAAAACTGGGCCATTAGGCTTCTTCACCCTAAAGACCCTGGAGCAAGAGTTTTCCCTTGCTTATATACCCTAAAATTACATTACATCAGGATATATTTTCCTGACAATGGATAGGAAGATACAGCTTTTTCTAAGGGGTAAGAGAAACAATTTTGTTACAATGGATGAGGAATATATTTTCTGACATTATAACTTGATATGATTTAGCAAATGGTTAGGATATACATTTTCTTTTAATGGGTGGGTGGTGGCTTCTTAAGGAAGTGTCTCAGCTTCTTATTGAGTTCTAATTGGTAAGGATGGTCCTTAAGCTAATATGTTAGGTCATTACCTCCTTTGGATATGTCTCATATGGTTGGTAGACCTTCTACTTACAGGATGCTCACCTTCCCATTAATGAGTCACATGTATACAAGTCCTCCCCTTGAATGGGGCCACACCCTATTGAAAAATGCTAGTTATAGGAAAGTTACAGAAACAAGGCTACAGAAGCAATATCTCAATATGTTAAATTCCTTTTACCTAATAACCTCATAAAATATAGTTAATATAATTCTATTAATCAGTAGTCAATAATTATCCCATATTAATCACTTTCTTTGGCTAAATATCAATTGATTTTTATATCTGTGATCTTATTTAAAGGAGTCAGGGATTCTCATTCTCTTCAGTAAGACCTGTGCTTTAGGAAGATCAGTTTGATAGTTGACTGGAAGATGGACTAGATTGGGCAGAGACTTGAAGCAGATAAGAAGGCTATGAATAGGCCAGGCATAAGAGGATTAGAGCTTGCATTAGGGTAGTGGCAGTGTCCAAAGAGAGAAGAGTAGATAAATCAGAAATTTTATGAAGGTAGCTTCAACAGAATTTGGCAATAGATTGGACATGAATTGGAGAGACAGTGAGTGATAGAAAGAAGCAGACAGAGACAGAGAGAGACAGAAAAAGAGAGATAGAGAGAGACACACAGAGAGACTGGGTGAGGGAAGTCTAGACTAATACTTGGGTTGTGAGCCTTAGTGCCTGAGATGATAGTGAAGTCCTTGATAGTAGTAGGAAAATCAAGAAAAGAGAAAGGCTTGATGAAAAGATGATGAGTTAAATTCTGGACATATTGAGTTTTAAATGTTTAGAGAAGATTCAGTTTGGGATGACAAATAGGCAGTTGGAGATGTGAGACTGGAGGTCAGGTTTAAAGATAGGTTAGGACTGAACAAGTAGATCTAATGATCATCAGCATAGAGATGATAATTGTGGATACGGGAATTGAGACCACTAAGTGAAATAGTATAGAGAGAGAAAAGAAAAGAGTCCAGGAGAGACTTACAGTTAACAAATATGACCTAGATGAAGTCTAGCAAAGGAGAGTGGAAAGGAAAGGTCAGACAAGTAGGAAGAGAATGAGGAGAGAGCAGTGTTGTGGAAATCTAAAGAGAAGCAAGATTAAGGAGGTGATATATAATGTCAAAGACTTGAGGAATATCAAAAATAAGGAAGATTGAGAAGGCAGTGAAGAGACAGACTACTGATAATTTTGAAGAGAGAATTTTCAGTTGAGTGATGAGATCAGAAGCTAGAGTGAAGAGAATTAAAAAGAGTATGAGAGAAAAGGAAATAGACGCATTGATGGCAGATAGCATTTTTGAGGAATTTAGGTACAGAAAGGAGAGATAGAGGATAGAAGCTAGAATGGATGAATGGATCTAGAGAGGGTCTTTTGAGAGGAGCTATATGGACCTGTTTGTAAGCAGCAGAAGAATGGCCAGTAAACAAGAAGAGATTGAAGATAAGTGAAAGTGGGGATGATAGAGGGAGCAATCTACTGGAGAAGATGGGATGAAGTGGAATCACATGTGAATGTAGAGGACTTTGGGCAAGAAGATGAGCCACCTCTTCATGTGAGACAGAGGTGAAGGAGAACATAATGGCAGAAGGCAAATAAATGATATGAAACAAGGAACTAGGGGAAAGAGGGAGGTATCTATGATATATGACGAATAAAGATTACTTCTAAAGTTTTGTTTTTGTTTCTAATTCATAAGCTTCACAAAGTGCTTTCTTCAGGAAAGCTCTGTGACGTAAGAAGCACATGTATTATTATTCCCATTTTTCATATAAGGAAATTGCTTCAGAGATGTCATTTTCCTGATATTAAAGAGCTATTAAGTCTTGGAACTGGGAGTTGAAACCATTGGGGGCTCTGACCCCCATTTCAAAGCTATTTTCTTCTTACTGTGTTGTCTCTTGAGTCTCAGTTACACATCAGGAGAGAAAACACAATTAAAAAAAGACCCCATAACCTCTTTTCCCCTAAACCTTATACTTAGAGTTCAGTCCATTGGTATAACTTGCTAATACTCTTGGGTAACATAAAACCTATCTGTTGGTCATCTTGCTTGACTTTGTTGCTGTTTAGTAATTTCAATTGTGGCTGAGTGACCCCATTTGGAGTTTTCTTGGCAAACGTACTAGAATGGTTTACTATTTCCTTCTCCAGCTCATTGTATAAATTAAGAAACTGAGACAAACAGGATCAAATGACTTGGCTGGAGTTACACAGCTAGTAAGTGTCTGAGGCTGAATTTGAACTCAAGTCTTCCTGACTTCAGGCCAGACTTTCTTATCCATTGTGCCATCTAGCTGCCCTTTGGGATTAATGAGCAAAGCCCAGTGAAACAAAATTCACATTCTGGCTCATTTTTATTCCCTCTGAAGCAGGGAAAATCATTCATCAGGTAATCAATAGCAACTGGCAGGCCACATGGGTCATCCTCTAGGCAGAGAGCATTTGGCTGAATTAATCAATACCATCCTCTCACTAATGATATGTGGCATCTGCCCTTGACCATGACTAAAAAGGATTCCACTTTGTTGCCATTTAGTTATTTCTGTCTTAAGAAGATTCTTCTACATTCCCAGCTTAGATTTTTTTTCTCCACTTGGGGCCTGTAAGCTCTAGAAAATTCCTCTCTCCTTTAACTTCTCTCTGCCCCTTTGCTCTGTTGGCCTTTTGTCTTTGAAGAATATTGTGCTGTGGATGAACTCTAAATCTATCTCCCTTGGGAGCCTCCTAAAGGGAATATGTTTACCTCAGAACACTCAGTTTCTGACCTATCTCCCTTTTTTTTTCCAAATCTTTTCTGAAACAAGATCATGCCTACATAGAGAGAAATGATCAAAAGAAGGGCAGGTAGTGGACTACTGAGATTAGCACCAGAAGAATCCTCATTATTAATTGATATAAAACATTTTATTATAATTTTATTTTTAAATTAAAATGCCATCAAACTATTTCTTTTCTTTGCCATGTAGATGTAAAAATGTATGTCAATTGATGTACCTTGGTGCTTCAAGTATCATTAAATTTCGGTCCTTCTAGTTAAGTCTAGCCAAGAGACCTGATTTTTATACTCACTTTGGATATGTGGTATGCCCTTAAGTAAGTCATTTATCTTTTCTAATCTCTGTTTCCTCAGTGGTAAAATGAAACTACTGACTATTCTTGCAACCAATACATGCCAGAAGTTGAATTTGGACTCAGGTCTTCCTAGATGCCAGGTCAGATTCCTATTTTCCCACTCAGCCTCTAATTCCTAATTCCTTCACAGGGTTTTTGGGAGGCTCCAATAACATTATGTATCAAAGGTGTTTTGCAAACTTTCAAGCACTATGTAACTAATGTAATCTAACTAATTCTAGAGACTCTAAGAAATCAAAATAATCTGGGGGGGGATTTTTGTAATAGCAGCGGCAAAGTAGGATTAAGAGGTATAACTATAGGGGGCAGCTGGGTAGCTCAATGGATTGAGAGTCAGGCCTAGAGGCGGGAGGTCCTAGGTTCAAATCTGGCCTCAGACACTTCCCAGCTGTGTGACCCTGGGCAAGTCACTTGACCCCCATTGCCCACCCTTACCACTCTTCCACCTACGGAGCCAATACACAGAAGTTAAGGATTTAAAAAAAATTAAAACAAAAACACTTATTAAAAAAAAGAGGTATGACTATAGTAATGAGATTGGTTTTATTACAAACCTCTAGGATTTAGACATATAAATGAATGTCATCATCTTCAGAATGGCACCCAAGGATGGCAATATACTATTCCAATGATATTGTTCCTGCAAAGCATTTTGTGGAAGGATTCCAGCTGAGGAGAACTGATAGATCTTACAGAACATTCTTTATAGCATCCTCAATGGGAACAAATGTTTGTACCTGAGAGTATATTTGATTTTTGGGAATAGTCAAACTAGGCTATGACCTTGTGAGCTTCGCAAGTTTAGGATAGAGAGGCACCAGGAGTATGGAAGCTGGAATCCTTACTGGAGTTTTGCAGATGGCCAGATCTGGTTAGGAGTTTGTCAGAAACAAAGCTTGGTGATGGACTAGTACAGCCTTGAAGAGCATCCTGTATGGAAGTGACTCAAAGGCAGCCAAGGAGTGACAGTGACATCCATTCAGAAGTTAATTTAGCAGGGGGCATATGTTATGCAGGACCTGCTTTAAATTTGTGCCCACTTTTCCCAGTGATCAAGGTGATATAGGAAAGAGAATGTTCCTGGGGTTTGAGGAGAAATGTTTGTGATTCTGTTCTTGGTATATCTTCTCAGTAAGTATTCCTTTCACAACTGTTAAGATTATAAATCAAGCAACAAATAACAAATAAACCAGAGGTGTGACAAGAAATAAATGATTGACCTTTACAAACTAAATATTAAGACATTTTCAAAAGTTTTAACCCTAAAAATGTTTTATGCTTTGGGAGCATCATTTGAATAAGTGAACAGCCTCCCACTAGGATCACTGATCTGTTCTGGGCACCATTCTAGGAGGGATGCTGAAGAGCCGAAGTTGTCTAAAGGAGGATGACCAGAATGTCAAGAAATTATGCCAGGTGGGCTGGTTGAAGAAAGTGGGGATGGGCTGGACATAATGGTCATCTTCATATATTTGAAGCACTGCTGGAATTTCATCCAACGTTAAAGATGGATTATGCATGCTATTAGAACAGAACTGGTACAAATGTAAAAGTTAGAAGAAGGCAAATTGCAAAATACACACAAACTAGGTTGTATAGAAAATTGAACGTAGTAGTAATTGGTGACCAGTTATCAGCATGTCTGCTAGAGGTCTCTCTGCTAAAAGCAGAGAATCTGAGAAATTACTGATTTCCATTGCAAATGACTTCATCTCTCACTAAGCAGAGGAGGTAACAGTCAGGAATGCTTTTCTGGACCGGGTATTGACTAAAAGAGAAATTGATTCATTAAGTGGAAAGCAATGAACTTTGGAAGGTTGTTAGAGGCAGGCCTAATACCAGTATTCTATTCAGGCTCAGTTTAGGGATGGAATGAGACCCTAATGAGTCACTAAACAGTTGACAAAATGTTTACTTTGCCTTAACAGAAGCAAGGATATACAGCAGGGCACTTTGCTTTTTTAGAGGCAGTTGTCCTTATCTTTATATAGGAGACCTAGTTTGGTCATCTAAGTTGGGTAACTCAGAGTCTCTTCAGACATCCACCAAGTTAGAGGGAGCATCAAATTCATATGAGTAGGAATTTTTATGTCCTTAGGTGACCAGGAAGCAGCATCAAGGGAGGCAGGGTCAATCAAGACTCAGGGACAGCTTTGCTCCCTTTTAAAGAAAATTAATCCTTTCTTCCAGAAAACAGGGAACTTTGGTCCTATTATAGAATCAGTAACCATATTATCTTAAAAAATAATTTGTGGTAGGCAAGAAGGAGACTGCCAGGAAGAGTCAGACTTATGGAGTTTAAAGAAAAGGTATATTAGGGAACTTTGGTCTGAACAACAACAACAACAACAACAAACCTAACCTAGGTTCTTAAAGAGGAATCAACTGAAGAAGAAAGAAGAGACTATCAAAAATGAAATTTTAATGTTAAGTGAACACAGAATAATATACTTGTCAGATCTCTGGGAAAGGAAAGACTTTAAAACCAAGCAAGAGTTAGAGAAAATTACAAAATGTAAATTAAATGGTTTTGATTATATTAAACTAAAAAGTTTTTGTACAAACAAAAACAATGTAGTCGAAATCAGAAGGGAAACAACAAATTGGGAAAAAATCTTTATAACGAAAAACTCTGACAGGGGTCTAATCACTCAAATATACAAGGAGTTAAAGCAATTGTATAAAAAATCAAGCCATTCCCCAATTGATAAATGGGCAAGAGACATGAATAGGCAATTTTCAGGGAAAAAAAATGAAATTTTAATGACCAAAACCAAATAATTCTGATGGGAAAGAAAAATGGATGATATCCAAAGAGAATTATAAGAATTCTAGAGAATGTGAAAGCAAGGGCATGTGACAAGATGAATAGGAAAAAAGTGGAATGGCCTTTTAACAATGTTTGGAAGATTAAAGCTCAATATGAAATGAGGTTTGCTATCCATGTGAAGAGTAATATGCAAAAAGGACTCCCTTTCTGATTGGGAAAGAGGACAAAAATGAAGTAATAGCATTTCTACTTAGGATGGAAGGGACCATAATGATGGTTGGCTGAGAGTTGCAGAACTGCTCAAATTCAATTTTGCTTCTTCTTTTTTTAAACTAAAGAGAATATTTTGAAGGTAGAGGAAAGAATAAAAATTAAATTGTCACACAAGTGAGGTGATGATTAGGGAGCACTTAGCTTCCCTTAATAAATTGAAATTGCCAAGCCCAAGACAATCTACATTCCAGAGTACTGAAAGAAAGTTAAGTTATGGTTGCTGAGCTAAGAGAATGTGAAAAGTGTTCCAGAACTAGATAGGCAAAGATCCTGTTAAAGGGATTCTCTTAATCTCTCCCTCTGTCTCCTTAAAAGGCAGGAGAGCAGGGTTTCTAAGTAGATAAGAACTGACAGGAGTCAGTGAGCCAGAGCTGAAGATTCCATTGCCAGGGAGATCAGGACTGAGGAGAGGAAGCAGCCGCTGACAGTTGGGGGTCTTTTGCCTCTGGGATCTTGAGAGAGCAGGAAGTCTATTTCTGAGGCAAGGGGCTACTGGCAGTTGGCTGCTGACAGTTGGGCTGCTATACAAAAATGATTGAAAGAGTGAGTGAGTGGTGGCTGTCTATTATTTTAAGGAGTTAGGTAGTTAGTGAATAATTTATAGATAGAGTAGAGTAGATTAGGCCTGGTGTACCATGCAGAAGAACCTGTCCTGAGAAGAAAGAGATAGTTTTAGGAAATTTTAGGTAGTTATTAGGAATTTTTGGTATATTTATAGGGTATAAGTTTAATAATCTTGCTTTCCTCTTTCTATCTGTACTTCTTTCTTAAACAAAGTTTCTGTTAAACTACTCTTCTCACTTTGTCGAACTCCGTAATTTAACCTTTACAACAGTCCTTTTTTAAAGAGAAGGTGGACTCAGCAAATATGAGTTGGTGAGCTTAACCTTGATTCCTGGAAAAATTCTGGGAAGTTTTATCAAAAGAGTATTTTGTGAATTCTCAATCCACTGAAGTGCTAAGTTGGTGCTTCATTGTGCTATGGAGGTTCTCAAAGGTCATGATGGTAAAGCATAAGTTCCATCAGGTTTTGCCAATCTGGAGAAACTTTAAAACATGGACCCAGCGACAGAATCATCTTAGCAAGAATCTCGATAAATTGGTCAATTAGAGTTGGTGGTCTGTGAAATGATGAGATAACCAGAACAACTCATAAGGTCCATATGATGAGGTTTGGGGTTTTGGTTGTTGTTGTGGAGAGGAGAAGGAACAGTTTTATAATCTACATCAGTAGAGATGTAGTACTACATCAGTAGTATCCAATTGAATAAAAACATCTCTTAAAAGTATTTCCCCCGGGGGCAGCTGGGTAGCTCAGTGGAGTGAGAGTCAGGCCTAGAGACAGGAGGTCCTAGGTTCAAACTCGGCCTCAGCCACTTCCCAGCTGTGTGACCCTGGGCAAGTCACTTGACCCCCATTGCCCACCCTTACCAATCTTCCACCTATGAGACAATACACTGAAGTACAAGGGTTTAAAAAAAAAGTATTTCCCCTTTTCCCCTGTAAATTATATTTTAAATAGAATATCTTTCATGAGGACAGAGATTTTATTCCTAATACCTAGCCACTAATAGGTATATCTTTTAGACTTTTACTTTTCATCTTAGAATCAATACTAAGTGTTGGTTCCAAAGCAGAAAAATGATAAGGGCTAGGTAACTGGAGTTAAATGACTTATCCAAGATCACACAGTTAGGAAGTTACCTCAGACTTTCCTTAGTTACTTAGTTGACACTGTTACTAGATAGGAAAGATAACAGTAATGTGGTCAATAAAGCATACCAGAATTTCAGCAAGATATTTGTAAAATCTTATAAATATCCAGGAGCTAGATAAAGAGAGGACTAGAAGGTTATATTGTTCAGTGTATATGGAACTAATTAGACAGCCAGATGAAAATAATGGTCTTCACCCAAAAGTGGTAATTAATCAACTATTGTCAGTCTGGAAGTAGATGTCTAGCAGAATGCTACAGAACTCTTCCTTTGGTCTTGTTCTAGTCAGTATTTTTACCAGTAACCAGAATGAATACATAATCATTAGAATTCCATCCAAAGGTAAAGAATGGACATGACTAGAGGTCCTGTTGGTTACTAATTGGCAATGTTTTAAAGAGGTGGATTTTACTTCTAAAGTCTAGATAGATGAAACGAGATGTTAAAGATTATAAAACTAATCTTTACATCTCGTTTCATCTATCTAGACTTTAGTTTCTCCATGTGTAAAATAAAGGCATCAAACTAAATAACCACCCTTCCACCTCTAAATCCATGCTTCCAAGTAAGGTGCCTCCAAGCTTTGGATTCTTTTTGTGCTTTGAACTTATGAGGGATGGAACAAGAGATTTGGCCCTTTTCTAAATGTCACATACCACTCCGTGTGCGTTATCCTTTATCTTATTATAGGGTGTTCTATCAAAAAAAATTGGCAACTGAGCTAGAAAAAGCAATCATTTTAGTAGACATTAAAAGGGGCAGCCATCCTATTGGTACTCTCCCATCTGCCAAGCATTGCAAGGACTCTGTGAGGCTCTCTTAGAAGAGAAAATAATTCTCCAATACCTGTCCCAAAGCTTTGATGGCTGCTCATGCAGAAGTTAAGATACATACTGCCAAGATAAGACAATCCTCAGTCCCATGCCCCTTGCTACATCTTTTCTTTTTATTTCTTTCTTTGAGCTCACGTGACCAAAAAGTGACCAAGAAAGATGTGAACCTATTGGGAACGACTGCCCAGGAGTTTAGAAGTTCTTGGGTTCTCAGTGAGAATTGACTGGCACCAGTAGGAATTTTATGCAATTCTATGCATTTCAGTGAAGATGAGTTCTGTCAGTCTGGATTTTGAAAGAGTTGTTTAGTACAGAAGCAAAGTGAAGAGGAAGTGGTCACTCAACAGTTCCATTAAGGATTTCAAGTCTTAATATTTTAAGTTGGAAGCTCTCAGAAGGGTAAAATATAAATTTTGGTTATATTATATATTTTAAGCCATATCATTTTTATATATTTTTTATTTTAAGCTCTGAAGTGGAGATGTAAAAACCAAGAGACAACAAGAAAGAACTCACCTTCTTTAGTATCCAGATGCCCTCAGAACTGACGTGATCCCTTGATCTCAGATTCAAGACTACACATCAGAAAGGCCTGGGTTCAAATCCTGTCCCAGACATTTTTTACCTCTGTGACTGGGTAAATTGCTTATCCCCTTTAATCTTTAGTAATTCTTTTTGTGAAATTTAGATAGCAATAGTACCAGCCTCACAGAGCTTTGTGAAGATCAAATATGAATAACTCCTTGCAAACTTGAAAGCTCTATGTAAATGTGAGCTATATTTCTTTCTTTATCCTTTTCCAGCTTAAGAAATGGGAGGTAGAATGATTCAATGAAAAAAATCACTCAGTTTGGAGCCAGAGGACCAGAGTTCTCACTTCTACCTCTTCTACTTTCTGCCTATGTGACCTTGGGCAAGTCCCTTAACCTCTATTGTGTTTCAGTGTCCTCATTTATAAAATAATGAAGGTGGTTTCAGTGGCCTCTAAGGAGCTCTTGTGAACCTATTATCCTGTGATTATGGCATGCCACATTTATTTTCAACCCTCTCACTAAACAACCTCAAATATTCAAGACTCAAAAATCCCTGGAGAAGCACATTAACCTTTAGCTTTCCTGTTTCTGTTCAAGCTCAATAAAGAGGGGGCCCTGGAAGCAAGCTATGAAAGATGGGCTGATATCTTTGGTCACATGTAAAATGAAAGTATTTATGTATTAGACAGATGCAAATGATACTAGAATGGTTATGATAATAAATTGCTGAAAAGAAATGGACAATTATTTGCTCACTGCAGGAATAAAATTGGTTAAATAACATCATCTCAGTCACATTAAATCTGGAGACGTATCATTCCTTACAAGTTACCTTGGTGCAGATGCTCCTTCCCTTAGTAATGAATTATGGTTCCTTCGAGAATAGAACTTAGGTTTCACAAAATTATGGGTAAAGGGGAAACAGGACCACAGACTCTCCTCTCCCTGTCCCTGTCCCTGTCCCTGTCCTCATCCCTATCTCTATCTTTTTCCCTCTCTCTTTCCCTTTCTGTCTCCCTGTCTGTCTCTGTCTCTCTCTGTCTCTCTGTCTCTCTGTCTCTGTCTCTGTCTTTCTCTGTCTCTCTGTGTCTCTGTCTCTGTCTCTGTGTCTGTCTCTGTGTCTGTGTCTGTGTTTGTGTCTGTCTGTCTGTCTGTCTGTCTGTCTGTCTGTCTGTCTGTCTCTCTCTCTCTCTCTCTCTCTCTCTCTCTCTCTCGCTCTCGCTCTCGCTCTCGCTCTCGCTCTCGCTCTCGCTCTCGCTCTCTCTCTCTCTCTCTCCACTGATGCACTCCAATAAGCAACTTCGGCTTGCTTAAAATGTTTCCTTTCCTTTATGCAAGATTTGTAATACTTCAGATTCATCATTGTTCCCAAAGTCCTAGTGTAGTTTTAAGTTTTAATAGTCTTTAGTAAGAGATTTATAGTAATAGAGCATTTTAGAATTATGGACCTTAGAGTTGGAATGGACTTTATGATATCATCTGGTCTAACTCTCTGCCTTCAGATACAGGCAAGGTATTAGCTCCATTTTATAGATGAGGTAACTGACACATAAGGGCAGCTATATGGAACAGAGTCAACTCATTTAACCCGGTTTGCCTCAGTTTCCTTATTTGCCAAATGAGCGAAGAAGGAAATGGTAAAACATTTCAGTATCTTTACCATGAAAACCCTAAATGGGATCATGAGAAGTAAGACACAATTAATTGACTAAATAATAATAACTGAGGCAATAAGGTCACACAGCTATTAAATGGCAGTAAGGGAGAACAAATTCAAATGCACATTTCAGATTCATGGTTCAGGATCTTCCTGCAATGCCAAACTGCCCTCCTTCCTATTTTTATTAATTGATTCATTTTTTCTTGTCTCCCCACAGAGACTGTAATAATAATAATTAGCTGGAATACTACTGTGCCATAAGAAATGAAAAACAGGTTAATTTTGAGAAAACATGGAAAGACCTACATGAAATATGAAGAGCAAAATAAGCAGAACCCAGAGAATATTATATACAGCAACAGAAATATTGTTGGAAGAATGACTTAGATAGAACTGATAAATAAAAATAAGTAAGACATAGTTTTATACGTATATGTAAAAAATAACTAAAAATAATAGCCAGCAGTTGAATAATGCATGAAAGTCTACTGAGTACTATGTATACATAATTTCATTGGATCCTCACAAACATTCTGTGAGGTGATTGCTTTTATTATTCCCATTTTACAGATGAGAACACTGAAACAACTGAAGTGATTTGTACAGAATCAAAGAGCAGAATTTAAATTCTTTTCTTCCTGACTCAGCGTCATTTGATTCTATGTCACCTACCTATCTGCCCTCCCTGATGACTCTCAGCTTTCACTTTTTCTGTATTTCCCCATATAATGTGTGGCATAGTGCTGGTATAGTATGAGAACAACATACACATACTTATTTTGAAAGATTCGATATGCAAATGAAGATGCAATTTTGGGAAGGAGTTTGGTTTTTGATATATATCTCACATTCATTTGTTCATTCATTGAATATGAGCTGGGAGGTATCCTGTGGAGATTTTCAACACACATTATTTAGACAGAACAGGGGTTGGCAACGTATGGCTCTCGAGCCATAAAGTCAACCGCAGCACAGTAACTAATAGTTTACACATGATATTGTGCATCACATGATATGTCACATGATCCTTTTGGTACTGTGACTATCTTCTAAGATAGAAGGCTCATTCATTGATATCGCCGCGCCAGATGAATCCTGGTCTTTAGTTCGGCTTGGTAGGTGTGCTGTGTGTTCCTCCTTCTGCCCTCCTTTTACTCTTTCCACACATGTTACTGACATCTTGGGGTTCCGTATAGTGATTGATCACTTTTGTCTACATTCTCTACCCCTCTGCCTGTGATTTACATGGCTTTATCTCAGTGCATTCATGGGGTCTGCACTCCCTATTTGTGGGATTATTATTGTTTTTAACTTTTCTACCTGCTCTTAAAGGGGAACTATAGTCAGATTACATCTTTACATATGCTTCATTAGTGAGAAGCATTTTTCCCCAGTAGTTGTTTCATTTGATACAGAATGATTGAGTAGGCAGCACTGATAAACACCTGTACCAGGAAGTGTGTGTGATGTGTCCTGGACAGTTTTCCATGAAAAGGTACCCTCCTCCCCAACTACTTACTAATGCCTGCATAAAAGTCATGTTATTTTCTGTAATCTCCTCATCTACTACTTAATTTATGTGGCCAAATGGCTTAACCAGCAGGCCGGCAGCTTTTTTTTCTCCTGTTGCCTGACTTGAGAGAAGGAGAGGAAAAAGTATTCTTCCCTGAATTTTTCTCTTTTTATTGCCCCATTAAGTCTTGCTTTTTGATTAATAATCAGCAAAACCATGCAGCACCAGAAGTCACATTAATGTACCTTATTCATCATTGGTTAGCATATAATAACATTATTAAAAATAGTTCAGAGACTTATTGTACTTTAAAAGTGTTGTTCTTACATAAAATGCACATATTTACTTATATTCAGTGTTAAACATATTGTATAGCTCTCACAAAATTACATTTTAAAAAATGTGGCATTTATGGCTCTCACAGCCAAAAAGGTTGTAGACCCCTGAGACAGACAAACAAACAGAGAGGAGATGAGAGGAGAGAGGGGAGGAAGAGGGAGATGAAGGGAGAAAGGGAGGGAAGGAAAAAGGGAGAGGGGGGGGGTATGTGTGTGTGCAAGAAATGCCTAGGAGCAGCCATTAAATGGCAAGGAAATTTCTGGAAAGTCGTGTGAGGGCTGATCTTACTTCTAAGCTATATAGCAAGAAGAGAGAAGAGAAGGCATTCTAAGGAGTTAGAGTGTGGTAGGCTTTAGCCAGAGGACCTGCTGTAATTCTCATTGCCTATTATTCATTGTTAGATTAGTGCTTTGACAGCAGAGTACATATTAAGAATTTAACTAAATAGGAGCAGGGGGGGGGGAACCATGGCTTGGGGGGTCCTAGAACCTGAGGAATTGGGAGTCAGAAAGACAAGGTTTGAAAAATTTAAATAGATGTTCTCTAGTCATATAGACCCTACTTTGACTATTGTCCGATCAGCTTGTAGGCTGAGGAAACAGCTAGCATTTGGAGATAAAAAGCAATTGCAAAGAGATAGATGATCATTTCTCAAGTCAGCCAGACCCTCACTACATTTTACTGACTCCTGTGAGATCAGGATCATGAACAAGCCTCACCATGGTTTAGACCAGTGATTCCCATAGTGGGCACCATTGCCCCCTGGTGGGTGCTGCAGTGATCTAGGAGGGTAGTGATGGCAACAGGTGCATTTATCTTTCCTATTAATTGCTATTAAAATTTTTTAAAAATTAATTTCCAGGGGCCCTAAGAAATATTTTTCTGGAAAGGGGGCAGTAGGCCAAAAAAGTTTGGAAATCACTGGAATAGACAATCAGATCTGATCTAACATTCTGTATTCTTATTTTTGTGGGATAATTTTATCCTTACTAGCTAAGTAAAGCCTCATTTTCATTAATATTCCTTGCTTATATTGGGTCAGTCATTTTCATATTGAGATGCATACAGTTAGGTTGGCTTCTTCAGTCTGCTGAAAGAAGAGAACCAGACACTGTGCTCCATGAAGGTAGGAGCTGCATCTTATTTAGACTTTGAACACACCCCAGTGCTTAGGAAAGAGGAGAAGAGAGTTAATAAGCATTTGCATGTGCCAGGTACTGAGCTAAGTGTTTTTTACAAATATTATCTCATCTGATCTTCACAATATCTTCACAACCTTGGAAAGAAGTGCTATTATTATTCCCATTTTACAGTAGAGGAAACTATGGCAAACAGAGATTAAGTGGCTTAGCCAACGTCACATAGCCACAGCCTAAGGTCACATTTGAATTCAGGTCTTCCTGACTCCAGGCCCAGTGCTCAATCCACTATACCACCACCTCCCTCAAATACTTAGCATTGTACACAAACTAGGCACTAGATAAATTTGTATTTAATTGAATTGACGTGACAAAAGGAACAGAAGCTAGAATAATAGCAAGTGACATATGGAAAGAGCATGGTTTGGAAAATATGTAATCCTTCCCTAAAAGCAATGGACACTGGATGGCTCAGTGGATTGAGAGTCAGACCTAGAGATGAGGAGGTCCTAGGTTCAAATGTGGCCTCAGATAAACTTAGATAGACTCTGATAAACTTCCTAGCTGTGTGACCCTGGGCAAGTCACTTAACCCCCATTGCCTAGCCCTCACCACTCTTTTGCCTTAGAGCCAATACACAGTATTGACGCCAAGACCCAAGGTAAGGATTTTAAATAAATAAACAAACAAATAAACACATAAATGAATGAATGAATAAACAAATAAATGAATAAATGGATAAATAAATAAATGAAAGTAATGGACAGCAATCCTGCCACCAGTACATTTTCTCCCTCCCTCTCTTCCCTGAATCTTAGTTGCTTTCCAAATTAAGAACATGATGATGGTGATGATGATAATGGTAATGATGACTACCACCACAGATCATATTTATAAGGTGTCATGATGCTGCTGATGAGATTATGATACATATTGGCAGGGAGAATAACTCCTGTCTCTTCAAAATCTGTACTTCCTGCCTTCCAGGGTAGCTAGTCCAAGACACCCTTTAATAAGCTGCCTCTGAGTGCCTGGAACATGTTTTCTCTGCTCCACGTTTTCCACCATGCATCTTACAATCAGGAGCTACATTTAAGGCAGAATCCCAGGGGCAAAGGTTCTTGAGGATTATTTTAAGCTTACTCCCTGGCTGAGTTTTACATTATGTTCCTGTTCACAGAGCAAGAGGCATGAATGATTTCAGTCCCTGGGGACGTAATATCTCTGCTGGATATGAGACCATAACAGCGATTAAAATAAATAAAATGATACTGCAACAGTAGGGAAGATCAAAGGCTTTCATACTGGCTACCTTCTCTTGCTGATAACAAATGTTCAGGGGATAGCTGGGTGGCTCAGTGGATTGAGAGCAAAGCCCAGAGACAGAAGGTCCTGGGTTCAAATCTAGCCTCAGATAAACTTTCTATCTGTGACTTAAACCCCATTATCTAGCCCTTACCACTCTTTTGCCTTGAAACCAATACACAGTATTATTTCTAAAGCAGAGGTTAAGGGTTTTTGTGTGTGTGGATTTTTTTTAAAGAATGTTCAGGGGTAGGCAGCATGATTCAAGCATACAAAAGCTCCTCTATTCTTCAAAGCAGCCCTGAACTTTAGGACAAGAATATTGGTGTCCACTCCTTCATGTCCTACAAAATAGTCAACCACCTCATTGTCTCTATATACAAAACTTTTTAAGGGAGACCAATTCTGAAAGCAAAGGGCTCCCTGTCCTCTTTTAGGTCCTTCAGCTTTCACATTACTTCAATCTACTTTGCTCAGTTGGATCAGTCCAGTTCACTTTCACCTCAATTCAAGCCAAGTCATTTGATTTCTTTGGATACTAGTATCCTCATTGAGAAAATGGATCAATAATGCTTACATGACCTACTTCACAGGTTTGTCATGGGGTTTAAAGAAAATAATATGTGTAAATATTAAACTCAAGAAGCACTGCATATCGATCAATCAGCAAACATTTACTAAGCACATACTATGTTCCACATATCATGCTATGCTTGGGGATATGCAAAGGAGCAAAATGCAATCCCTTCCCTCAAGTTGCTTACAGTCTAATGGGGGAGGCAACATGCCAACAAATATATACAAAACAAGCTATAGATAGGAGAAATAGAAACAAACTAAGGCAGGCACTAAAATTAAGAGGAGTTAGGAAAGTCTTCCTGTAAAAGATGGAATTTTATTTTGGACTTAAAGGAAGCCAAAAATGTCAGTAGGCAAAGTTGAAAAGAGAGAGCTTCCAGGCATGAGGGAGAGCAAGAGGAAATGTTCAAGAACTGATATATGGAGTATCTTGTTCATGGAATAGCCAGAAGGTCAGTGTCTCTGGATGGAAGAGGAAGTGACAAGGAGTAAGATATAAAAAGACTTCAAAAGTTAGAGGGGATAGGTTATAAAGGACTTTGAATAACAGAGGAGTTTGTATTTGAAGCTGAAGACAATAGGGAGCCACTAGAGTTTATTGAGTAGAAAAGTGACATGGTCAGATATAGGCTCTAGGAAAATCACTTTCATTGTTGAATGGAGGATGGAATAGATATATGTGTACATATATATCTTATATATGTGTTTGTTTATGATATATGTACATATGTTTTTATTATAAAAAGACTATGGACTTATTTTCCTAATTCACATGTGCAATAGTAGATCAAATTGGTGGAAGACAACTACTTATATCTCCCTCATTGGGTTCTAGGATCATCCCTGAAAAATTAGAAGTCCTTTTATAATAACATTGGCACAATCTGCCATTCTGCATCTGTGCATTCTCCCTAACTCTAATTGCCCAGTACTAGTTGGCACTTCCCCAGTGTAACTGATAAGCAATTGACATTAACTAGTTTTTGCAAAATGATATTTAATAAATAAATGAATGAATGAATGAACAAATGAATAAAAAATGAATGAATGAATGAATGTGTGTGTGCGTGTATATAAATAAATATATGTATATATAAATATATGTGTATATATATAAATATATGTATGTATATATAAATAAATAAATATATGTATGTGTGTATGTGTGTATATATACATATATATATATACATATATATATAAAACAGAAGTATAAAAGTATTGTCCTAAACTCACACATTCTTCCCTCTACTATCTTGGACTCTGGAGAGAACGGACTCAAACTTATCATGAGTGCTACAAAGTCTTTGTCCCATCCAGTGAACTTCCCAAAATGGTGTAGAAAGTGGATGAAATTGCTCATTGTAGGACACAGTAGTCTTTGTTCCTGGGATAATCCACTCTTGGATCCTGTAAGTGATTCCTTGAGGCTACCAAGCTCAGCTTTTGGTAAACTCTGGTGTAGACTCCAGTTCTTAAGAGTTCTGGTGGTCTTCTGACTTTTCATAACTCACAAAGGCATAGCCTAGTCCATTTCAGTTGAATCTCTTTCATTTAAGAGCAAAAACACCAAACACAAAAACACAAAGAGTACCATATGCCCATAGACAACACAGTGGCTGGGGTAAGGAAATAAAGGGTCTCTCTCTCTTCACTCTGTAGTATACAGAATATCTTCCCTGACTGCTACAAGTAAAGAGCTTGATTTGGCTAATTAATGTCTTTTGTATACTTACTTAACTTTTGCTTAGAGGCAACAAACTCCTTCACCACTCAATAAGGGGACAAGAAGCATTCACAGAATCCTTATATATGCTTTGAAGAGGACAAACTGGCCCCTCCATCCTGAATTACTACACCATCTAGAAGAGAGACTTATGAACCACTCCCCCATACACATATGACTTGTCAGTATGCATTCCTTCTATACATGCTCAACTGGACCCTCATTTACCAATTTCCTCATTACATTATAATGATCATTCTTTTTTAAATAATGTTTTCTTCCCCTCTCAATTACATGTAGAAACAATTTTTAACATTCATTTAAAATTTTTTTGAGTTCCAAATTCTATTCTTCCCTCTCTACTCTCCCTTCCTTTATCCCACTCTTTTCTCTTTCCTAAAATAGTAAGCAATCTGATGTAGATTTTAAATAGATAATTATATTTTTCCATATTAGTCATTTTATGAAAGGACCTCAAACAAAATAAAAAGAAGAGAATGAAATATAGTATGTTTTGGCCTGCATTCAAACTCCATCAGTACTTTCTCTGGAGGCAGATGGCATTTTTCATCATAAGTCTCTGGGACTGTCTTGCACTGCTGTATTGCTGAGAATAGCTAGTCACTCAAAGTTGTCCATAAAAAATATTCCTATTACCATGGACAAGGTTCTTCTGGTTCTGCTCATGAATTTCACTTTGCTCATGAATCTTTGTTTTTCCAGGATTTTTCTAAAATCATTGTACTTACCATTTCTTAGAGCACAATATTATTCCATTACAATCATATACACCATATACCATAACTTATTCAGTCATTTCCCAATTTATGGGAAACCCCTCAATGTCCAATTCTTTGTTATCACAAATAGATTTGCAATATTTTTTGCATAAACAGGTCCTTTTCCATTTTTTAAAATCTCTTTGGGATTCAAACTTAGTAGTGCTATTGCTGGTTCAAAGGGTATGCACAGTTTTAGAGCCTTTTAGGCATAGTTCCAAATGTCTCTCCAAAATGGTTGGATGAAATCACAACTCCACCAACAGTGCATTAGTGTGCTATTTTTTCCATATTTCCTCAAACATTTATAAGTTTCCTTTTCTGTCATGTTGACAATCTGATAGGTGTGAGGAGGTAATCTGAGTTTTTTCAATTTACATTTCTCTAATCAAGAGTTTTCAAATTTTTTCAAATAGCTATAGATAACTTTTATTTCTTCACCTGAAAACTGCCTCTTCATATCTTCTGATCATATAGTGATTATTCTTAAGACAATACAGAATAATGAATAGAGAAGTGAAATGGCATTGGATCCAGAAAGACCCTGATTCATGTCTCACCTCTTTCAAGTACCATTTGTGTGACCCTTGGCAAATGACTTAATCTTATAGTGCTCTGTGAGAATCTGAGAGAAGATGCTGACCTGAATTAGTAGAGGAAGTTTTCCTCACCCCAAAGTTCCCCTTTCAAAGACATTGAAGATCCCCTCTTTTCCCCTATGAGCCAACTGCATTGTGTCAG
Source organism: Gracilinanus agilis (assembly GCF_016433145.1). Classification (NCBI taxonomy): domain Eukaryota; kingdom Metazoa; phylum Chordata; class Mammalia; order Didelphimorphia; family Didelphidae; genus Gracilinanus; species Gracilinanus agilis. The sequence goes on along the minus strand of NC_058131.1, from coordinate 177,847,629 downwards.
AGATCAAAGACAAAAAAGACTATTAAATGAAGGACTTGGATAGGAAAAACTGTAAGTTTACTTTTTGCTACATATCTATGATTTTATGAGCTTCTGATACATGAACTACCAATTTTACAATATTGCTGAGCGAAAAGTGCTTTGTAAATTTTAGATCCCTAGTCGACATGTGTTGGTGGTTACGTCAATCTGTGATTAAAATGAACTTTAGGGAAAACATTTCTTGGAAAAAGGAGATGTCAGTTCAAGATACAGACTCAAGAGGGAGAGAAAAAGAGATACCAGCCTAGATCAAGAATGAATGAGCAACCAAATGAATGAAAAGTATAAGGATGGAATTTGTGCAAGGGGAGGGGAAAAAAGGAGCCAGAGAAGGAGTGGTTGACAGTTGGTGACAGTTGGTGACAGTTGGTGACAGTTGGTGACAGTTGAGACCAGAGAAAATTCTGGGGGATTCTCTGGAGGAAGAAGGAGAGGAGAAGTCTTCCAGTGAAGACTGGAAGGAGAAAGGAGGAGGAGATCTTGGCTCGAATCCAGTCCTGAGGGCTTCCTGAGGATCTTTCTTTGGACATTGAAACCCTGATTCTCTGGTCAAAGGCATCTCATCACTTCTCACCCATCAAGACTTCAACCAACGAGTGTGATAAGTTTTGGGACTCCATTTTGGGAGTGATCTCTTAATCTCCTTCTCCCATTACCCAACCTTGCTGAGAGACCTTTTCCAGTCCAACTTACAATTATAGAAAAGGATAGAAATAAGAAAATAGGAAATAGAAATAGAAACTGAAGGAGAAGGGGCAAGGGTTGACGCTTAGGAGTGGGAATCCCAAAGTTTCCCACCCGAGTGATGGACTCCATAGGAACAGAGAAGAGGGTACTCCAAATCCCTTTGCCCTTCATCCCTTTCCCTAACCCCTGAATTGTGAAGAATAAAATCCATTCATTAGTCAGAAAGCATTCCAAAGTGCCTGAGAGAGGGGTGGGGGTGGGGGGGGAGGAGAATCACAGATTGGTCTGCCTGCTTCCATCTTGATGCCAGACCACCCACTGTGAAGTTGACTGACCTCCAGAAAGGCTTGCCCGCCCTCATTCAGAATTGGATTGGGGTCTCCCATACCTCATCTTATAGGGAAGCCTTGCCCCTAACTCCTGTGGGGTGGCATGACCATCTGAGCCACCCAGTTTAGGGGTGACACCCCCTCAAAATCTAGCCAGTGCATATTATGCGGGAGGGGAGAGTTAGAAGAGTGTCTTCTTCATGAACTTTTTCTCTCTCCTCTCTATCATAATATTGGTACTGGCTCTTATTATTGTTATAAAAGGCATTTACTAAAAGATTACTCTGTTCCGAGTATTATGCTTAGTTTTGGGGATACAAATCAAAAGAGAGCTTCTATTTTCAAGGAGTTTATATTCTAATAGGAGGAGACACATGGGGAAGTAGAGGACAGAGGGTGTTTTTGTTTAGAAAGTCGTAGTAATGATGAATAGAGGGATAGAGAAGTTCATGGATGTACCCTCTTCGGGTAGCACCAATTTGATTAGGTACCAGAGAGGAAAAAGGAGATAAAGGAATAGCTAGCAATCATGACATTAGACAGGGCATATAGTGGGAAATAGAAGAGATTCAATGGTCTGGATAGTATAGTGCAAGCAGAGCTGCTAGCAAAAAAAAAAAAGCATTGGGTGGAATATGAAACTAATTCAGAAAGCTCAGATGGCAAGGCAATGGTACTGACTATACTTTAATGCGTCAGTGGTCATAGGTCAGTAGGAACACTGGAGTGCTGACTATAAAGTCATATGCAAATGTGAACTTTTTAATAAGTTATGTTTTTCCTCCCCTCAATATACTCTTTGACTTTTTCCAATTACTCATATTTGGGGTATAAACCCAGCAGTGTTATGGCTGGAAAATGAGTTTAAATGGCTTGCCTGGGGTGACTCACACAGTTAGTATATGGCTGAGAGAAGATTTGAACTCAGATTTCCTTGGTTTCTTCACACTATCTACTTTGGAGGATTGGGATTTCCTATAGAAAATGGGATTTGAGCTAAATCTTGAAGTAAGCCAGGAAAACCAAATGTCAAGGCTCAAAAGAGAGAGCCTTCATGGCATGGAGTTTGTGGTGGTTGTTATTGTTGTTGAATCATGTCCAACCCTTCATGACTCCATTTGGGGTTTTCTTGGCAAAGATACTAGAGTGCTTTGGCATTTTCTTTTCCCACTCATTTGACAGATGAGGAACTGAGGCAAATAAGGTTAAGTGACTGACCCACGGTCATATAGCTAGTAAGTATCTGAGGCCATATTTAAGCTCAGGAAGATGAGTATTCCTGACTTTAGGCCCTGAATTCTATCCACTACAACACCTAGCCTAGCTCTTTATCTCTTGGGCCCCCTTGCTGACTCCAGGCCTGCTGCTCTATCCATTGAAGCACCTAGTTGCCCAGGGCATGAAATACAGGCAATGAAAAGCATAGAATGTGGAGATAAAGTATTGCTTGCTGGAAACAAGAAGGCCAGGGTTGCCATATTGTAGGGTATGTTGAGGGGGATAAATGAAAGAATATTGGAAATATAAGAAAGTGCCAGTTTGTTAATGACTTTAAAAGCCAAAAAGTATATTTTGTATTTGAGCATGTAGATAATGAGGAGTCATTAGAGTTTATTGACATGATCAGACCTTCACTTTAGGATAATATATAACCTCCTGACCAGAGAAGCTGTTACTTGCTCAAGGTTATAAAGGTACTACAATACTAGTGAGTATTTGCTACAGCAGATTATAGGGCTGAGATGAACAGTGTATATTAAGATGAACCAGCTCTCCCAAAAGCATGACACACTTTTAAACTTAATGCTCATCAGCATTTTATCCATCACTCAAATTTCACCCATAACATTAACATTTTCTCCAGTACTGCCTTAGTCGAGACAATTAACAAAATAATAAATCAAGCCCTGAACTGTGCCATTTACCTGTTTCTGAAGTATAAATGTCCCCAATGAAAATTTCACAATCACCTCGCAAGCTCATATGAGTTGGCTCCTGTATACTCCTGGCAGGGATTTAAACCAAAGTCTCCTAACTCCAAAAAGTCATCTTTCCACTCTGCCTTTGGACTTTATTGTGCCGGCCCCTGGAAAATGATTTTGGCCTTCAAAGGATTGACTTTGAGGGTAACAGAGCAAGACAGGATGAAGGTGATTTTTCAGGATTTAGCACACATACTTAGCTGGGATTTAGATCCAGTCTTCCAAAAAGGGTCTAATACTCTTGTTAACCAAAGAGTTTAAGATGGATTAGAAAGGATAAGACTAGAGGCAAGGAAACCTAGAAGGAGGCTTTTTCAATATTCTAAATATAATGGAAATAGGTTTTGAACATTGACCCAGTGGAATATATATATATATATATGTATATATATATATATATATATATATATATATAATTTAAATTTCAAATAAGTAAGTGTTTGGAAAAAAATAGAAAATCAGGAAGGTGTGTTAAGTCATACCTAAAGAGCCACCATCTGCTTCATGGGATACTTGTGATGAGAGTACTACGAAATTAAATAGAAATCAAGGCATTTGTTATTATTACTAATATAGGGATAGGAACTTGTCCTGTGGTTTCATTGGTGTAGACAGAGCTTAAGTGAGAAAAAAAATATATATATATAGTATAACCCAGTGGAATTGCATGTCAGCTCCAGGAAGGGGGAGGAAAGAGGGGAGGGAAAGAACATGAATCTTGTAACCATGGAAAAATACTCTAAATAAATTCAAAACAACAAAAAAAGAAATATAAAAAATTCTAAATATAAGGTGATTAGAGCCTGGGATGGGGAGGAAACAGAGGGAAGGCAAAAGAGAGAACAGATGTAAGAGCTCAGTAAATTTCCAAAATACTTTAAATTGCTCTTAGCTGATTCTGACCTTAAACACTATTCATTCTTCAGTATTTCAAAACCTAAATTGTAGTTCTTGAAGGTTAAAGGAAATGTAGCATTATTATTGAAACTGCATTAGAATCAAAAGTAATGTCTGTACTAGTAATGAAAGGCAGTGTGGCATAGTGGAGAGAGAGCCAGCCAGGAAGACCTGGGCAAGTCCCTCCTTTGCTTTGTTAGCTGTGTGACCCTAGAAAAAAATCACATTAGCTCTCAGTACTCTAGGCAACTCTCTAGGACTGTAAGTGGCAGAGAAGGTGTCAACTTTCACTGACAAAAGGAATTTTCTCACTTAAGCTCTGTCTACACCAATGAAACCACAGGACAAGTTCCTATCCCTATATTAGTAATAATAACAAATGCCTTGATTTCTATTTAATTCCGTAGTACTCTCATCACAAGTATCCCATGAAGCAGATGGTGGCTCTTTAGGTATGACTTAACACACCTTCCTGATTTTCTATTTTCTTCCAAACACTTACTTATTTGAAATTTAAATTTAAGAAAATTTTCCACCCTGGAGCCAGCTTGTTCTGCTCTCAGCATGATACTTTCCTTTCCTTAAGTATTCCTTGCAGGCCAATCAGAAGGTATTGAGCATTCATGTGGCTTGTTGGTGCAGGGAACACTTTTGATTTAATGCCTGCAATTATTCACCTATGTGATTACTGTGCTGGGGCAGTCTCCCGAATGGCTGAGAGTGAAGCGAAGCCCCTACCCTTGCTTCATTGAGGCAGAGCCTAAGGTTTATCTTAATGAAGAAGCAGAGGGTGCTTAGTCTGACAAAAAGACTATTCCAAGGAGAGATGACAGTCGTTTTATCAGAATGATTGTCCCCAGGGGAAGAGGGGTGAAGCCAGCATCAGCCTACTTTCTAACCTTATTTCATATGCTCTAGACCAGCAGTTCTTGGTCTTTTTTTGTGTCACAGAGAATTTGGTAGCCTAGTAGAGCCTGTGATCCATTTCTCAAAAACAGGTTTTTAAAAGAATAAAAGAAAATTGATGAGATTACTTAGGAAACAAATACACTGAAATAGTTATCAGATTTCCTTAAAAGTTCAAGAATAATGGAATAAGAACCCATCAGGTGGACAGAGCACCATACTTAGAATCTGGGAGACCCATCTTCCTGAGTTCAAATCTGGTCTCAAACACTTATTAGCTGTGACCCTGGGCAAGTCACTTAATCCTGTTTGTCTCAGTTCTTCATTTGTAAAAATGAACTGGAAAAGAAACTGGCAAGCCACTCCAGTATCTGACAAAGAGTCAGAAACAACTGAACAATAACAACAATACTCTAGATTCAGCTAAAATAAAGGGGAAGCAAAAGGTTGTACTTGAATCTAAGAAGATTTAAGTTCAAGTCCTACTTCTGATACTGTTTGAGTGACTTTCTCAGGAACAGTTGCCTGAAGGAAGATTGGATAAAAGACCTTTCTTTCTCCAAGTCCAGCATTCTATCTACTAACATAACTATCTACTAACTAACTCTCTATTCCAGACTCCCTGTCTCTCACACAGAATTTAAAAAACAAACAAACAAACAAACAAACAAACAAAACCAACCCTTACCTTCAGTCTTAGAATCAATACTGTCTATTGGATCTAAGGCAGAAGAGCATGAAGGGCTAGGCAATGGGGGCTAAGTGACTTGCCCAGGGTCACACAGCTAGGAAATGTCTGAGGCCATATTTTTTTATCTTTGAAAATTTTATTTAATTAATAAATTTAGGATATTTTTCCATAGTTACAAAATTCATGTTCTTTCCCTCCCCTCCCCAACCCTCTTCCCATAGCCAACACACAATTTTACTGGGTTTTACATGTGTCATTGATCAAGACCTATTTCCATACTATTGATATTTGAACTAAGGTGATCGTTTAGAGTCTGCATCCCCAATCATTTCTCCATCAACCCATGTGATAAAGCAATTGTTTTTCTTATGTGTTTCTACTCCCAGAGTTCTTCCTTTGAGGCCATATTTTAAATCAGGATCTCCCCTCTCTAGACCTGACTCCCAATCCACTGAGCTACCCAGATGCTCCCTTTAACTTTTCTAAAGCACTTAATCATATAGTACTATTATTGCTTTCTGTCTTTGAGTCTTATCTCCCTAAAAATAAAAATGTAAGTTCCATGAAATCCAGTACACAGCAGGTATTTAATTACCATTACTAATAATAATAACTAATAATAATAAGGTACTTAATTACCACTGCAAATAATGATGTATGTAGCACTGTAGGACTGCTATGTAGCAAAGTAGATAGAATAACTAGGCTTAGAGTCAGGAAGACCTGAGTTCAAATACGGCCTCAGATACTAACTGGCTATGTGACCCTGGGAAAGTCACTTAACCCAGTTTGCCTCAGTTTCCTCATCTGTAAAATATGCTGGAGAAGGAAGCAGCAAACCATTCCAGGATCTTTGTCAAGCAAACCCCAAATGAAGTAATGAAGAATTGGACATGACTAGAACAACTGAACAGCAACAACAAATATAGCACTTTAAGGTTTACAAGGTAATTTTACAAATATTTATCCCCACAATGACCCTCTAAGATAGGTGCTATTGGAGGCAGCTAGATGGCTCAGTGGATTGAGAGTCAGGCCTAGAGACAAGGAGGTCCTAGGTCCAAGTCTGGCCTCAGACACTTGCTAGCTATGTGACCTTGGGCAAGTCACTTAACTCCTATTGCCTAGCCCTTAACACTCTTCTGCCTTGGAACAAATACATGGTATTGTATCTAAGATGGATGATAAGGGTTTAAAAAATAGGTGTTATTATTATTCCCATTTTATAGAAAAAGAAACTGAAGCAGGCAGAGCATAAGGAAATATCTGAGGCAGTATTTGAACTCATCTCTTTCTGACTCTCAGTCTAACATTTTATCCACTGCATCACCTAGCTTCCTATACTACAAATTCAAACCTCAAATTATTTTTGAGAATTAAACAAATTAACAGTTCTAGAATTGGTCATTATTGCAGACAAAAACATCACCCACAATTGTGAGACATAATGATGATCCACAACAATTTTAGAATACTTTTTAAAAGATGTTGCTATATCAAATACTCCCAATCTTCGAACTACATGGAACAAAAATCTCTTAATATGCAGAGATCAACCATGTGGGAATAAAATTGATCAATAAGCATTCGTTAAATGCTATGTGTCAGGCGCTGGGGTACACAATGGAGATTCAAAGAAGAGCTGTGAGATGGTCCCTGCACTCCCGGAGCACATTCTAATGGGAGAGGCAGTTTGAAGGCACTGGGAAATGGGGTTTGGGGCAGAGGTAAGAATAAAGCCAAGGAAGCTAGGAGTCAGGGTTGAAAAGGAAGAGCAATTGAGGCATGAGGGATGGCTTGCATTCCAATACTTTTATTCAATTTCAAATTTTATCCTCCTGTGTAATAGTTCATTGAATTTTAAGTGTAAAAGAATTATAATAAGATAATAACTAGTCATGGGATCATTTCTATCTGAATTTCATCAAAACATAAAGGTAAGAATAAAGTAATAGTAATACTATTGATGATAGTGAGGATGATGGTGATGGTGGCAGGTAGCCTGGTATAGATCAGAGGTGTCTAACATATGGTCTTAGACCTGCCTAAAGATCTCTACAATTCTGAGTAGAGCCCAAGTCAGATTAAAATGTAACTGGGGAGTGGGAGAGCTGAGTAGCACGGTGGACAGAGTACCAGGACTGGAGTTGGGAGAATCTGGGTTCAAATCTGGCCTCAAACATTTTCTTGCTGTGTGATCCTAGGCAAGTCTTGACCCTCTTTTGTCTACCTTTTCCACTCTTCTGTTTAGAATTGATACTAAGCTAGAAAAAAAGAGTTTTTATAATATAATTGGGAAATATTTAATAAACTAAAAACACAATAAAGCATAGATAATATCAATATGTGTTAGTAAGTGAGCCACAGGGTTCTTATATATGCTTTCTTTCAGAGTGGTTTGTGTTAGTTTTTTTAGTCACTGGCATAGTGAATGGAGAGTCAGGGAAGTCTGCACCCCCCCCCCCCAGCCCATATCTATACAGTCAGTGATCCTGGGCAAATTTTTTAATCTCTTCATATTTTAGATGATTCTCTAAAATGCACAAAAATTGCTGATCTGTTTTGATAGAGAGTTTCCTCACCAGGAGCTCCTTAAACCAAAGAAAGCACAATTCAATAAAATTGATAATAATAATAATGTATGACTATTGAATGAAATGGCATGGAATTGCTCTGCAAAGCTTTAGAAGGCAGAATTTCTGCCAGTGGGAACATACCTTTTCTCTGTTCATTAACCTGTTCAGAAACATCTAGTGACACTATAATCTATAGGGCAAATCCAAGCTCCTTTGCCAGGAATTCAAGACCCCCCCCCAATTTGGCACTAGTCTGCCTCTCCAGTCTTACTTCATGCTAATTTTCTTTACCAAATCTATCTTCAAGCCAAGCCAGACTACTTACTCTTCACCTAACTCATCCTGCCCTCAACTGCCTTCATGTATTCACAAGGGTCAGCCTCCACACCCAGCATACTCTCCCTCATTAAATTCATGCTTTGGTTATTTTTCAGGTCATTCTCATGTACTACTTCCTCTTTGAAATTTTTTCTGCTTCCCAGACCCAAACCCCACTGGAAAGCGATTTTTTCATAGGATTTGCTCTAGAGCAAGAAGGGATCTCAGAGGCCAATCTGCTTATTTTACAAATGAAGACATTCAGGATCAGGGAAATTAAGGGACTTATACAAATTGTTTAAAAACTTCTTTTATGCCAGACAGCTAGATCACACAATGAACTGGAGTCAGGAAGCTTTGAATTTGTCATATCCAACCTCAGAGATTTTTTAGCTATGCGAACCTGGGCAAATTACATAACCTTTATATGCTTCTGTTTTCTCAACTGTAAAATGAGAATAATAATAGCACCTACCTCTCAGGGTTGCTGTGAAGACCAAATGAAAAAATATTTGTAATGCCTGGTGCTTAGTAGCTGCTTAATAAATGCTAGTTCCTTCTCCTTTTATAGTCTGCCTCATACTGTATGTTTTTTTGTGTAGATATCCTGAACCACCACCTCACTGAGGGCAGGAATAAAGTCACTTCAACTTCGTATTCTCAAGACTGAGATCCCTGAATACATTTTATCCTTATGGAATATATAATAAATGTTGAACTAAACTGAAAACTTGGATTCTAAATGTATATTTTTCATGAATTAACTAAACAATTCTGAAATCTCTCTAGGCATCAAGTTTCCTTATCTACAAACTGAAGAGATTGCATTCTGTCTGATAGTTTGGTCTCCCTTTCCAATTTTCCTGTTAACAACACACACTAAACAACTCAAAATTTCTCTCCAACTTTTGCTTTTCCAAGTTGTCTGAAGTCAAAACCAAGTGTCCCCTGTGACTGCTAGCTAAATGTAGGACTCCCAAAATGGAAGTTAGGAACATTGTCTTCTTGGAAAGAGATTTGCAGTGGAGAGTTACTGTTCTATTGAACATTTTCAATCAAAGACAGTGATAAAGGCATTCTATAGATGGAATTCCCATTAAATCTGTAGATGATATAAATATAGGATGCATTGCTAACAGAATAAAAAACAGAACCCCAAGGACACAGTGTAGAGATGGGTCCATTCAGATCTCAATCAATCAAAAAGCATTTATTAAGTGCTTGCTATTTCTCAAATGTGCTTAATACTGATGATAAAGGTTATCTGGGTTTGTGGTTTATTCACCTATTAGAAAGTGATCTCCAGGTGGAGAGGGACAGGTCTTATCTTAATTTTGAATATATGTCTAGAGTGAGTCCAATAGGCATCTAAATATGTTGAACAAAAGAATGGTCAGTTAACTAACAATGGCTCATTCCACCATTTCTCCTCATGGATGGGGCATGTTTTAAATATCAATATTGAAACAATAATTCAAGGGATGGTACAAGTTAATAGATGACTAGATAAACAGTAGGTGCTACAGAAATTCAGAAGTAGCATATGCCATCTGTTTGGCACCTTTCTCCCTCCAACACTTGAAGCCAGGGATATTTCTTCTTATAAGTAGGTTCAGTCCTATCTCAAGTTCTGGAACCAGTCCTATTCCTAAATAGTTATTACATAAGAATCTCCTAGATGAACAGTTCAGTGGGTCTACATTGATATAGTCTTACTATGGCTCTGCTCTGATCTGGTATTTGGAGATACAGTATTGGTAGCTGAATCCATGAAATAGAAGAGTATTTAGAAGGAGAGAGGCCATATAGGGGAGCATAGAAGAATGTTCATATTTAAGAGGTGGGTGGAAGAAAATGAGATGTGAAAGGACACAGAGGAAGATCAGTCAAAGAGGTAGAAAGATAAACAGGATCCCAGCTTCCCATAAGAAGGGGATAATCAGTGATGTCAGGTGCTGCAGAGAGAACTGGGAAGATAAGAACTGTTGGAAAGACAATTGGATTTATGATTATGAGGTCATTGGTGACCTTTCAGAATGAAATTTCAGGAGAGTAGAGGAGTAAAAGTCAAATTTCCAGAAGTTAAGAACTAAGCATGTGTCATTGAATATTTGTGTGTCTGCCATGTGGAAGAGTGATTAATTTTTCCACTGTCAGTTCCAGAAGAAATAATATGACATTGTGAGTACAACAGGCTGTACTGAAGAAGAGAGAGCACTGAATTTGATTCAGAAGATTAGGGTTCAAATCCCGCGTCCAGGTTCATATCTTCTGTGACTCATGTCAGAGGTTATTTAACTCTGGGTCTCAGTTTCCACAATCCTATAAAATGAAGTTGGAAGATGATCCAAAAGGTCCCTTTTACATTAAAACAATATGGTATTGGTGAAGAGACAGAAAGGAGGATCAGTGGAATAGACTAGGGGTAAGCAACCTCAGCAAGACAGTTTTTGATAAACCCAAAGAACCCAGCTTTTGGGACAAAAACCCGCTATTTGACAAAAACTGCTGGGAAAATTGGAAAACAATATGGGAGAGATTGGGCCTAGATCAACATCTCATACCCTATACCAAGATAAACTCAGAATGGGTGAATGACTTGAATATAAAGAAGGAAACTATAGGTAAATTGGGTGAGCACAGAACTGTATACTTGTCAGATCTATGGTATAGGAAAGATTTTAAAACCAAGCAAGAGTTAGAAAAAAAATCACAAAATGTAAAATAAATAATTTTGACTACATTAAACTAAAAAGGTTTTATACAGACAAAACCAATCCTACCAAAATTAGAAGGGAAACAATAAATTAGGAAAAAAATCTTTATAATAAAAAACTCAGATAAAGGTCTAATTACTAAAATATACAAGGAGCTAAATCAACTGTACAAAAACTCAAGCCATCTCCCAATCGATAAATGGGCAAGGGACATGAATAGGCAATTCTCAGATAAAGAAATCAAAACTATCAATAAGCACATGAGAAAGTGTTATAAATCTCTAATAATTAGAGAAATGCAAATCAAAACAACTGTGAGGTATCACCTCACACCTAGCAGATTGGATAAAATGACAACAAAGGAGAGTAATGAATGTTGGAGGGGATGTGGCCAAATTGGGACATTAACGCATTGCTGGTGGAGTTGTGAACTGATCCAACCATTCTGAATGGCAATTTGAAACTATGCTCAAAGGGCTTTAAAAGACTATCTGCCTTTTGATCCAGCCATAGCACTGCTTGGATTATACCCCAAAGAGATAATAATGAAAAAGACATACAAAAATATTTATAGCTGCACTCTTTGTGGTGGCAAAAAAATTGGAAAATAAGAGAATGTCTTTTGATTAAGGAATGGTTGAACAAATTGTGGTATCTGTTGGTGATGGAATACTATTGTGCTCAAAGGACTAAAGAACTGGAAGCAGTCCAGGTGAACTGGAATGACCTCCAGGAATTGATGCAGAGTGAAAGGAGCAGATCCAGGAGAACATTGTACACAGAGACTGATATACTGTGGTACAATTGAACATAACGGACTTCTCTACTAGCAGCAATGCAAGGATCCAGAGCAAGGCTGAAGGGCTTATGAGAAAGAAAACTAGCAACATTCAGAGGAAGAACTGTGGGAAGAGAAACACAGAAGAAAAACAACTGCTTGAACACATGGGCTGATGGGGATGTTTTTGGGGATGTAGACACTAAACGATAACTCGAGTCCAACTATTAATAATATGGAATTAGGTCTTGATCAATGATACATGTAAAACCCAGTGGAATTGTGCGTCAGCTAAGGGGGTTTGGGGGGATTGGGGGAGAGGGAAAGAACATGAAATATGTAACTAGAGGAAAATATTCAAAATAAAAATTAAAAATAAGCAAATAAAGAAAGATAAAAAAGGTCCCTTTTAGCTCTAAATCCTGTGATCATAGAAGCATAGAAGCAGCACAAGAAGGGGAGATTATAGAAAATGTTGGCATGGGGCATAAGACTATCAAAAATGGAATAGATTGCCTTGGTCCAACTTCTCCATCTATCACTGAAGGTTTTCAAAGAAGGAGCAGATGACCACTTGACTGAGATATTACAGTTACAGGTCTAATTTTCTAATCTCTGAGATCCATGTAAAGTTTAAGTTTGATTCCAAGTGGAGATGTTGAGTTTAGATGGAGAAACGTTGTGGTAAAAGAAAGGAGACAAATGTGAGGGAAAGGGGGATTGCAAACATGGCAGTAGCTAGAAGGGACAGCAGGATTGAGTGAAAGTTTCTTTAAGGTGGAGTAATCCAAGGCATATTTCAAGACAAAGGGAAAGAAGCCCTGAACAGAAATGTAATAGCATGAGAAGATAATTGAGAATGATAAATGAGTAAGAGATGGAAGGGTAAGAAAACACAGGTGATGTGCTTAGCTTTAGAAAGAAGGACCATGGTATCCCACACAGAAGGTAAGAAGGGATGATAGATATTGAGTCAAAGGTATCTACTTTTTTAAACCCTTATTATTTGCCTCAGTCTCACCTATAAGACAGAAGGCAAACACGGTTAAACAGCTTGCCCAGGATAACATAGCTAGGAGTCAAAAGGTATTTAAATAAGGTAAGGTGGAGGCTTTTACATTAGAGGGCCTTCATCTTTTCAATAAGGTAGAAGGAAAGGTCATCTAGTATGGATGAATGGGAAAAGGAGGAATGAGAACAATAGAAAAGGATTGGAATATTCACTGTGGTGAGAAAAATCATAAGAAATAAAAGAATGACTGAGCAAGAATGAAGTCTCAGGTGATGTTGGGTAGAATGAACCAGATGGATATATGGTGAACCAGATCAGCTTAAGAACCTAATTTTCTCCAACTCTATGGCCTAGAAAATGGAAGTGAATAGAAGAGTGATTCAGGATTGATATACTTAGCATGCTAGAACATTAGAGAGATCATGGGAAGACATAAGATAGAGGTAGAAAGGTCCTAAGGAATCATCTAATCCTTGTTTCAGAGATGAGGAAATGGAACCTCAGAGAGAGGAAATAACATGACAAGGACAGAGTACTAAATCAATGGGAAGATTAGGACTATAATCCAGATTCTATAACTCCCAGTTAGTTTACTTTTTGTTCCATAATGCTACCCACAGTCACTGGCTCTTTAAAAGTAACATATTTGGATGATGTATGGTAGAAGGATAATTGTTAGGAATGAATTTTTTTTAAATACCACTAAACAGTTTTTAAAAGAAGAAAACAAAAATACGCAAACAAATAGAGCAACTTTGTGACTGCTTTGCTAAATTATATGTGTGTGTATACACATATATAAATATTTTTAAAATACCTATATGTATCATACAAATTGAGTTTATTACATAATCCATTTTCTTGTTTTCCTTTATGTATTGAAATATTTATTAATCATTAAGATCACAATAAAAATAAATTAAAAAATAATAAATATATGAAACTAGATTTGGATTAAGGAGATCTGATAGCTGGTCTCAGCTCTTTCATTAATGAGATATGCTCTTGAACAAATCACTTAGACAGTTGGTACCTCAATTTCCTCTTGTCTGAAAGGAAAAGTTGAACTAGATCATCTCTAAGTTTTTCCCCAACTCTAGCATTTTGTGTTCAATGATTTCAAGTTTCTTCCAGCTCTGATAGACTATATCATAAGGTTTCTTCCAGATGTACATATTATGACATCTTTTCTACCCATGCCTTTCTAGAGTCCTATTTCTCAGGCACAAAATGAATAATAAATATCCACTTCAAAATCCTTTTATTATATGCAGCAAGGTTTTTAAATGTAAAGATAAGCTGAAATTAATCTTTTTACCTCCCCTTATTTTTCCTCTTTGCAAATTGTAGCCCAGGCTTACTTGTCACAAAATGGCTAGGAGATCACAAAAGGAATGACTGTAGTTTTCCTGTCATGCCAGCCACCCCCAGATATGAGGTCTGGACTGTAAAGCCAATGACAGCAGCATGAGTTGCTGATTTTCTCCCCTTGTTGATGAGCTAGAGCACACTGGTTCATTAGCTCCCAAGGACAGCCTCTGTTTACACAACTAATTAATTTCCAAAACAGTTAACCTAATTAGGTGGTGAGACAAGTCCCTAGTGTGGAAGACAGACAGCTAAATGAATTGTCATTAGCCTGGCATTCCCAACAATGACCTTTAGGCTATGGGTGCCTGTCTTGAATATGTCTGGATGAATTCCTCACTCCAAAGGCCAAATAAAAATCTCAGTAAGTTGCAGGATTGGAATTCAGATAGAGAAGGATTGGGGAGAGACAAGACAAACAGATTGATAGAGACAGAGAGAGAGCCACAGAGAGACAGAAGCAGAAATATAAGGAGAAATAGAGAAACACAAAGAGAGAAATGGAGAGAAAGAGAGATAAAAAGAGAGATAAAGAAAGATAAAGACAGACAAAAAGAGAGAGACAGAGAAAGACAGAGAGACAGAGAGAGAACATAATAGGACAATCAGCAAGAAAAAGGGGGGTTTGCTAATACCCAAAAAGTCCAAAAGGCTATACATAGTGAAAATAATGTCTCTCTCTATATATACACATATGTATTGATATTTAGATCTAGATATAGATATAGAATGTACACGTACATTCTATATATAGATATTATTATTTCTACACCATATTATGTATGCAATATAATACATATATTATATAGATACTATTATATAGTATAAACCTATATACATGTATGTATCACCATGCATATATACATAGTGATCATTATATTCAATATGATTTGTTTCTTTTATAATCCTATGTAATTTATCTTATACATTTAAAAGCATTATTCTATGAAGAGGTCCATAGGATTTGCCAAGAATGCCAAAGGGTTCCACAAAACAAAAACAGTTAAGAATCCTGGTGTGAAGGTCAGGGTCACCTCCACATCAAGATGTATTATTGGACAGGGCTTTTAGAAGAGGATGGAAACACCAAACCCCTTCAAGCTGGCAAAATATTAAGATTGCCATGAAGTTCCTTTTCAGATAGTTGTCTTCAGGGGAACAAAGAAATTTAATATTTCATAAGGTAGGCAGGATAAGGGGTAGACAGAAAAGAAAGAGAGGAAGGAGGAAGAACTTTCTCTAAAAATTCAACCTATGGGCCTAGCTCTGTGAGCAATAGGTTATCATCCCACCATGGTGTAAATGCCAATTTATAATCAGTCCCCCGTGAATAAAAATAGCGAGGCTGCAATTAAAAAATGAGCCTGGTCTCTGGCTTTCTTGATCACCTCCGCCTCAGGATCAGACACAGACTGATCCAGGGCAATAATTAACAGGCAAATGAAATTTGGGTTCAGGAGTAATTGCTAATTTCTATCGAGTTTCAACATCATTGGGAGTCTTCTCTCCTACTCTTCCTCTGCACACCTTCCCTGCACCCCCACAGATTGCAGTATAATACACATTTTGGGTTGCAGAAAGCATTGCCAAGGCTGGATTGTCCCATATGTGCCTGCCTGGCTTACCTTTTTGCCTCTACCTTTGAGCAACACTTCATTCCTCAGGTAACCAACTGCAGAGTGTGTGTGCAAATGTAACACATTATCCCATAATATAAATTATTGATGATGATAAACCGTACAGATACAAGCTTATACATTTCAATCAACAAATTATAGGCTGAAGCCATTTCTAAAACAAAATGGAATGAATCCCTGCAGGGCTGAGGGAGTCCATGATGACCCAAGCCACTCACTACCCTCAGGTCTTAGCATCTCTGAAAGGAGTCAGTTAATCCCTACTGAAATAGGAGCCACAACATCTTTAGAGACCATTCATCTCGGAATTTAGCCCCAGGACTAGGTACCTCCCTAGCGGAGGCAAGAATCAGAAAGCATTTTTTTATTCAATTGCTCCTGGTGAGCAGAGAAAAGGCAATACAGGATAACTAGTCTTAGAAGGCACAAAGACAAGCCAACCAAAATAAAGATGTATAACTAATGGAGCTAACACTGGTGCCTTTTCAATATCCACTCTGTTGCTTTGAAGTACTTCAAAAGAGTTACATGAGCCTGAAAAAATGTACAATAAAGCTATAACCCCTACATGGGGTAAGCAATTAACTTTATTCCTGCAGTTTCCTGAGTGTGACCTCCTCACCATATTCTGCAGTTTCTATGGCCCCAGAATCCATCACCTTGCATTAACATAGGAATCAGCCTCTCTGAATTTAACTAAACTTGTCTTCCACTCCCACTGTGAGGCATCTGAGCAGAATTAGACTAGAAGGGACCAGGAACTAATAGAGATTATCAATAGCCTTCGGTGAATTGGGTAGAGAAACAATATGGTAGGAGTAGGAATACACTGGAAATATTAATAGCCATGCTTTTGTTGTAGCAAAGAACTGGAAATACAAAATGCATCCATCAGCTAGGGAATAACTCCACAAAGTGTTTTATGTGAAGAAAATGGAATACTATTACAATGTAATAAATGTGTTCAGTATTACAACTACAGAAAAAAACTTGAGAAAACTGGGAGGGAATTCAGCAGAACCAAGGGAACCATTTTTAAAATGACCATAATAATGTAAATAATGTTAAAAGGCTTTAGAACTTTCTTGTAATTTACCACATGCCTAAGAAATTCATTCTCTTACATTGGGTCTCAGTTTCCTCATCCTTAAAATGAGGAAGGTGGTCTAGAGAGCCTCTAGGTTTTCTTCCAGCTCTGGAGCAATGATCCTATGAATTCAGTGACCAAACATGACTTCAAAAGACTGATGATCATGTTACTCTCTTCTTGGCTAAGAGACAGATGTGCAGAATGATTCACATTTTTAGACATGATTGTTATATTAATCTGGTTTGCTTACCTGTATTTGTTACGTGGAAAAGCTTCTGAAGGATTGGCATAGAGTGAGAATGAGAAAGATGCAAAATAAGAAAAGAATATCAATAAAAAGTTTAAAATACCCAGAAGAGAAAGACAGAAGGGACACAAAGAAAGTGACTGTGAAATATAATATACATTTAAAAATTAAATTTTGTTTTAAAATTTTACATGTTGAAATAATTTTTGATAATTTTTTTCTGACATTTTACAATTCAAATTCTCTCCCTTCTTTCCTCCTTCACCTCCCTGAGATGATAATTATAGGTTATGCCAATGCTTTCACACAATATACATTTCCATATTCTACATGTTGTGACACATATCACAAACTCATGAAGAAAATAAAGTAAAGGATGGCATACTTTGATCTGAAATTAGATTCCAAAAGTTCCTTCTCTGGCTACAAATAGTGGGTTTTTAATATTATTATTATGAGTCCCTTAGGGGTATCTTAGAATGTTGTTTTATTGAAAATAGGTTAGTTTTTCACAATTGATACAATATTTCTGTTGCTATATACACTGTTCTCTTGGTTCTGCTCACTTCCCTTTGCAATTAGTTCATATAAATCTTTCTAGGTTTTTCTGGACTCATTCTTTTTATAATTTCTTATGCTATACTAGTTTTCCATTACAACCATATGCTACAGTTTGTTCACCTGTTCCCCAATTGTTGGGCATCCCCTCATTTCCAATTCTTTGCCACTGCAGAAAGAGATGCTAAAAATATTTTCGTACAAGTACTTTCACCCTATAGCTGTTCTCTTTGGAATAAAAGCCCAATAGAGATATTATTGGATCAAAGTGTTTGTACAGTTTCATGGCTCCATAAGTATGGTTCCATATTGCTTTCCAGAATGGTTGTATCAGTTTGCATTTCCAACAGTGTATTAGTGTCCCAATTTTCCCACATCCCCTCCAAAATTTTTCCTTTCCTTTTTGGTTAAACATTAACCACTCTTATAGGAGTGAAATGGCATTTCAGATATGTTTTGATTTGCATTTTTTATTCAATAATGATTTGGAACATTTCCTCATATGAATTTAGATAGTCAATTTCTTCACTGAGAACTGCCTGCTCATATCCTTTGACCATTTATCAATTGGAGAATGTTTTATATTCTTATAAATTTGGCTCAGTTCTCTACATATTTGAGAAGTGAGGCCTTTGTCAGAGATACTTGTTAAATTTTTTTCTCCCAGTTTCTTGTTTCTATTTAATCTTGGTTACACTGGTGTTTTTGGTACAGAAACTTTTCAATTTAATATAATCAAAACTACCCATTTCAATTTTCATTGTGCTCTCTATGTCTTATTTGGTATAAATTTTTCTTTTATCCATAAGTCTGACAAATCAACTTTTCTGTGTTCCCTAATTTGTTTATGGTATCATTCTTTATTTTTAGATTATGTATCTATTTTGACTTTGTCTTGGTGTATGATGTGAATGTTGTTCTATGCCAAGTTTCTGTCATAGTTTTCATAATATTTTTTCCAGTTTTCTAGGCAGCTTTTGTCAAATTTTGTTATGTATAATTTTGTGGGACGTCAAGCTAGGGCAAGAAGCTTGTGGGTTGGGCTTATAGGAGAGTCTGTGCTGACAAAGAATTATGCAGACAGCTTCTTAGAGCAGTGGCAAAGTTTATTGGGTTGGGGTCTACAATTTATAGGGTAAATGATGTAGGTAAAAGAATTAGGTAATCTTTATGCAGAAACAATAATAAGTAATGATTCACACGGTAAGGATAAGGAACATAGATTGCTTCAGTGATCACAGACAGTTTTCTATATGTAATGGATCAATATGTCAATGTATGATTGCCCAGTTGGGTTCAGTACTTCAGTGGGTGACTCCTTTGCCAGACTCCTGATGAAATTCTTGCCCTAGTGGTTTTTTGGCAGGACATCTGATAACTTGGAAAGAAGAATGGGTTGGGTTCAAGCTAAGGGGAATGTGTTGAGTTCCTGCTAAGGGGAAAAGCTATGTGTCTATACTTCTAAGACTAAGTTCTAAGACTGTCCAGAAGCCTTGCATTCTGGGGTGTACTCTTACTACTGTGGGCTACCAAATTTTGCCAGAAGTGAGTTCTTCCTCCAATACATGGATCTTTGGGTTTAACAAACACTAGGTTACTATGGTCATTAACTACAGAGTGATGATTTCCTAAGCTATTCCATTGATCCACTACTCTACTGTGAGCTATTGGTGATAATAATGATGAAAATAATAAGCCAAAGTGATGACAAAATTGAGGAACTTTAAAATAGAAAAAGTCACTGGACTTGGTGACAGGGAGACTTTCATTGAAATCCCATCTGAAACAATAATTGAATGACTCTCTCAGTCTCAGCCTCCTCATCTGTAAAATGGGGATAATAATAGCACATCCTTTCCAGATTATTTTGAGGGCTGAATGAGATAACATGTATAACGTTTTGCAAACCTTAAAAAGATGTTTAAAATTTGGCTATTGTATGGGAGGCAGCTGGGTAGCTCAGTGGATTGAGAGCCAGGCCTAGAGACGGGAGGTTCCCGTGTGACCCTGGGCAAGTCACTTGACCCCCATTGCCTACCCTTACCACTCTTCTGCCTTGGAGCCAGTACACAGTATTGACTCCAAGAAAGAAGGTAAGGGTTTAAAAAAAAATTGGCTATTGTAGTAACTATTATTTGGGTCCCTTTCATGCATATCTCCATCCTGGTTTCCAGAGGGATTTATAGGAAGAAGTTCCCAAAGGTTTTTGGTCACTGTCTGTCTGTTTCCTCATAAAGCTAAAGTTCAGCAGTCTTCTCTGTTCAAGGGAAGTGCCTGCGTCCCCAGAAAGGGCAGAAGCAATGGTGATCTCTATGGAAGCCACAAATTTAGGAAAAAGATACTCCTGGATATGAGACTGTGTTGCTAGAATTGCCACATACATCAAGGAGAAGTATAATTCCTATCAGGCAAAGAGAGAACTCACGGTTTTTTCCCCTTATCTTGATGACAGAAAATGGCAAAAGATGGAGAGCTATCACTTCCAGCCTTGCTGAAAGGCTAAGCTGAATACAAGAGCAATTCTAAGGGCTGACCAGCCAGGGGCAGCAGAGGGCAACCCCAGAAGTGAAACTACCCTACAGAACTACCCCTACAGAGTTATTCTGCCCTTTGTTACTCTCATTAAGCTCTTTTAGAGAACAAGGACATGAGAACAAAGACTTTATGGACTGCCCAGGCAGAGAAGACCTACTGTATTTGCAACTAGAAACTGCATATTTAGACCTAAAGGATCTCTAAGACTGATGGTGTCTCATTCAAGGGTTTCTGCCCTTTTTTCTCCTTTTAATTCAATAAACTTTCATTAGTAACAGTGCATGCCCAGCAAATAGAAAGTCACTTCCATTATATTGTGGGAGGGCAAGGGTGAAGAGGAAAGGCAACCAGGGTTTACCCTGCAAAGATTTATCCAGGTCTCCTTGGATAAAAGCTTTGAGCCAAGACAATGTGAAATCCTTTTCCTCTTGCCCCCAACAAATGATTCTGAAAATACTTCTTTTGTGGGACCTGTTCAGACTAAGATGATTTTTTCATTTTACAAACAGATCTAGATGGAGAAAATGTTCCTGATATCATAGATAATGTCACCTCCTGCCTCTGAGACAAGTTTCTAATATTCTGATTCTATGACTGTTTAGTCAGCTCCCTTTTCTTTACCCCCTTCTCTCCTCTTTCTCCTCTCCCTATCTCTATTCTTTTCCTTCCTCCTTTCTTCTGTCCTCTTTCTAACTCCCTCTCCTTCTCCCTTTCCTTCTTCCTCTTTTTTTCCTCTCTCTCTTTTTCTGCCTCACCCCCCACTTCACCCCTCATAGACTGGCTAATCAGAATAGGTCCAAAATAAAAAGTCTCCAAAACATAGTTTGATCACTGTGCATAGGTTTATTTGAAAGCAAATAAAAATCAATTTAATTTAAGAACTTTTTCAATGCCCCTTGAGATAATTGGAAGGATTCTAGTACTATTTTCCATTTGTCCTGAAAGATGTAGCTTTAGGACAAATACCAAGTGCTACTTTACACAGTAGGGAATAAACTAATGGAATTCATTATACCAGGAGGTGATTCAGGCTATAGACAAAAATAGATTCCAAATGCAAATTCATGGGTGACCAAATGGAATTATAGAGGCTTCTGGGGGTGCAGGAGGTAGGAAGGGGAGAGAAAACAGCATAGAGTGCTAGGAAAATTTTTTAAAGCTGATTTTGCAAGCAAAGGAGAATAAAAAGCAGTGAACTTAGAACTATCCCAGGTCTGCTATTTTCTAGCTATGTGCCTTGGAGCATCACTCACCTCTCAGCCTTACTTTTTCCTTCGTATTGAGGACTTGAACTCATCTGAAGTTATCTGATTTCTAAGGTCCCTTCCAGCTCTAAATCAATGCCCTTTTGACCCTATGGTATAAAACTAAATTCAATTCTGGCTCTGACACCATTTACAAACAGTGTGACTTAAGCAGGTCACTTTACAAGTTAGTTATCTGTCTGACTAGCTATCCTTGGCAATTACAACTGATACTAAATTAAAGTCTAGCTGATTAGAATGGAGTGGAGAAGGTAAAGGAGACCCCTCTCTGTCTCTGTCTCTGTCTCTGTCAATCTCTTTATTTCTGTCTTTCTCTCCCCCCCTTCTCTCTCTCTCTCTCTCTCTCTCTCTCTCTCTCTCTCTCTCTCTCTCTCTCTCCCTCTCTCCCTCTCTCTCTCTCCTGCTCCCCTTCTTCTTTGCACATTGTCTGCTTTGGCCTACCCTTAAGCAGCCTGCATTGTCTTGTGTGAAGGCAGACCCTACTGGACCCAAGAGAGGTAATCTAATTCCATCTTATTTACGGGAAAGCTTATGTGTCTTGTCCTTTTAGAGTTGTTAAGAATCATATTCTCAAATTATAGCAATCATTTTTTGATGGATTGGTATATCTATACTGGACCAGAAATTTTCCCCCAAATCCACATGCTTGTCTGTCCTCATTAAATATCTCTCCCTTTCCCTTGAGCAAAATTGCCTATTGATTCAGAAGGGTTTGGCCTGCCAAACAGCCTATAGTCCAGAGCCTTATGTCTTTTGCTTTCACACCATAGTCATATCTCAACATATTGCTCTCCACAATGAACCCACCAAAGAACCAAAACATTTAAGTAAAATCCATCTACACAGTGAGAGAATCTAACAGGGCAAGCACACAATGTTCTGCAACTGTGATTCTCCCTCTGCCCCATTACTCTGAGAAAAGACAAGTGCATTTTATCACATCTTCCCTGGGACCAAAATTGGTAACGTGACAATTAATTAATTAGAGGTCATCTGCCTTTCAGCATCACCTTCATTTACATTATGGTTGTCGTTGTCAACTTGTTCCTGGTTCTCACTTCACTCTCATCAGTCCCCTTTACAGTTGTAAAGAAAGGGATGCTCAGAGCACTTCAGCTTGAGAAGCTGGAACAGTACTTCTCTGAGCTTTCATTTTCTACTCCCAAACTCCCTCTCTCTGTTGAGGGGACGGTCCTCCTCCTGGTCATGATGGTGCATCACTCGAGAATCAAGTATAGGCAGTTAGCTGGTACAATAGATGGAGTGCCTGGCTTTGAGTCAGAAAGGTTCGCCTTCTTGAGTTTAACACTAGCCTCAGAAACTAACTAGCTACATGACCTTGGAGGAGTCATTTAACCCCATTTACCTCAGTTTCCTTATCAGTAAAATGACCTGGAGAAGGAAATAACAAACCATTCCAGTATCTTTGCCAAGAAAACTCCAAAAGGTGTCATGAAAAATCAGACATGACTGAAATGACTAAACAATAATTACAAGCTGAGACTCACCCTTGATCTTCTCTCTCACTTCACTTAAGTCCAATCAGTTGCCAACACTTGTTGATCCACCCTCTTCTGTTTACTCACTTTGTTACCACACTGGTTCAAATCTTCATCATTTCTTGTCTGATTTCCTATTAGCCTCCTCATTGGTATCCCTCTTTCCAGTCTTTTCCCTTCTCCAATCTATCCACCACATTGCTAACAAAATAGGATTCCTAAGACACAAATTTAACTATGCCATTCCCTGCTCAAGAATCTCAAGTGGTTCTCCAGAATCTCTAGAATAAAAGACAAATTCTTAAACATAGAATTAGAAGTCCTCTGCAATCTATCTTCTATTTACTTAAAAAAAAACACCTTAACTTCTGACTTAGATCAACAAAAGCTAGACAAATGGGGCTCAGTGACTTGTCCAGGGTCACACAGCTAGGCAGTATCTGAGACCGGATTTGAATGTAGGTGCTCCCAACTCCACGCCAGATGCTCAATCCACTGTGCTTCCTAGCTGCCCTTCTTCTACTTACTTTCACAGCATTATTTCAAATAATTCATTTTCATGATCTCTGAAATCTTCCCAAAGTGTACTATTAACTATTCTCCAAACTTGTTAGTTCATCTCCCATCTCCATATACTTGCACAGGCTAACATACCATATCTGAAATGTATTTGTTCTTACTTCCTCCTTTTGTATGTTTCAAGGCTCCTTTCATGATAAAACTTTGTCTATGAAACCTTCCATTATGCTCCTAATTGTTAATACTTGCTGCCTCCCCAATTTTCTTTGTATATACTTATTGGTATAAATATTGGGGATTAATGCACATATGTACCCTTGTGAGTATGTGTGCACACACACACCTCTCCTATAACGCCAGCTACTTCTAAGGCAGGAAATGTTTTCTTTGTCTCTTCCCTCCTTACTACCATGACCATACATAAAAGTTCAGTGCTTGAACAAAGAAAGTACTTTTTAAAAAATAGATTTTTATTGTTACTTTTGTTTTTTTATATTGCCTTGATTTCCCCTGCATTTAGCTCTGATCTCTCTCAAAGATATGTCTTATAATAATTATTTTTAAAGAAAAAAGAGAAAGATGAGATAACATTCTGCAAACTAATCAATACATTAGAAATTTTTTTGATATTATATGTAATATCTGTGGAATCCCAACCTCAAGAAAAAAGAGTTAGCACAGCTATCATCTTTCTTCTTTGGAGTCAACTTTATTCTTCAAAATTTCACAATATTCATGATAGGTTGTCCTGTGGTTAATGTAGTCATAATATTGTTTTCTTGACTCTGCTTACTTGTGTCAGATCATGCATGTTTTCATGTTTATCTATATTCATCATGTTTGTCATTTTTACAGTACAGTAATAATGTTCTATTATGCTGACATATTGCAAATTTTTTGTCCATTCTTTATTACATATTATCCAATGTATTTAGCCATTCAGAGGCATTAACTTTGTTTCTAGCTTTTTGCTACCACAAAAAGTATTGCCTAAAATTATTTTGCAAAACATAGAGCTTTCTTTTTGTTAATGACCTTCTTGGAGTATATGCCTAGAAGCAGAATTTGGGGGGGTTAAAGGCTATAGATGTTTTCATTATTTCATTTGTATAATTCCAAATTGTTTTCCAGAATGTTTGTATTAATTCAAAGCTCCACCAACAATGCATTAAAAGAGAGTGCTTGTTCATTCCACAACCTCTCCATCTTGATTATTCTCATCTTTATCGGTCATTTTCTGGGTGTAAGTTGAAACTTCAAGGATCTGGGGAATGTATAATTCTCTTATTAGTTATTTGAATTGTTCTTTTCATACAGTTGGTATAGGTTTTTTTTACATATTCTTCGACAATTTATTCATTGGAGAATGACTTTTACTCTATATATCTGTTGGTTGTCTTGAATTTCAAATACCAGAGAAATATGATAAAAAAAGTTTTCTTTGTAGCTGACTACATCCCTTGTTATGATAGATGCATTAATTTTATTTATGCAACAGCTTTGGAATTTCATGTAATCAAAATGACCTATTTTGTCTTTTGTAAATCCTCTATTCTTTGTTTAAGAATGTATCTCAACCATAGCTGTTAAAGATTGATCATTTCGATGCTCATCTTCAAATATTTTTGTGGCGTGATCTTCAATATGCAGGTCATGAATTTATGGTGGAATTCACTAAAAAGAGTTGTTCTAAGTCTAATTTATGCCAGACTTTTTTATAGTTGTCTCAGCAGTTGTAATTAAATAGGAAGTTCTTCCCTAAGTAATTTATATTTCTGGGTTTATCGAAAACTAAGTTATTGAGCTCTTTTATTTCTGATTCTCCCCTGCCTCACCTATTCCATTGGTATGCTTTTCTATTTCTTAACCAATATCAATGGTTTTGATGACTGTTGCTGAATAACATAGCCTGAAACCTAGAAGCACTGCTATTCCTGGTTCATTCCTACCTTAATTTTCTCCCATTAATTCCCAGGATATTCTAGATCATTTATTCCTCCAAATGAATTTTTGTTTTTATTTCATTTAGTTCTGTAAAGTATTCCCGTGTTGGTTGACTAGTACAACAATAAAACTGTACATTAACTTTGGAAGTACCATCATTTTTATTATATTGGCACAGTTCAGACATGATCATTAATAATTCTAAAGGCAATAAATGTTTATTGATTTGAAATTAACCTGTAAATTATGATAGTGTGATAAATTGGGAAATGGACTCAGTCAGGAAGACCTGGGCTCAAGTTTTTGCTACATATTGGCTATGTACCCCTATTACTTAACTTTTCAGTGTCCCTAGGCAATTTTCCAAGGCTATACATTGCGTAGAAGGTATCAAGTGTTTGTAGTACAGGACTTAACAGTTTTGCAGGCTTGGATTAAGTTCTTATGTCAGTTAGGAGTTTAGAATCTTGGGAAAGAGTTTCAGTTGGACCTGGGAACTCATGGAGGGAAGCAGGGTCAGCTGAGATCCTTCTTCTTCTTGAGATGGAAAACCTAGCCTAGCTTTGGAGTGTTTTTTGAGATTTGTTAATTTAGATAAACCCTTTGAATCTTCATACCCTACCTCATTTTCCTACCTTAATTTCTCTTACCCAAATGTCTGTGAGGAGTGAATAAGGAGAGTGAATTAGAGAGTTAGTTCAAATCTGTGAGAGTTTAGCTCTACCCTTGCAGTAATTTATCTAGAGAGGGTTTGTAGCCATCATCCTAATTCCTTTTGATTTCAAATCACCTTGTGAGCTGAGTAAAGGCAGAACCTTTCTCAGATTCCATTCCTGCTTCCCTTCCCCCACCTGAGGTTTCTCTAAGCAGCTGGTAGGGCATCCTTAATCCTCTTACCCTGACAATCTAACCTGAGAAGACAATAAAACCCTTTTGTGTTTAAAACAGACCTTTTAGTTACTTTGTTAGTTAATTAGTAAGAAAGGGAAGAAGAGGAATAGAATCAACATACTCTGGGTTTGAGGGAAACCGGGGTAACCATCCTGAAGGAGGTGTAACTCCAAAACAAGTCCCTTCCTGTGAAATTAACTAAAACCTGTAGTTAATTTCAATCAGTCTATTTCCCTTCAGTGTTTGTCTTTAGCCTAAATCCTAGTCTGTATGCCCTGCTGCTGTTTGCCTGTTTAGATTAGTTCATCCTCTCCCTGGCAATCCTTGTTACCTCAGTGTTATACTCCTGAACTCAGACATTCCCTTATTTCGCCTATCACCTAAGCTGCCATCCTTCATCATTGAACCTTCCTTATCCACTATATTGCCTTAACTTCCCTATTACCTAATGTATTCACTTGAATACCTTCAGCCTTGGATCCCTTGCTTTGTCTTGTTCCCTGATCCTACCAGTTATTACCCCTAGCTTCAGCCTCATATTATATCCTGCATCTCCCTATTACATCCTACCTAATTCCCATATTACCTCCCTAGCAAGTCCCTGATAACATCCTTCCAAATCCCCCATAACATGTTAGAATCTGTTGAGAGTTCCTCATTAGAGAGCTTCCTATATTGATGAAAAAAACATGTCCTGTTAGAATAATATTTGCATTGTGTATCACACGAGAATGTTGCAAGGAAAATTATTATAAAATTTAAAGACCCATGGAAAAATAAACTATTAATATTGTTTATCTACAAAAATGAAATCAAGGAAATGCAGAATTTAAGTATTAAGAGGAACCTCAGTGGCTATCTAATCTAACAAATGTCCAAAAAGAAAACAACCTTCACAACATACTTAAGCAATAATCAAATAGCCTTCACTTGAAGACTTCCTTAAAAAAGAGGACTTATTTCATTTTGGGCAATTAATTATTAGAAAGTTTTTCCTTACATTAAACTTAAAAGTACCTCTTTTGAACTCTTACCCATTGCTCCTAATTCTTCATTTTGTACCTAAATGGAACAAGTCTAATTTGTCTTCTACATCACAACACTTGAAACACTTGAAGGCAGTTATCAATCAACCTCCAAAGGGTTTCCCTTTTTCTCAATCTTTGATCTGATCTTCATGTTTCATGAAGTTAGATATTTTACAAATATGACAATTTCCCTTCCAATCTTCCCCACTGTTATAGGGTATAATAGATATAATAATAACTATAGACAGAATAATGGTTGGAGTAATAATAATAATAATAATTACCAGAGACAAAATAATGTTAACAGATGCCCAAATGCTTGTTGTCAGGGATCCCATCATTTTCATCATTTCCTGCTTTCCCATGATTTCCCTCTAACACCACACAGATCCATACATAAATTTCTTGGGTACTCTATTCATTATACTTCTTCCCAAAATGGCAGTACATTATCATTATTAATGACTACAATTGAATCTAGCCATTCCATTAGTTCTGAATACATCTAACTCTCCTATCAACTAGACTATATCTATCCTTCCCATAAGAATCACTT
Source organism: Gracilinanus agilis (assembly GCF_016433145.1). Classification (NCBI taxonomy): domain Eukaryota; kingdom Metazoa; phylum Chordata; class Mammalia; order Didelphimorphia; family Didelphidae; genus Gracilinanus; species Gracilinanus agilis. Next base: position 177,819,557 of record NC_058131.1, on the reverse strand, counting down.
GAGAAATTTTGTCAAATGTTTTATTGGGCTCTATTAAGAGATACTTAGCATACAGGAATAAGATGTTAATCACAGGGTCTGCTGTCTTGGTCAGATTATACCTGGTGTACTATATTCAATTCTGGGTACAAGCTTTTAGGAAGGACATTGAGAAGAGTGGAATTGTCTAGATGAGGGTAACCAGAATAGAGTCTAAAGGTAATGATGATGATGATGATGATGACAACTCGCATTTACATAGTGCTTTTTAAATAAGTGTGTTTGCTTTGTAAAAAAAAAAGGAGTATTCCTTTTCTTTCACATTATACATATTTTTAAATATATCCTTCCAGTTCCTTTGCCCAGTGAACCTATCCTTATAACAAGAATTTTCAAAGAAAAAGAAGTAGTTCAGGAAAACCAATCAATAGTATCTGAAGCATCAATTGTTCTCTATTCTATCCCCTTTCTATATAATTAAATTTGCAGATATTACTGTTTTCCTTCCTTTTTATCTATGCCCCTTATAATTGGTTTTTCCTAAATAAGATTGTCTAAGAAAAAAATTACTTTTGAATTTTGGTTAAACAAAGTAACTCTTCTTCTTCAGTTCCATCCTATATAAAATTAATTTGTAAACAAGCTTTGTGCTTTCTAAGAATTAACTGCCCAAATGTGCTCCTTAAAATATATATATATATAAACATATATACATATAAAATATATAACATAATAATATAATACATATGATTTGTTATAAATATTAATAAATAATAACAATTATGCTTAGCCAAGAAAAACAAATTCCCATTTTAGCTATGTTCAAAAATCTATATCTTTCTTTTTTTTCCTCCTTCCCACTTCCCCTCCCCAAGAAGGCAGGTAATATTATATAATTTGTAGATATATTTTCATATAATACATATTTCCCTGATCATCATGTTGTAAAACAAGGGACATGTTGCTTACATTAAAACAAATTCAGGTCAAGAAAGATTTAAGTATCTATGGCAAGCAAAACTCTGTACTAGTGCTGGGACAGATAAAATGTTTGGATAGAATGCAATGAATAGGATCATTTGGTGATCATTTGGTCTAATTTGACACCTCATTTTATAGATGAGGAGCTTGAGAATCATAAAAGAAAATTAAGTAATTTTCCTAAGGCCCAAGAGATAGCAAATAGCTGAAATAGGTGCCTCCGGATATGGTTGATTCCCTTTCTTTGGCAGTCTTCAAGCAGAAATTAGGTACCCACTTCTTAGACACATGACAGCAGAGACTCCTTTGCCTTATGAGTTGGACTAGATGGTGACTGAGGCCCCTGTAACTTTCAAATTTTATGGTTTGTGATTCATTTGCCTCCAAAGCCTGTGTCATTCCTACTATAAGGAGCTGCCTCTAGCTTTATAGTAGAATCCCTATTTTATAGATAAGGAAATTGAGACTAAGAGGTTAAATGAGTCCCCAGGGTCAGAAAGTTAGTAAATAACAGTAAATATTCAATTGTAGTCATCTCAAATAAAAATTAAACGTGACTTCCACTATATCAATTTGTCCTCTTGAAATTTTAATGCCTGCCTCTAATTCGTAAAGAATAGGTTTTTATATAAGAAACACAAAGTTGGAGAGGTTAATGGTTTGTGGAAATGGAATCTCATTTTTTTCCCTTATCTCCAAAGTATTTGTGAGGAGCAGGCATATTGTTATGTCCCCAGACCTACATTACGTCCTGGCAGAGTGGATGGTTGCTTTACTGGTAACTTAGAGCCATGCTCTCCTAAGTAGCTCCACCGCTGGTTGGATATAATGTCTGAAAGGTCACTGTTAGAGGCACTGACCAGTTATCTCCAGGCCATTTCCCTTTCACTGTCATCAACTTTTCTGACAGAATATCATTCTAATCCCTTTTTGATATGTGTTTGTTGCCTGGTCCATTAACATGAGGCAAACTGAATTTAACTTGGAAATTCCCAAAAAACTAGAGGAAGGCACAGAATAAGGCACCAGTGCAGATAAATTATAATCACTTACAATACCCCCATATCAAAGACATTATTTGAGTAGCATGTGAGTTATATACAAACCCTAAAGAAGTTCTTCTAGGAATACTTGACAGCTATTTTTATCAGTGTGAAAAACATGAATGCCAAGTAGGGTTTAAGTTTCTCCATATCATCTGGCATGAATTGACTTCAACTTTAGTTTATGTAAGACAGTGTCAACGACAGAAATCAAAGGCCCTTTGACACAAATAGTGTTGAAGACAGAAATCATTCTGAGGATCCATAAGATCTCTTATTTAATGTCAATACTTTTATCTTTTCTCCTAGTTGTGAAAGATTTGGGGTGTAGTAGAGTAGCAGAGAAGGTGTCCTTCCCTAAAAGGCAAGTTGGAGAGTATGAAAAGGAAAACAACTAGAATTCTGTTCTAGGCCATGTGAGAATTAGTTGAAGAAATTGGGGGTGTTTGTCATAGGGAAGAGAAAAATCAGGGGAATATGATGGGTGTTTTCAATCTGAAAGATATGAAGAGCAGATATACGGAAGAGAGAGAGTTCACCAGACTTGTTTTGCCTTTCCCCAGAGAGCAGGACCAGAAACAATGTGTAGAAGAGGCAGAAAGGCAAATTTGGATGTAGGGTAAAGAAAGAATTCTTATTAATTAGAGCTATCCAGAAGTAAAATGATCTGCCTTGGGAAATAATGAGATTCTGTTCATTGGAAGTCTTTAAGGAAAAGCCAACAATTTGTATATGTCGTCAAGGGAATTCTTTTCAGATAGAGATTGGACTAAGTGACCTCTGAGGTCCCTGCTGAAAGGCATAATGGACATTTTAATCAGAACAGGGGCCCCAGAAAAGCCATGATCACTATTTCTTTTTCTTCAAGAAAGATTGATCGTGCACCCACTATACTCAAGTCACTACATAGCTAGACTAAGAGAACCATTCAGTACTTTATAAAATCAATCATGGTATTAATACATAGAGAAATAGAGCTATTAATCATGCAAATTTCAAGTTATCTCTGATTTAAACTGTGTAAACAAAACTGTGTAACCATTAGAAGTTACAGAAGACTTTTGAGAACTCCTCTAATCAGACTTTTTATGGAGGCATTTTTTTGAGATTGACAAGGATCTGGCTTTTCCACCTAGTTATTTAACGTAGCTTTTGGTTATATTGGCAAGGCAGATGAGTTTAAATTCACTGTCTTCCAAGCCAAGGCAGAAACTCTCCAAACCCTCTTTAGAGAACATTTTGGGAATTTGTCGGCCAGGAGAGGCAGCTGTTAACCATACTTTGACCAAGCCAAGTTCCTAAGCCTCATACAGGGTTCTAGGAAATATGCCATCTGTTTGGTTAACGTGCCAGTTTTCATCTATCCCCAAAAAGCTATTTTATAAAGAACCAGCATAGCCTACTGAGAAGACCTGCCTGGATTTCCAAATCTTCGACCCTAGTTTTGAAGGGAAGATTTGATACAGACTAGCTGTGTGACTTTAGGCAAGTCATTGAACTTCTCTGAGCTTCAGATTCTTTATATGCAAAATGAGAATCCTAATATTGGCACTACTTAACTTTACAGGTATTTTATGTAGAAAGTACTATGATGGGTTTCATAGAACTATGAGCTAATCTTATTACATGAATATTATAATCTTCCATTATAATTCTACCCCAGTACTTTATCATACCAAAAAGGCAGCCNTGTGTGTGTGTGTGTGTGTGTGTGTGTGTGTGTGTGTGTGTGTGTGTTTCGGTTTTTCTGAATTAATTCTCTTTTTTTTTTTCATAAAAATCTTTCTTTTTATAAGGGGTAGAGAAGAAGAGCTATAAGGGGAAATCTAGGCAATGCAAAAACAAAAGATATTAACAATATTTCATTTGAAAGTACAGTATAGTGCTCCAAATTCCATCTTACCTGTCGTCTTCTTATTCAGTTCTGAGCTGCTAACTCATTAGCCATTTTCAGTGACTCTTCAAAACAGATATGCCCACAAATTACCTCATCTTTATTTCATAACGATTTTTATGCCCTTTCATCTTTATGTCCTAGTATGGACAATGAACATGCATCAATTCATTTGTTTTTCCTCTTTAGATTATTAAACTAGTTCCTTTGAGTGATCATGAATTTGTTGATGAGTTTTTTAGTAATAAAGGCTGGATTTAATCAACTCTCCACTGTTGTGAGGCTTTGTGCAAAGGGGGGAACTGTTGTGAAGGTTATTTAGTTATTAATTTAGTATTAGTTTTGGACCTAGCAGGAAGGGATGGAGGATTCCAAGATGGAATGAAGAAGCAGGAAGTGTGCTTCCTGCTCTCTCAGAGAGACTCCATAGTGGTTGGGGACATAACTGTTGCTAACCCTGGGAAAACTCAGAGTTAGGGAAAACTGCATCCAGATTCCCTGGGATCCTGAGAGAGGTGGAGGCTTTCAGCAGTGGACAACAGATCTGCAGAGCAGCACCAAGTGGGGAAGTGGTTTGTGATCTGGTAGACAGCATTGCAAACTCTCTCTCCCTACCTGGGTACCTTGGATCATCTGTCCTGGTGGAGTTGGCTCCTGGCATCCTGAGACCATCCTTGTATTTACCATGAGATCCAAATTGAAAGCCATTCTCAGGCCCTTTAGCTGAGCTGACCATACCTGGCTGGAACCAGGTTTGGAGGAGCTTTTCCCCTGTGACTTCAATACTGCTTCCTTTGGGCCCGGCCTGGCTTAGGTCAATAGAATAGTATATTTAAGTCCCTCCCTTGACCTTGTGGTTTGTCCTTAGTTGTTAAAAATAGAATCTCTAATACCCATCCTTGTTTATTTGTTTATTCAATTAAAACTGTTACAACTTTTACCTGTTGCCTGCTGGTTACATAGGCCCTAACCTAGGTGAGCTAAGTGACTCTTGACCAAACTGCCATTCTTGTGACAGTTAACAGCTTGGCAGTAAACCCTGGTCTTTCTATCCTGTTTGGTCCAGACCATCAGACATTCCTGTCTCTCCTTCAACCTAGTGTGAATCCACAAAACCATTTAGATTACATTCTTAATAATCCTCCATTACACCACTCACCAGTTAAGTCCCCCATGACAATGACTACCCTAAGTTCAAGAAACTCTATGTTCCCTCATTCCTAAAATTAAGGTTCACAAGTCCCCATCAGTGTCTTTGCCATCAGTAGCCAGAAGTTACGACTCACTCACTGAAAAGTCATTTAGTGAAAGGACCTAGTAAGAATAACAGTAATACAATATTTTGCCCATTATCCTGTGGCATATTTTCCCAAAAGGGTACATAGCCACAGTGGGAAGAGTAGATGACCAGATAGCTCACAAGCAGAGAAAAAAAGTGTCCCTTTAGAGAACAAAATGCCACAAGTAGGACATTTGCAAACTGACATTGGCGGTTATTGGATATGTCTATTTTGTTACTATTAGATATGTGTACAACACAGTTATATAATCTTAGGGTGCGTGGGTGTCCAAGGAAGACTATCGTTCTAGTATGAGAGCTCATTGAGCCCTTCTTAGGGCTGCTCTTCTACCTTTGGTGTCCACCTGGCATTCAAATCTTACTTGTGGCTCTAAGAAGTTGTAGAATGCACAGCAGCCACTACCCAGGACACCATCTCAGCAGATGGACTTTAAAAAAATGAAATTGCATTTAATGCTTTTATATCCTTAATTATAAACTAAGTGACCACATGTAATCTTTTAGATAGTAACTATATGATTTTAGAATTAGACCCAGTTATTTATTAACTGTGTATAATCATAGTCATGGATAGGGAAAGACTTAGTTTGTTGTCTTGGAATTTATAGCTACCAATAAAATTAAGAGCTTCTTCTTCCAACTTTGGACATCTCAGGTTGTTTGATACTAAGAAGATTAATAGGTACCTTGGAGTAATAACCTTGGAGTTATCAGTAGAAATTAGGAATTTACTACAAGGCCAAGATGGTGTTTGGTTTTGTGAAAGACTTATTAGTCACTATAGGTTCCTCAGTCTATGACCAAGATAAGTACTTCTGGCCTCTCTTTAAACAGAGTGAGTTACATCTGATTATGTCAGTTGATTATTTATAATATCAATTACAGATGAGTAAAAATTGTATCCTGATCAGATTCATTGCCATTTTTTGTTAGTTATTTTCAAATTGCAATGATGAACAGTGTTTGTGACATGTTATTAACCATATATTCTAGAGGTTGAGACATTTAATAGAGGCCCTGATTTTTTATCAATCCTTCTGATGTCCAAACAAGAAGTCTGGTGCTAAATTGGTGCTAAATCACCAGAATAATAAGGGCTAATGGGGGCTGCCTGTCTCAAACCTTTTATTTGAGCTTATTAATTCTTTTAGCAAATATTTCTTAAACTTTAAAACATACTTTGTGCATTTGATTTTGTTAATCACTTATGTTAGTTGACTGTCAAAAGCCTAAAAAACAGATTGTTGTATACCTAAAAGAGGTTTTGCCAAAGGCTGGGCATAGTGAGACCTCAAGCTCTAATATACCACCATTAGAGTTCAATTTTTCAACTCAGGATGATGACCCAGATATTTTTATTTCTAACAATCTAAATTAGGTTAAGGGTAATTGATGGGCCATAAACCCATCAGTGAGTTGGGTGGGGGGTGGGCAAGCACTACTCCAAACACATGAAGACTTCCCATGGCAAAGGAACAATTTGTCCCAATGGCCATAAGGGTGGTGGAAGTGGATGCTATGGAGTGCTTGGTCAGACACTGAAGAGGCTAACGCCATTCGTACTGCATCCCACACTATCAACTAGTTGTCTTGACACTTGTTTTTCCAATGACCTTGATAACTATGGAAGAGAAAAAGAGGCTGATGGCCTTTTGCAACTCTGCCTCACTTAAATCCAATTCATTCACAAGTCAAGTCATCACTCCATGATGTCATTGGTCCTCTTTGAAAAGGACAAACAAACAGCAATATTGTTGAGGTAACTGGAGACTAGGGAAGAGGTGGAACAGAAGAAAAAGAATATTGAGAGAAAGTAGCCAGATCTAGAGTCTAGTCTTGGTTCCACACGTTATTCATTATATGACTTTGGGTGTGTTACACCATCCCTGATCTTTAGTTTACTTTATTTGTAAAATTGAGTTGAGTTTAATGATACACAACATTTATTCCTGTGCTAAGAAATTCAATTTCTATGAGACATAGCTGAGAGGCAAGTTGTAGTATGTCTTGAACATTAAGCTGAAAAGCTCAGACTAATCTTCTTTCACCATTAAACTATGAGCTCCTTGAGGGCAAGGAATATTTCTTGCTTTTTTGGTTTTTTAATCCCCAGTACTTAACACAATGTCTGGCAGAGAGTAGATCTTTAATAAATGCCACTTGACTAAATGATTTACCTTGTTTCACTGTTAGAGCAGAAGGAAGAATGTTGAATTTGTCTTAGACAACCTGAGAAATCCCTTTGAAAAATTAAAAATGCTTTTTAAAGGCAAATATTTATTAGTAAAGGATATACTAAGGAGACCCCAAGTTTCCATGTATAACTCTTAAGTTTGCAGTGGTTATAGAAGGCATAGAGATGGAGATTTTATCACACTGCATTATGTCTCCTAATATCTCCTCTGTCTTCCCAACATATGCCACCCTTGTCTTTTGGAGGCTATCTCTACTCTCTTCTCTTGGGTTAAGTTCTCTGCTGCTGCCTGACACTTCTTAGAAAACAAGGGACAAGGGTAGTTTGAATTAGAGAATGAGTCCCATAACTGACAGTCAAGATAAGGGATCCAAATAATTGAATGAACTTTTCCCAACCTAATATCATCATTTTATAGGATTATGAGCTGGAAAGACCTTTGATATCCATGCCCATATTCACTAAGATAATAAGTAATAGGATTCAATCCCAGTGTTCTCTGAATCCAAATCCAGTAACCATAGTACTACATCCCACTGTCCCAATAATCATAGTGTGAGTCAGAGATGTGGGACAGGAGAGGGCTGACTCTGAACAAAATTGAAGTTGTATTGGGCATCTCTTGTCTGAGTCACACATCTGAAGGGTATCAAGCTGACTGAAGAGCCTACAAAGGCAAATATGATCTTAAATGTTGAAGTCTGGAATTGTTCATGAAGCCAATCCTCATTATTAGTAACCTTTTCTTCTGCAATTCTAATTTACTGGCTCTTGGCCTGAGGCTTTCCTACATTTCCTTAGCCCCAGATTTAGTATCTCTCTGAATTTTCTGACCTTGGTCTTTGATCTTTGTATTTTGGCTCTGATGACTCCCTGGAGCTCTCTGACTTAGAATGAGGAACATGGCCTGGTTTATTGTCAGGCACTTGTTTCTTACTTAATGAGCTGGAGAATAAGAGTTGGAGAGAAAAAGAGAAGAGGGGAGGGGGACAGAGGAGGAAAAGGAAGGGGGAGAGAGAAAAGGGGAAGGGAAGAGACACAGAGAGAGCATTTATTAAATTTTCTCTTACTTTAACAATGCACCTACGCACTATTGACTTTAACAATAAGACGGTGGCACTTTCAATAGAATTTGCTCTTTGTTTACCATGAGCCAGGCACTTGACTAAGTGCAAAGGGTACAAATAGAAGCAAAGAACTCAGTCCTTGCCTTCAAAGAGCTTACATTATAGGAGTCCTGGTACTCTAATAAATTTGATTGTAGACCTAGCTCAGTAATTGATGGAAATTTGAGACAGCTTCATTTCCCAGTAGGCTCTTTAACACTAATCAACTAAATACTAAAAAGCATTGTTTGTTAACTCTTGTAAGTGACTGAAAAAACTCCCCCTCCCTTTATGTAGGAAGACAAGCATTTGACTACTTCTGCTCACAGAAGTGGCTGTGGTTTTGGTGAGTCACTGGATTTATAAACTCACATCTGGAAGAGGCTATGAATAGTTGAAGTAGCCTGCTTGGACATGGATGATCATCATGCTTCCTGTTGGTGTACCCTCCTGTTTTTACCATCAGTTTTCTAGCCTAATTCAATTTTTTGTTTTTTGCTTAACTATGATCTTGAGGCTGAGATGATTTGTAAATAAGATTCAAGATCTGGAAGATATGGCAATTGTTTACTCAGACTGGAGAACATGAACCAATGAGAAGAGGAAATAGGAGTAAAATGGTCCTGCATTCTCTCATTTCATTTGTTAGGAGCACTTGTTACACTTAGTTTTGTGAATATGGACAAGTCACTTAATGTAAGACTTGACTTTTCTCCTCTATAAAATCAAGAAAATAATACTCTTAATATCTACCTCAAAGCTTTTTTATTAGACTCAACTATGATAATGTACGCAAAGCAATTTGCAAAACCTAAAAAAATTAAATAAAAACCTCCTTATTATTGAATTACATTGAATGTCCAAGTGAAGTGATGATCTACTTCTTCAGTAATGCTTTGTCTTACACACTAAGTATTTTGTAGGAACAAATGGAGAACCTGACCCCAAAAATAGTATTCTCTATTCTAAAGCCTGTGTTTCCTGCCCCCTCTTCTTCTTTCTCCTCCTGCTCTTATCCCTCTGACTCTTCTTATTCTCATTGTCTTATTACCTCTTCTTATTGCCCCTCTCTATCCTCCATTCACTGAGTCAGCACCTGCTTTGGTTAGCTGTTGTATATAACATATTGTTCTCCCCTAGGCTTGTAAATGTGTTACAGATCATCAGAAGCACAGGCCATTCCCAGAGGCACATAAGCTGATTATGACAAGGTTTCTGGTTGCCAATCCATTGCCAAGCCAACCCCAGAGATCGTGAAGAAGGAAGAATGATTCAAGTTATTAGCATATTTTAAGGGGTTAACGAGCAAGGATATTTGTAGAGATGGAGCTATGGTACTAACTGGAATTCTATTAAAAGCAGTTCTTGAAACTATGCAGATGCCTTAATATGACCCTTTCTTTCTGTGTCATTTCTTTTAAATACCCCCCCCAAAGATTGATATTTTTAACTATTTCATGGTCTTTTGGGGGGGTCTCATAAAATCTCCCTAAATTATTACAGGGAAACTCTTGAAATATCAATATCAATCCCATTTTTCTGTCTCCAAAAGTTCCCTCAAATCCATAAGTTCTCACATCAGAAGACATTAAATATAAGATAGATTTCATTTAAACCAACAGAAATGATAAGAAAGTCCCATACTTGTGACCCTTCTATAATAAGGAAACCTTTACTCTCTTTTCCTTAAGGTATCAAGAAACTCTTTTCCCTGAAAGGGTACGGCTTTCCTCTAAACATAAGTATTTCATGTGATGTACAGTACACGCTATTCACAACTATCTCTCTAATGAAGCAAGGGCAAGGTCCATGAACTCACTTCTCCCTATATAGCCACTCTGTGACTTTTTGTTCCTCAGCATATGTGGTTCCCTGTTGTCTAGATCCTTCTGATACTTAAAAAAGGCAAAGACCCAAGAAGTCCCCAGTAAACAAGGGAGGAGTGTCATATATTCATCCTCACTGCATTCTTCTCCAGTTAAAAGATTGCAGTCTCTTCAGATGACATTACTGAGCCCTAATCCCCACCAAAGCATTATTTTTGCCCCATTACCAGTAAACACTATCAAATTATATGGCCAAAATCCTTGCTGATTGTAGGATTATAAGATCTTAGATCAAGAAACAGAAGGGACGTTAAAGATCATTGACTATAATCCTCTCATTTTATGAGTGAAAATAACAAGACCCAAAAGGGCAAGTGAGTTGCCCAAGGTTTTTTGTTGCTATTGAGTGATTCTCAGTTATATTCAACTCAGTTGAATCTAAACTCCAACTTATTTGGGGGGATTCCTGGCAAAGATACTGGTGGAGTGCTTTGTCATTTTTTTTCTCCAACTCATTTTATAAATGAGGAACTGAGGCAAACAGTGTGCCTTGCTCAGGGTCACATAGCTAGTAAGTATTGAGGCCCAATTTGAATTCAGAAAGATGAGTCTTCCCGAGTCAAGGCCTGGCAATCTATCCACTGCACCACCTAGCTGCCCTTCTCAGTGGTGCCCAAGGTTACCCAGATAGTAAGTACCACCTCCAAAGGAGTATGTTATCAGCTGAGTCATTGGGCAAAGAGTACAGACAGCTTTATGGTGAATTGCTGCCAGTTCTGTTCATTTAACTTGCCCATTTTCTTTGGGTCAGAGGCAGATGCTCTCAGCCCTATTTGTCACTCAGTGAACTAGCATTGTGCCAGAACCTGCTATGAGCCTTGGCTATGATCTAGGGATACAAAGAAGGCCAAATAAATAAGTAGTCCCAGCTCTCAAGGAGCTCCAAGTCTGATGGAACAGATAACATATAAACAACTATGTACAAACAAGATACATACAGGATAAATTGGGGAAAGTCTCCAAAAGGGGACATTGATTTAAAAAGACTAGGAAAGGCTTCTTGCAGAAAACAGGACATGGGTCTCCTCTGAGGTCCATTCAATCTTTAGCTTCATTCCAATAAAAATCCTGAGAGCTATTGTCTACAAACCTTCAGGATATTCCTCTTCCTTCCTCAGTAAGTCTGTATCTGCCTAACAGTATTTCTCTCTTCCCTCAGCTGATTATGTATCTCTCGAGTTCAAGTTAATAGAAAGCGATGGCTTTCTCTAAAACATTAATATGTATTGAGAAAAGCCTATGGTGTTATTCCTCTTGGCATTGCATATCGCACAGAAAGGCCACATGCAACCCCACAAAGCCTTCTGGTCAGGTCTCAGGGTCCCCAGCAGGATCAGCAGGGCATCATTATATAAGCATATGGAAAATGTTCTAAATCATTATTGATTAGAGAAATGCAAATCAAAACAACTCCAAGACATCATCTCACACCTATCAGATTGAATAAAATCATAAAAAGGCAAAATGGCAAATGCTGAAGAGGATGTGGAAAAATGGAGACACTAATACTCTGCTGGTGGAGCTGTGAACTGACCCAACAAGTTTTTTTTTTTTAATCCTTACCTTCTGCCTTAGAATCAATGCTGTGTATTGGTTCAAAGACAAAAGAGTGGTAAGCTAGGCAATGGGAGTTAAGTGACTTGCCCAGGGTCACACAGCTGGGAAGGGTCTGAGGCCAGATTTGAACTCAGGACCTCCCATCTCTTGGCCTGGCTTTCAATCCACTGAGCTACCCAGCTGCCCCCTGACACAACAATTTTGAGAGCAACCTGAAATTATATTCAAAGAGTTATGAAAAAAAAATATATATATATATCTCTTTTGACCCAGTAATACCAATGTTTATTTTTTTAAGTGATCAAGGAAAAAGGAAAAGAATCTATATGTTCTAAAATATTTATAGCAACTCTTTTTTGTGGTGGCAAAGAACTGGAAAATCAGGGGATGTCCATCATTTTGGGAATGACTTAGCAAGTTATGGTATATGATTGTAATGAAATATTATTATGCATAAGAGATTACAAACAAGATGATCACAAAAAATCTTGGAAAGACTTATATGAAGTGATGCAAAGTGAAGTGAGCACAACCAGAACATTATTGTACACAGTAATAACAATAATGTACGATGATCAACTGTGAATGACTTAACTGTTACTGTAAGGGAAGGATCCAGGACAACTGCAAGGAACTCATGATGAAGAAAGATATACTCCATCACAGAAGGAACTGATAGAGTCTAAATGCAGACTGAAGCCTACTATTCTTCGCATTATTTCCTCTATAATTTTTCTCTAGTGTAAGAAATATGTCTTATTTCAGAAGGTGATAAACAGGGAAATATATGTATATATATATACATATATATGT
>NC_058131.1:177755712-177803809 GCF_016433145.1 Gracilinanus agilis | reverse complement strand
TATATATATATATATATATATAACCAATCTATAAGTCTGTCTTCTTGGGAAAGGGAGAGGGGTAGGAGGGAGGGAGAAAAAAAGAATAAGCCACAAATTTTTGGACATTTGGATAAGCATATTTGTTATAATTTATTACACATTTAACAAATCACATGTATTACATTATTGTTATATTATGTTATATTTTTTAAAACAAATGATAACAAAAATAAGGTGAGTTGGAGATACAAAAAACAGAGAATATGTTTGGCTAACAATAAGGTTATTTCATTTTTACGCTTTGTTCTACAATGAAATATCTCAAATGTAAAATAAAATGAACATTTATGTATGTCACCTTTTAATGGGTATGTAAATTCAGGTACATATGGTATAAAGATATAAGAAGTTTAAAAATACATTGGCTTTAGGTCTCCTTGATGGTTTGGAATAATTCTAGATTAATTTCTTAGCTGGTAAACAGCTCCTTAAAAGCTCTACTCCCACTAATTTAAACCTAATCTGAATAAATCCTTGGCACTCTTTTTTCTTTTTTTAAACCCTTACCTTCTGTCTTGGAGTCAATAATGTGTGTTGGCTCCAAGGCAGAAGAGTGGTAAGGGTAGGCAATGGGGGTCAAGTGACTTGCCCAAGGTCACACAGCTGGGAAGTGTTCCTTGGCACTCTTGATAACAAACTGATGGAGATTTGATGGATACCCTTAAAGGAGTCCTTCATATGGAATTTTCCAGAATATACCTCAGTGGGAAGAGTTAAATAATGTCTAGATCTACAGTTTATACCTGGTTCCTTTGTATCAGGAGAGAGCTTCTGGCAAAAGGGTTAAACCCAGTTCTCTTTCTATCAAATCCTTTCTCCTTAATCCCTGTTGATGACAGTCTTCCTTATCCAAATTCCTAATTGTGGATATCCTCCAAGGTTCTTTCCTTTGACTGCAGATCTTCTTTCTCTATTTCATTTGTTTCTTTTGAGAGCTAATTTACTTTCATAACTTCAAGAATAATCTCTAGGTAGAGATCTTCCAAATCTTGTATTCTAACCCATCTCTGCCTTGTGCTCCAGTTCTCCCCTTTCAAGTATCCACTGGATATCTTTACCTAGATTTCCCTTTGTTGCATCCACCTCAACATGCCAAAACTTGAGCCCCTTATTTGCTTCTCCCTTGATCTATCTTTTTCTCATTTTGTTGATGACACTACCATCTTCTCAGTTACCCAGGCTTAAAAAACTTCAGTCATCTTTGATTGTTTTCTCTTTCATCCCACCCTCTCCTATGCCCCTCCACTTTATTTCCACATCGCTTTCCAAGTTTTATTTATTTTAACATCTAGCCTCTCCTTTCATTCTCATACCTACTAAACTGATTCAGTTCCTTATTACCTCACATGTTGGATATTATAATAGTCTCTCAAGAGTTGGGTATCCATGCTTCTTTGAGTTCATCCTTCACACAGCTGCCCAAAACAAACTTCCTAATTCTATATACTCCTCACCCTGGATTTAATGGCCCTCCAAATTCTGGATCCTACTGCTCTTTCTGGCATTCTTTTACATTATTCTCCTTCATGAATTCAACATTTCATTCAAATTGGATTATTAGACAGTCTATGCCTCTACCCATTCAGGTAGGCTATACCCCATGTTTAAAATTTTCTCTTCACCTTTGTCTGTTGTCATCAATCTTTTTTCCCACAAAGTTCAGTTCAGGTACCACTTTCTCGAATCTGTCTGACTTAAGTTGAATCCCTTCTTAAATTTTCTTGGAGCATGTCAACAGCTTTTGTCCTTTACCAAATCACATTTTATTTCATACTATATTTATTTTTTTACATATAATCTCTTCTATTCGTATTAGGTTGAAAGTTTCTTAAGAGTGAATATTTTGTCATTTAAAAATCTATCTACATCCTCAATTCTAAGCATAAGGCCTTGAGTCAAGTAGCCACTGAAAAATTTCAAATTCTATATCATTGGTTTAGATGTTCCCTAGTAATGTGAATTGTAACTGATCCATCCCATGCAATTTTTTCCAATGCTTCCCAGAAATTCACTACAGGAGGTCTACCTAATATAGTGGAGGCCTTCTTTACTTTGTCCTGAAATCAAGAGAATACCAATAAAGCCAAGCGACTAGAAAATTGTAATGGTTAGAATGGGTGGTTGCCAAAAATTGCAATTAAACTTTAAGTCACAAGACTGTTAATAGCTAGATTTATTAATAAGAAAAAGAAAATAGGAGAGAAATATAGAAAGGAGGTGAAGAATTTTCTAGCCTAATAATCCAGAGCCTAAATTCAGTCTCTATCTCATAATCTCAGCCTCAAAAAATAAACCCCACTCCCTAATCCCCAGCTTCCTGTTGGGTCTCATTTTATGAGTCCTCACTACACCCACTAGATCTCCTACATCATTCCCCAGGAACCAATCACAGCTCCTCAAATAACCTGGCACCACACCATGGAGCAGTGCCTATGGGATCAATTCCATGGTTTCTGATGGACCCAAATTCAAAACAAATGGAAAGGAAGTCTAAATCTCTGATTGATCAAATCAAAATACAAATTCCCTTCTCACAATCCCCCCTGTGATTCTATTGGGAGATGAATATGTTGAAATCTCCTCAACTGAGTGTCTTGGGAGATTAACATGCCTAGTCTCCCCAATGAATCATTTCAAATAACCAACGTAGATCTCTAAGGATTCTCCCACTAAAGGTGTATAAAACATTGCCTTTTCCAAAGGGAAATTACAGCAATCTGGGAACAAGAAGGAAAGAAAAGAGAAAGAAAACAAAAACAATAATTAATAGACACATTGACAAAAAGTCAATTGGGGGCAGTTCCTTTTGGCATAAGAGTTTATATTCAGAATAAATGTGTTCACCCCCCAAAAGTTCAGTTCATTCTGGATCTCTTGATTCAGTGTGTGGTTTCTGCAGGCAACTCCATGGCACCATCTTCGAAAAAAAATTTTTGCCTTCCCAATTCAAGGCACTGGTGAGTCTCTTCTAAAATTCCTCCAAAAGATTTTTAAACTCTGAATTTTAAGACAACCATACAATTAAAACCATACATACTTGACATCCCTTTCTATTACCATGGGACCATCATATCTTGTTTTTTAATCAAATATTCCCCTGATGAGATCCTTCATTTTAGTTCTTAGAAACCCTTTATTTGTTACATGTTGCAGGCTGCTCACATCTGCTCTGTGCTTCTCTATTACCTTCTATGAGATACTAATTTTCTTTGGGGATCATTTTATTTCATACCTTAAAGCTGTACAACATGGGCAGAAAATTGATATAAAAAAGATGAGCCTTTGTTTTAGGGAGTTTGGGGTCATTAAAAGAATTCCTTTAGGTAAAGCAGATCAGTTTCATTGTATCATTTAATTCTGGATTCAACTCATTGTTCATTTTAATTATCTGTTCCAGGTGTGTGTGTATGTATGTGTGTGTGCACATGCACAAACTTGCAAGATATGTATATGTGTATATGTATGCATATGCATATATGCATGTGTATGTGCTTATATATGAGTACACTCCAAAATGGATAGGTTCTTCAGATTTTCTAATTGAAAGTCATAATCTGGTCAATTGCCATTCTTCATCTGTTTTGTTTTCTCTGTGTGGATGGTTAAACAAAAGGAAGGGAAAAAAGGAAAACAAACAGAAGTCTAAAAGAAAAGCATAAAGATTTTTATGATAAACTTTCATCACTATCAAGGATGAGAAAATAATTATATTTATCACCTAACACAATAGTCCCAGATACGCTTATAGAAGAGGTAGCAACAGCACTAAAGAGGACAAAGAAGGAAAAAACTAACCAGATTAGACATGATATGCATAAAGGTGACTGATGCTTGAGGTAGCACCACTGAAAAGGCATTGTAGGACTGATTCACAAGGTATTTGAAGAAAGGGAAGATATCAAAGACATTGCAGATATTGGAGGTATCTCAGGAAATAGATTGAGAAAACATCAATAACTACTAATCTATATGGATCTTTTCCTATTTATATAAACATTTAATGAGAATTGTCTATGCACACATTAAGGGCATCCTCAACGAAAGTATTAGTAGGAGAAAGGTAGCCTTTTGCTTTCCAGTTCTTTGCCACCACAAAGAGAGATGATATAAATATTTTAGAATATATAAGTTCTTTTTTTAAGGGATACACTTTTTATAACTCTCTAGGAATAATTTTGGATTTTTGAAAATGTTATTCTCTGGTAAGACTCATCTTTATCATCTAATTAAATGAAACATTAGAATGGGGAACACAGAAAATCCAATTGTGGCTTTTTTGGTTGTTTTTAATTATTTTTACGAAAATATTCAATATAAAGCATCTACCTAAAACCATCAGCAAGTATTACCTGGATTTGGGAAAAGGGAGAGGGACTGAGATATTTGTAAATAGATCTATTATACTGATGTGAAGAAAACTAAGCTAAACATAGAGATTTATGATTTCATTTGTGTAGTATCTTCTTTTTCTTTACATATGGAAATGTTTGTTTGGTTTGGTTTTGCAAACATTTGGAATAATAATAATAATAAACACAATAAAAAGAAAAAAGAAATTATTCAATAGAGCAAAATACCACATTAAAAGTTTTCTTCTAACGAGATGTCAGTCAACACATATGTATTATATGCCTCTAGAATGCCAGGCACTGGGCTTGGAACTGAGAATGCAAATACTGAAATGAAAATTTCTTGTCCCTGAGAAGCTTACAATTTGAAGAAGGAAACAAATATGAACAGATATAAGTATATACAAATATTTACAAAAGAAACATTAAAGGGAGATCAGGAAAGGTTTCATGTACATGGTGACTTTTGATAATCAGCTTTAAAAGAAGCAAGAGATTCTAAGAGGCAGAGATAACAAAGTAGTGCTTCCAGGCAAGCTTTGCCAGTAGAAAGGCAAAAAGGTGGAAGATCAGCTTTCATTAGAGATACTTTGAGAGGTATAACAGAGGAAATAATCTTGTCCAATGGCTCTATGATCATGGGACTTTCAGATCTCCTTTCACTCTTCTAAATCCCTTTGCTTGTGAACTTGTCATTAAACTGAAATTGCCCTCTCCAGAGAAACCAAAAACCTTTTAATTCCCTTTTACCTCCAGGATGAAATATAGCATCTTTGTTTGATTTTTAAAACACTCTATAATTTATCCCCTTCCTGCTTTTCCAGTCTTCTTACACTTTACTCTTCTGCATGTCTATGATCTGGTGACACTGGTCTCCTTGCTATTCCTCCCACAAAGTACTCCTTCTCCTGAGTCCTTGAATTTTCACAGGTTGTCCTCCATACCTGGAACTCTCTCACTCCTCTTTTTGTCTCACAAATATTTTCTCAAACTCTTAAATTTTATTTAGCTTAAATATATCAATTCAAGTAGTACAGAGTTATATAGAGCATATAATTGAATCCATTTACCTTATTACCTCTAATTTCTCCTATTTGTCCCATACATTAAAAAAAACTCTCCTGCACAGCTGATTACATATTCTTATAACTTTTTATTAATTTGATTATACATTTAAGTCTATAATACAGATGGAATTTATTATAATAAACAGTGTATGCATGAGGTCATATTTTCTGCTATAGAGCTATCCAGTTTTCCTACCATTTGTTAAATAAGGAATCTTTTTGTCCAAAAGTTATTTTCCATAGGTTTATCAAGCATAAAGTTAATATTCTTTATCATCTTTATTCTCTTTCATTAGTCTATCATTTTTCTTTTCTTTCCTTTTTTTCCCTCCTGATCTGGTGGTTTTGATGATAAGAATATAAATGTAGAACTAGAAGGTACTCCACAAGAAATTTAGCTCAAACCTCTCATTTTAGATTTGCTCCAAGTCACAGAGGTACTAGATGTCAAAGCAGAGATTTTAACCCAGTTTCTCTTTAAGTTTTAGTCTGGGGTGTTCTTTTGTTTTAAAATCTGATCCCTAAGATTTCTATTCTTCCTTAGTCTCCCCTCCTTTCCCTCTCTCCCCACTCCTGCAGCTAAAATGTGATGAAGTTCATTCTTGGGCTCACTAGATGTATAGCAGGCAGGCTGCCAATAGTATGGCTCTGTGTAATGTGAATCCACCATTATCCTCTTCTCTCACCTCCTCCAACTAATAATTGAGATTAGTATAATACTTATTAGTGTAGTTATTCAGGCAATTCTCTCAAATGCTATTAGAAGTGCTCATAAAGCTCTCATTTTTAAGAGAACAATGGCTTCTGTTATTGGCAGTATCAGCAGGCTAATTAAGCAATCTGTTGTTATGATTGTTAATAAAGGCAGCATACTTTTGACTAAGATTGACACTATTCATGGCATATTCATCCAATAATCTCAGTATAGCACAGACAGGAAGCCAGAGAATCAGTCTGCCTACTCAGTGATTCATGGCAAAATAAAAACAGCTCAGGAGAAAGAGTTCTCAGAGTGACTGAGAGAACATTTTCCCTGGATCTTAACTGAGCATGATATTAAGGAAATTCCCAAATTATCTATTGAAAGGAAAAGGGACTCTAAAGAAAAGCCATAAGTGCATGTTTTGTTTGACTAATTAACACACATACCCACACTTCAGTACCAGTAGACAGCGAAGTAGTACAATGGACAGAGTGGAACTTGAGGTCAGAAGACCTACGTTCAAATCTTACCTTAGACCTTTGCTAGCTGTGTGAGCCTTGGCATATTACTTAACATCTTTGTTTCCTTATCTATAAAATGGGGATAGCTCTACCACCTGCCTCACAAGGCTGTTTTAAGGCTCAAACGAGTTAATGTATGTAAAGTGCTTTGCAAACCTTAAAGAGTTACATAAATGCTAACTGCTATTATTAATGCTTTGAAGACAAGTGATTTTATACAACACGGATAGTCTTTCTTCAAATATAGAACTCATTCCATCCATGTCTTTGCAGTTAGTTCTTCATAAGTTGCTATAAACAAACAAAAAAGTCACCCGGTGGCCAACCCAGTGATAATGACCTTCTTTTTGCTTAACAAAATAACAGACACCGATTCCATTGCTGGTTTTGATACCTGAAAATCTCTAATGTGACTGAATCTGACCAGGCTTGCATCCTACCAGTATAGCCAGTGAGAACTCAGGGTTGCTTCCGTGACTCACTGGAGGTTCCGAGTAGAACTTTAGTGGTTAACAAAGCAGATAGGACTAGATGGCATTCACCCAAGAGTTTTAATGAAAAGGAAGGATTAAATTGTGATATCAATGGACAAAGTGCTGTCCCAAACATCTGACATACTAAAGGATTTGATCCATGGCCAAATAATCTCCTTCTATAATAAGAGTTTAAGCATGGATCTGTAATTTTCCAGCTGGTAAATTCCCTATCAAGCCAGTTGATTGCTAGGTCCAATATGGCAGGAACAATATGGCTACAATATAAGCTAGGTTAGGTTTTTGTTGTTGTTGTTGTTGTTGGTGGTGGTGGTGGTGGTGGTGGTGGTGGTGGTGTGTGTGTGTGTGTGTGTGTGTGTGTGTGTGTGTGTGTGTTTACTATAGATACAGTGGAACTGATAGTGGACTAAGGTTAAAAAGCTTAACATAGATTTTCTGTTAATTATGATATAAAAAGTCCAGCATAGTAGAAAAAGTTCCTCAGGGTAGATGCACTCTTCTTTCAGGGAGCAACATCTTAGCAAATAAGAATTTGGGAAAATGGCATTCAATGAAATAAATGCCGTTTCCTTGCTGAAAAATTTCTCCTCAGTTATTATTAAGTAAATGTTTTGGTTACATATTTCATTGTCTACAAGCATGCCTTTTTATTTCAATATAGGGCCTAAATCTGATTCAGATCTGACCTAGAACACACAGCCTTAAGATAGTGATAAATAAAGGACCAACAATTGTGAGCTGGGATAGGATGGGATAAAAATACTTTATCTAATAATTGAGTTCTGAAATAGAGAAAAGAAGCTGATATGTCAAGTTTATGGTACTAGAAAAGTATTGGCAAAATGTAAGATCAACAAACACCCAGAATTCCTGGCAAGATGAAACAGAGAGACAGGATGAGAATCAATATTCAGGAGCTAGATGGATATGAAGAAAGAAGAGGTCATCACCTGTACCTCTGAGTGGTCATGTGGAACATATCAACCTTACTTCCTCTTATGCCTTCCTATCTTTCAGTCTTCCTCATATTACTCTTTTTTTATTTAAATATCTTATTTCTTTAGAAAAATTTTCCATGGTTACAAGATTCTTATTTTTACTTTTCCTTTCACCACCACCCCCATATCCAACCCACATTTCCACTGGTTTTAACATGTGTGATCAATCAAAACTTATTTACATATTATTGATAGTTGCATTCGAGTCTACATCCCCAACCATGTCTGCATCAACCCATGTGTTTAAGCAGTGGTTTTTCTTCTGTGTTTCCACTCCTGCAGTTCTTCTTCTGAATGTGGGTAGCGTTCTTTTCCATAAGTCCCTCAGAACTGTCCTGGGTCATTGCTTTGCTGCCAGTACAGAAGTCCATTACATTCAATTTTACCACAGTGTATCAGTCTCTGTCAATAATGTTCTGGCTCTGCTCCGTTAACTCTGCATCAATTCCTGGAGGTCTTTCCAGTTCACATGAAATTCCTTTGGTTTATTATTCCTTTGAGCACAATAGTATTCCATCACCAGCATATACCACAATTTGTTCAGCCATTCCCTAATTGAAGGGCATACCCTTGTTTTCCAGTTTTTGCCACCACAAAAAGCATGGCTATAAATATTTTGTACAAGTCTTTTTTATCTATGATCTCTTTGGGGTACAAACCCAGCAATGCTATAGCTAGATTGAGAAGCAGGAAGTCCTTTAGAGCTCTTTGGGCATAGTTCCAAACTGCCATCCAGAATGATTGGATCAATTCACAACTCCACCAGCAATGCATTAATGTCCCAATTTTGCCACATCCCCTTCAACATTCATTACTCTCCCCTTCTCTCATGTTAGCCAATATGCTAGGTGTGAGGTGGTACCTCAGAGTTGTTTTGATTTGCATTTCTCTAATTATTAGAGATTTAGAACACTTTCTCATGTGCTTATTGATAGTTTTGATTTCTTTATATGAAAATTGCCTATTCATGTCCCTTGTCCATTTATCAATTGGGGAATGGCTTGATTTTTTATACAATTGATTTAACTCCTTGTATATTTGAGTAATTAGACCTCTGTCAGAGTTTTTTGTTATACAGATTTCTTCCCAGTTTGTTGTTTTCCCTTCTGATTTTGGTTGCATTGTTTTTGTTTGTACAAAAACTTTTTAATTTAATATAATCACAATTATTTATTTTACATTTTGTAATTTTTTCTAACTCTTGCTTCATTTTAAAATTTTCCCTTTCCCATAGATCTGACAAGTACTATCTTGTGTTCACTTAATTTACTTATAGTTTCCTTCTTTATATTCAAGTCATTCACCCATTCTGAATTTATCTTGGTGTAGGGTATGAGATGTTGATCTAAACCTAATCTCTCCCATATTGTTTTCCAATTTTCCCAACAGTTTTTGTCACCTCATATTACTCCTAAACATTTACTCCAGGATCCATTCAGGGTGTATGGGTGTTCAAGAAGGACTAGCAAACTATCCCTTCTGGTGTGAGGACTTGCTAAGCCCTTTTCAGGGCTGCTTATCCACCTTGGTGTACACCTGACACTTAACTCTCACCTGCGGCTCTAATAAGCTGTAGCTATATCATCCTAAACCATCACCAGTCATCCTCACTTTTGTCATTGGACGTTGATGACTCTGAAAGAGAGAAAGAGAGACTGATGACTATATGCAACTCTGCCTCACTTAAATTCAATTCACGAGTGAGTCAAGACCTGACCTTATGATATTATCAGTCCTCTTCAAGAATGAAGGACAAATAACAATGGTCCAGTAAATACTGTCCTATTTGTTATTCATAAATGATGTTCCATACAACATCTTTGTGGTTTTTTTTTATGTTTACTCCCATACCTAGAATATTCTTTCTCCTCATATCTGCTTCTTATAATCCCTGATTTCCTTCAAGATTCAGTTCAAGTGAATCTCTGACATGTAATATTTCCTGGTAATTCTAGCCATAAATGTATATATAGCCTTTAAAGGTTTACAAAATGTTTTACAAATATCATCTCATTTTATCCTCAAAATAACCCTGGGAGGTAGATGCTATTATTCCCCCATCCCCCACCTCCTCACCATTTTACCTATGAGGAAATAGAGGCAGAAAAAGGTTAAGTGACTTGCGAAGAGTCACATAGGTCTTTTTGATTCCAGGGTCAATACTCTGTCTATTACCATCCCACTATTTCTACATGTGTGCATGTCTACTCTCCCCCCAAAATGTTAGCTTCAGGAACAAAGTAGGTGCTTAATAAATGCTTGTTGATCATTTGATTGATTTCAAGACTACTATGGTTTCTATTACACCACACTGCCCTCCTTTATTATCTGCAGCTCATATTCTTTATTTTTTTAAATGGGAATAATTATGTATCATCTACACATATTAATGAAGTATCATCTGCTTAACAGAGAAAAGCACTTTACAAAACTTAAAACAATATTATATGTATATTAGTTGTAGTAGTAGCTATGACTAATGGCTATCCAGGCTTGAGTGATTATCCTAAAGATTTTCCCTAAATAATGTAATGGTAATGGTAATGGAGATATGACTTTTGCTCCTTCAAACTAGCATATTTTGGTCACTCATTAGGCTCCATTTGTTTACCTTACAATCTGCCAAGCATCTCACATGACTGAACCATCTGAGACATCAGGCAAGATAGAGTTAGGGAAGACATTATGTCTGTGGCTTATTTCAATTCAAGTCAATGAACATTTAAGAGCTAACTATGTGTCAGGCATTGAGCTAAGTGCTAGAGATACAAGGAAAAGTTAAGAACAGTTCCTGCCCTCAAAGAGCTTATAATCTAATGGGTGAGACAACAGAAAATAATTATATGCAAATCAGATATATATATATATATGATAAATTGGAGATAAGCTTACAGAAAAAGCAATAAAATTAAGGGGGTCTAGGAAAGACTTTTTAAATAAGGTGATATTTGAAGGAAGCCAGAGTAGGTAGGCAGTAGAGATGAGGAGAGAAAATGCCAAACATGGGATATAGACAATGAAAATGCAGAAAATTGGGAGAATTTCAAGGAATAGTCAGTCAATAAATATCAGTTAGGCATTTACTATGTATGAGGTGCTGTTCTAATCACTAGCAATCCAAAAAGAAACAAAAGGGAATCCCTGCCTTCAAGGAGTTCACAATCTAATGGAGGATGCAAATGAGCAAAGAAATGTGTACAAGCAAGCTACATCCAGGATAAATAGGAAGGCACTAGAGAAATTGGGAAAGGCTACATGTAGAAGATGGGATTTTAGTTGAGACTTGGAGGGAGCCAGCAGGAAGAAATGAGAAAGGAGAACATTCCAGTAATGGAATACTAGAGAAAATGGCCAGAGCCAAAAGATGGAATTGGAATGTCTTGTTTGTGGAACAGCCAGAAAGCCAGTTATCACTGGATTAAAGAGCACTTGTAGGGAGTAAGGTGTCAAAAGATTGGAAAAGGGGGAAAGTATTAGGTTATTAAAAAAAAAACTCAATGCCAACCAGAGAATTATGTTTGATCTTAGAGGTAACATGGAGCCATTGGCATTTATAGAGTAGGAATATTGGCATAGGGGTGATATGGTCAACCTGCACTTTAGGAAAATTATTTATTGAATGGAGGATGGTCTGGAGTGGGGAGAGACTTGAGGCAGGCAAACCCACTAGGAGTTTATAATAAAAGTCCAACCATGAGGTGGTGAGGGCCTATACCTGAGTAGTGGTCCTATCAAAGGAGATAAGGGATTATAATTCAAGAGATGTTCAAAAGATTAAATCAGAAGACACTGACATCAGATTAAATATGAGGGAAGGGAACAGTAAAAGAAAGTGAAAAGTTGAGGTTAATTAATACTTAGGTTGCAAGTCTGAAGCCTGGGAGATAAAGGTGCCCTTGACAATAATAGAGAAGTTTAGAAGCGGACAGGATTTAGAGGAAGAGATAATGAGCTCAGTTTTGGACATGCAGAATCTAAGATGTCTATTGACCATCTAGTTTGAGATGTCTGAAAGGCAATTGGTAATGCAAGAGTGGAGATTAGCAGAAAGATTGGGGCAGAATACTATTGAAGAATACATGAAGGAGAGTAAGATATAAGAAGACTGGAAAAGCATAATGGAGTGACATTAAAAAGAGCTTTAAAAGGAAACAGAAGATATTATTTTTGATCCTAGAAGCAATTAAGCAAACCATTAGAGTGTATTGAATATCAGAGGATAGGGTGGTGACACAAGCAGATAACTTTAAGATCAGTTTGTCAACTGAGTAGAGTATGGTTTGTAGTGAGAAGAAACTTCAGATATGAAGACCACCTAGTAGGCTATGACAAGAATCCAAGCATGAGGTGATGAGGGCCAATAGCAGCATTGTAGGGGTATCAGAAGAGAAAGAAGGACTTAAGCCACACTACAACAGAGTGTATCAAAGAATCAAATTAGTATAAATGTTCTGGTGACCCTTATGTATGTATATTTTCTCCCTTCTGCTTGACTGGTATTATCAAAAAGTGTTGTCATAGAGGGCAGCTGGGTGACTCAGTGGTTTGAGAGTTAGACCCACTGATGGAAGGTCCTGGGTTCAAATCTGACTTCAGACACTTCCTAACTGTGTGACCCTGGGCAAATCACTTAACTCCCATTGCCTAGCCCTTACCACTTTTCTGCCTTAGAACTAATACCCAGTATTGATTCTAAGATGGAAGGTAAGGGTTTAAAAAAAAGTGTTGTCATTTGTAGTAGTGATTTTTACAAATAAGGACACAGGCTCAGAAATTTTAAGTGAATAACTTTTCACACAATCACGGATATAGTTAAGCCCAAGAAAATTCCAGAAATAAAAGAATATGCCAGAGGTAAAAGGAAGCTCATGATCAAGTAGATAAACAAAAAAATGTACCGGGCATGCCAATTCTGTTAAACAGCAGGATGTCTCTAATAGTTCTGAGATCTGAAGAGGGAAGATTACTTTTCACTTTGGGAAGAAATGAAAAGAGGATTCCCTCCCTCTAATATATTTTGCACACTATATAGTTTCACTTTTCTAGGACACTTACTCTCTTCTTGATATCCTATGATGTATATTCAGAGACCAAGAAATTAATATTTAATGGATTTTTCCAGCAGGAGTAAGCACTAAAAAGTGAATTGCATATTCTGAATAAATGATAAAGCCATGAGCTGTGGAATTTATTCAGGGAATTAACAAGGCACCCAGTGTTGGGTAAATTTACCCACTGTCTCTTGGCAGTCTTTGGTGTGACTTATAACTTAATAATTTGCACATTGTACCTCTTCCCTGGGTTTTGAACCCAAGATTTCCAAAGAAAACCTTTTCATATGAACACCTCTGGTCCCTCATCACCAGAGGGATCAATCCTAGGATCTATAGGATCCTCACTTCATTTGGGGGGTTCTGAGGATCAATTCCTTCAATAAATGTCAATTGTAAGGCCCTTGGATAATGGAATATTGATATTTATGTTCAGCTGGACTAATTAAATAACATGTCATTTTTCAGTGCTACCTAGCAGGCTTCATTAAAAGTAGTTTTAAGCCTATAGTGTTTCCAGTGTCTTTGGGGGAGTCTGCAATTACAGATTTCGACTGAGATCTTTCTCATAACAGATACATTGTTAAATCATGCAAATGCCATTGTATTGTATGTTACATTATTAGTATATTATTATCAGTACCATTGATGATTTTAACCCTTGGCTTTCTTACTTCAGATTGAGAATTAATGAGACAAATTAGTCTAGATTAGTTAAATAGAGAAGAGTGTTGCTGTGCTTGCTAACTAATGTACCATGTAGTTCTCAGACCTCATATTAGTAAGCTACATCTGTAACTTTGAATAAGTAACAGAATCTCTCACTAAACATTTTTTTCTGTAAATAAAAGGATGGATTGTTAGTAATACCTTAAGATTCCTTCTAGATATAAAATAATACTAAATATAAGATATTAAATTGGCAAGATCTCTAAACTATAGGATTATTGTAAAAAAACTTAGCTGGGTAGCTCAGTGGAGTGAGAGTCAGGCCTAGAGACAGGAGGTCCTAGGTTCAAACCTGGCCTCAGCCACTTCCCAGCTGTGTGACCCTGGGCAAGTCACTTGACCCCCATTGCCCACCCTTACCAATCTTCCACTTATGAGACAATACACCGAAGTACAAGGGTTTAAAAAAAAAAAAGAAAAAAAAACTTAGTGATTATTCCCAAACTGAGATTAGAGATTAGTATATATGTGTATATATATATGTATGTATATACATATATATATGTATATATACATGTATATATACCTTTTGACATTTGTTTTGAGGTTGTGGAAAAAGCTAATTTAAATTAAGCATAGAGTTTGCTCCTTAATTACTGAATTCTCAGAGTATTTGGAGGTTCTTGAAAGGAGGACTTAGATTGTTTAACAATATCATTTATCTTCTTCATTCCTCCCTCAGTTTACATTATTAATCTGCTTAAGAAATCAATCACTAGTTCAAAGACAAAACCTAGTCTGATAGGTATCTAAATGATCACAAATTCCTCATCAGTGGAAACCAAAATAATCGACATCACTAAAATATTTTACTCTATTCTAGATTGCTGAACTTCACAGAATTTCCTTAGAGCTCAGAATCTGGATCTCTCTTTGTCCTTATCACACGCTACCTTTAACACACTTATTTGGTTACTTATTGTATCTCCCCCAACTCCTTTAGACTACAAATTCCTTGAGGCACAATGTCACTTTTCATATAGGTCCCATTCACTTGCATATTCACTTAATCTTTCACCTTATTCCTTCTATAAAAAATAAATGAGTATCTCTATTCTTAAATATGGCAACTCCATTCAGACTAACTACTGTATTCATAGGAGAAGCAAAGAGTGCCATGTAACTCAATTTTTAAAAATGAATATAGCTCTGCCTATTGTACAAAAAGAGGAATGACATTTATTTATGCAGAGGCCCCAATCTATTACCATATTTAAATTCATAGCAAGTTTTTCCCTTTCTTCAAGGTGACATTGTTACCTATGTGAATACATAAAAGGAAGACATCAAATCAGCTGTTTAATTTTTTTTATTTTATCTTCTCTTTTATGCTTACCATGATCCCTTACTTGGCTAAGTCTAACAAGTGATTATAAAAAGGAAACAGAAAGAATGGAAAAGTTGCAGAGAGTTTGGGTATTGCATTTTGATTTACAAAGGAGAGCTGGCACGCAGGCAGAACCAAAAGATTGAGGTTCTGGAATGGAAGGGACTGATAAGAGGAGACACTGATCCAAAGGGATGTTTGATCTCTGGAGAGCCATGAGAGCAGGAGCTTCCTTCCTGTGGCCATCTTTGGATCAAGCTAGAGAAATAAGCTGTGTTCCTGACTCCTCTTGGAGGTTTCCCAAATCTCAAGAAGTCTTCCCTGAGCCTAATCTAGATCCTGTGACATGTTTCTTGCAGCATTTCCTTTGGGAAAAGACCCACCTATTCCTGTGATGAAGAAATGAGAGAAGAGTTGAGATCTCTAAGTACACTTCCTTAGTAGCTATTTGCCAATCAGAGATGTCTTGGGATGTCAAGGGGAGGGACTAAGTGGTCAGCTCACAAGGGAGTTTGGCCTCTTTTGCCCCCTGCTTTCACCCTGCCAGATTATGGAAAGAGTTAACTGACCAGATCAGGATGTCTCGACTAGTTAATTAATAAATAATTTTACAATTAAAAAATACTGCCTCTTGAGAATTTGAATCATTATACCATCTTGGTGATTTCATAAACTACTATTAGCTACCATGGATTCAGTTTTCAATTATATGTAAATGGATCTCAGAACTACATGCTTACCTTTGATAGTATGCTCCAGTCCCACATTAGTTGCCTTCTGGATACCATCGCCTTGACATCTTGAATTCAATATGTCCAAAGTTACAATTATTACATTCTCCTCCAAAATTATTATATTAATTTCTCCACCAAACTACTTTTTTTCCATGGACAATACTATCAACCTTTCCAACCCCCAGGTTCATGATCTTTGACTTTGGAGAGGTCCCTCATCCAATATATACAATTTGTTTTTGTTTTTAATTTTTATTTAGAATATTTTCCCATGGTTACATGATTCATGATCCTACCCCCTGCTTTCTCCTCCCCCTCCCAAAGCCAACAAGCAGTTCCACTGAAATATATATGTATCATTGTTCAAAACCTATTTCCATGTTACTCTTATTTGCAGTAGAGATTTTAACATCAAAACCCTAATCACATCCCTACTGCACTATGTGGTAGATCATATATTTTTCTAATGCATTTCTGGTTCCACAGTTCTTTTCTCTGGATGAGGATAGTGTTCTTTCTCCTAAGTTCCTTTGAATTGTTCTGGGTCATTGCATTGCCACTGATAGAAAAATTCAATTTTGCCATAATGTATCTATCTCTGTGTACAATGTTCTCCTGGTTCTGTTCCTTTTGGTCTGCATCAATTCCTGGAGGTTGTTCCAGTTCACATGGAATTCCTGTAGCTCATTATTTCTTTTAGCCCAATAGTATTCCATCACCAACAGATACCTCAATTTGTTCAGCCATTCCCTAATCAATGGGCAACCCCCTCATTTTTCAATTTTTTGCCACCACAAAGAGTGTGGCTATGAATATTTTTGTACAAGTCTTTTTTCCTTATTATCTCTTTGGGGTACAAACCATGGCTGGATCAAAGGGCAGGCATTCATTTAAAGTCCTTTGGGTATAGTTCCAAATTGCCCTTCAGAGTGGTTGGACCAATTCACAACTCCACCAGTAGTGTATCAGTGTCCTAATTTTGCCACATCTCCTCTAACATTTATCACTTTCCTTTGCTGTCATATGTTATGTTGATCTTAACAGAGGTGCTTGGGAAGCTGAAGAGATGACCTGAAACTAGAAACCTGCAGGACTCACTCCTCCCACACACACAGGCTAGAGTGAGTAGGGAGGGGTTGGTACTCCTTGCTCTCAGCCCTCCCACCAAGCAGTTGGAAATCAACTGGAAATGGAGGCAGGACTGATGTCCTCTGGCAAGGCTCAGCAAGGCAAATCTCTAATGATGTTCACTTTCTCAATTTATATTCCCCACAGGTTTCACTGAGGGACAATAGGAGAAGCTTAATGTCTTGTAGTTATCAGGGAAAGACAAATCTAACTTGTATGGGCCAGACAGCTGAAGGAAACTTAGCTGAAGTTGGATATAAGTTTCCCCAGAATAATAAACAGGCACTGCTCCCAAAAGATGAAGTTTATACTGATAAAAGAAGAAGAGAAGGCAGGGAAGGGGTTTCAAGGATTTGGATAAGATCTGGGAAGCCCTGAACTGTTAGGTAGAAACTGCTCCTCCTCCCCCCCAGGAGGAAGTGGTAGACTTTTATCTAGCTTCCCCTCAAACCTGTAATTATCAATTCTAATATCTAAAATGACCATTCAGAACTTCCTCCAGATGACATCCATGCATTGTGCAGAATGACTATACAAGGGAAAGACTCTGTAGTAGGAGGGAACATTCACCACCATTCTTTTCCAAACCACCAGCACTAGAGAGAAATATATGAACTTCTTGGAATTATGCTACATTAATCCTCCAAAAGCCACCACCTGTTGCTGTCAAAGTATTGGCAAATGAACATGTTTCATCATTGAGTTTGGGTGCTGAGAGCACAGGTGTGATTTCAATAGAGATTTACTTTATTCAATTATAAAATGGAGATAATAACATTTGATTGGAAAGAGATTTCTGTTCCATGCCAAAAATCAGTGGCCATAGTTTACAGAATAATCAAAGTCTTTTTATGTAGAGATAACATCAAACCTCCCCGGAGGTACTTCATGTTCTTTCATTGGTACCATTTGAGTGTGGGCAGAAGACATAAGTTGGAGAACTTGAGAAATAGAAATCTTCTGCTTTTCCTCCTAACAAAGATACTATGGAAAGATGCCTACGTGTTCCAAATAGAAGCCAGAGCTAGGAAAATAAAACGTCTAAAAGTATAATATGATGAAACAGATATTGGTTCTGTGGTCATAGTTTAGTATTTAAGTGACCTTGAACAAGTCACTAAAGTACTCTTGGCATGTTTATTCATTTATAAAATAGAGTAAACGGAATTGAAGTTAGAACGACTTGAGTTCGAATTCCACCTCTGATCTTTACCAACTCTATAAATCTGGGCATCATTGAATCTCTCCTTGCCTCAGTTGACTTATTTATAAAATGAGAAAATTTAGCTAACTGGCTTCCAAGGTCCTTTCCAACCCAAAATCTAAGATCCTATGGCAAGCTTACATCTAAGATCTGATCCATTTTCAAAGCTACATTGCAGGTGCCTATGATATGTTATCATAATGAGACATATAGGTGTACACATTTATTCCATGTAGGTAATATGTATAATAGTTGTTACTTGGGAAATATTTTGAAGTTTACAAAGTACTTTCCTCAGTTCAACACAAGGAAAAGGGATTATTAATTGCTAATTTATTTATGAATTATGAATTGATTAATTGGCACCCAGGAAAAGAGAAATATTTTCTGGGATGGGACATGAAGGTCAGCTATTCACCCTTATTTTCTACCCATGAATTCATTGTGCTTAGCTTGTTCAGGGGATGGGGCAGATGTGAATGGTTTAGTCTTAGTCCTGGGGCTCCCAGTTTATGACCAAGGGAATGAAACCACTTAAGGGTCCCTCTGAATGAAGGTAGATCAAGGAGGGAAAGACCATGATGGCAGCAATAGGAGACTAATGTTTTGTCATGCTTCAGTAAGGCATAGAGAGTACAGAGGCAAATGGCATGGGGAGTTCAGAAGTAAATGGTGTGGGATGAGGGAGGTAGGCAATGTGGGAAAGAGAATGGTGAGGAGGAGAAGCAGAGAGTTGCTTATATAACCATGGATCAGAGTTGGAAGCACTTAGGCAGCATGGATCCATGGTAGATGGAGGAGTGTTGGGGGTGAGAAAAGTAGGAGTTTGAGGTCTCATTGTTATAGGGTTTGTTGGTTAGTTGGAGGATGAACTAACCCTTATCCATATCATCTTTGGGGTGAGTTCATTAACATAACCCTTTTATCCCAAAGTTATCAGTAATTCTTTAGAATTAGTTCCTTTGAGTAATATTCACTGTTGTTCTGCTGCTCTTACTGTGGATTTCTGGAGTTTATCTCAGGCTTACACACCATGGGCACTTAGCAGGACTGAGGGGCCCCTATTGTAAGGTCTAGTTGGCTTCGCTTGATATAATACATAGTTTTAGGACTTGGTCTTAGTTAATTTGTGAGCTAGTTTCCAGGGGCTCCTATGCTCCACTAATTTGAGACAGTTTGTTCCCTTAATTTATGGGATAGTCTATATGTGACTCCTAAGTCTCCCTTTGTAATCTTACTACCTTCCATTGTCACCTCACACCAAGTATTTATGAACTATTTTTAAAATTTCTCCATAATCAAGATATAAAAGTAGAAGTCTACACAAATAAGAAGGAAAGGGGTAAGTGGAATGGATGATACTTGATACTTACTTTCATCTGAAAGAATGAAGAAATGCATAAATGGATACAAAAATATATAACACTAAACAAGGAAAAAGGAGAGAAGAGGGAGAATGAAGAGGGAGAAGTAAGAGAAATATAGATTAAGGGAGATATTAGTTCTACACAAAGTATACTCTATAATGATCTATACTAATATAGCAACTATTTTTTGTGGTGACAAAGAATTGGAAACTATAGGGTGTCCATCAGTTGGGAAATGGCTGAACAAACTATGGTATATAAATATTCCACAGCTGTTCTATAAAAAAGAATGTTGTTCTGTAAAAATAATGAAAGGGATATTTCAGGGAAAATTGAAAAGGCTTGAATAAATAGACACAGAGTAAGATGAACAAAACCACATGTAAAATTTGCTTAATGACAACAATACAGTAAAGACCAACAACTTACAAAGTCTTAGAAACTCTGATCAGTGTAATGATCTACCATGATTCCAGATGACTTCATATAAAACGTGCAACATACCTCCCCATATAGAAGCAAAGGATTGAGAGTATAGGAGTCATATTTCTTCTGGGTATGACCAATGTGGGAATTTGTTTTTCCTGACTACATATATTTGTAACTGGAATCTTATTTTTCTTTCTTTCTCATTTCAGGGCAAGGGAAGGAAAGGAAGAAGGTAGATATTTGCAGATTGAAAAAAATTCAAAATGATTTTCCATAAACTTCCTTTCTCCTCTAAAGTTCTCCATTTTCATTTCCAACACTGGAAGATTCCAAATAAAAATGAGCACTAGAAGTGAATCATAAAATATTTGAACTGAAAGAAACCTTAAAGATAATCTATTTCGGCAGAATGAAGAGAAGTATTGAGTTCTTGTCAATTTTTCAAAAATGGTTCCAGTTTGAATGGAAAACACAGAACCCCTGGCTTTTATATTTATGTATTTCTAGCACCAGCTTCTCTCTCCCTGCAATGAGAAAGGGATAATTTGTAACTGGCTGTGAATTTACAACACAGCACTTGCTATCTAACTAATAAATGAATCAATAAAACAGTATCACATTCCAGCTAATAGAAGGTTCTCCCCAATAACACATAGTAACTCATAAATACTAGGTTTTTATTTCTCAATTTCAGTTTTCTTATTATATTTATATTATTGTAAATTTCAAAGGGTTTGTTAAAGTGATTCAAGAAAAGGTCATTAAGAAGCAGATTAGTAGTCTATTAATTTTTAATACAATGACCTTTAAAAATTCTCCTTGTCCAAGCCCACTGTTGCTTATCAATGCTAAAATTTTAATCTTGATGTTTGAACTCAATTCAATCCCCTTAAAATTTAAAGATGAGCCTTGCTTTATTTTGTCTGTAAAATGAGTATTGCGCTCTCACACACAGCGAACATATAAGAAAATAAAAGTGAATCAATCCAATTCTAAATCTCTGTGAGAGAGAGAGACAGACAGACAGAGGGAGAAAGAGAGAGAGAGAGAGAGAGAGAGAGAGAGAGAGAGAGAGAGAGAGAGAGAGAGAGAGAGAGAGAGAGAGAAAGACTTCTTAAAAGGCAAAAAAAACATTTATTAATTAAATATCTATATTGCCAAGTACTACATTAGGACTGGGAGATGGAGGTGGGGGGATCAAATTTAAATAAGACCTAAGATCAAAGATTTAGAATTGGACTGATTCACTTTTATTTTCTTATATGTTCAGTAAATACAATAGACCAAAGAGCAAAATCTGTTTTTAAAACACTCAATCATACTATGAAAGAAAACTTCTAGACCATCTATTCCAGTCACATATTACAAATTAGAAAATTGAGTCATAGAATAGTGAAGTGAGTTAATTAAGGGCACACAACTACTAAATGACATTAAATTTCAAATCCAGATCCTTTTGTTTTTCCATTGTTCCAATGCTCCTTTTTACTCCTGGCTCAATTAGAGCCCATAGTTTAATAGGAGAATTTTCCCCATTTGCCTATGCTTCTCGAGAGCAGGGTTTGTCTTTTTCCTTTCTTTGTGTCTCCAGCACACTGCCTGGCATATAGTAGGCCCTTAAATATTTATTGACTGACTCAAGACATAGATTCTATAAAACAACTTCTTTTTAGAGCCTCAAGCTATATAGCATCAAATCTGTCTTTTCTTTGAGTTCTTTGTAGTTTGTCTTCCCAGAGTCAATGGCTCATATCAGATGATATCTGATATTCCCTTCATTACTTCCTCTACCTTTTGAAAGATAGTAATCTATAAATAAAATCAATGATTCATCGACTGTTCATCTCTTTGTGGCAAAAGAACTACAGCAAGTGTCCAGATAATTCAACAGTAATTCAACATCCAAAATATCTTCTTTTGCCCAAGGAGTCTATAGTTTATTCCCACCAAAATATCTCTTCTGTTCTTCTTTCCTTTCACCCTCACCCATATAGTATCTATCACACATCCTCTCTTTGATCCACATGTACATGCATATATGTAGTTATCAGAGCTATTACTGTTTTCTCTCTCTGGCTTGTGAGCATATCAGGACAGCATTCTGCCTCTACTTTCCCTTTTAGTTTAAAGTCAAATGAAAATGAGCAAGTTTTCATTAAAATATAGTCATTCCACTATGCCCAAAGGGCTTTAAAAGACTGTCTGCCTTTTGATCCAGCCATAGCACTGCTTGGTTTATACCCCAAAGAGATAATAAGGAAAAAAGACTTATACAAAAATATTTATAGCTGCACTCTTTGTGGTGGAAATGAGGGAATGTCCTTCAATGGGGGAATGGCTGAACATTGTGGTATCTGCTGGTGATAGATTACTATTGTGCTC
Organism: Gracilinanus agilis; assembly: GCF_016433145.1. Lineage (NCBI taxonomy): Eukaryota > Metazoa > Chordata > Mammalia > Didelphimorphia > Didelphidae > Gracilinanus > Gracilinanus agilis. Next base: position 177,781,284 of record NC_058131.1, on the reverse strand, counting down.
AAAGGAATAATGAACTGGAGGAATTCCATGTGAACTGAAATGACCTCCAGGAATTGATGCAGAGTAAAAGGAGCAGAACCAGGAGAACATTGTACACAGAGACTGATACACTGTGGTACAATCGAATGTAATGGACTTCTCTACTAGCGGCAATCCAGGACAACTCTGAGGGATTTGTGAGAAAGAACACTATCCACATTCAGAGGAAGAACTTTGGGAGGAGAAACACAGAAGAAAAACAATTGTTTGACCACATGGTTCAATGGGGATATGATTGGGGATGTAGACTCTAAGTGATCACTCTATTGTAAATATTAATAATTTAGAAATAGGTCTTGATCAATGACACATGTAAAACCCAGTGGAACTGCTCATTGGCTATGAGAGTGGGGTGGGGGGAAGGGAAGGAAAGAACATGAATCATGTAACCATGGAAAAATATTCTAAATTAATTAAAATTTTTCAAATTAAAAAAATATATAGTCATTCCAGGTTTTATCCTTATTCAGTATCTTTTTACTATGTATCTCTTCTGTTATAAGTCCCTTCCATATTTCAGTGACATTTATAATTATATTCACCTATTTGTATTCAGATTTAAGTCTCATTTATTACTAATACTTTGCATACTTGTATAAGTCATAAAAGGGCTAAGTATTGGGTTGGGAGGGTTCATAATAGTCTTTAATAAATGTTTGTTGGTTGATTTATTGATAATATCAGCTCACATTTCTATGGCTTTTAGAATTTATGAAGAATTTTCCTTATAAAAACACTGTAGGTACAGGTATAAATGTCTCCATTTTACAAAGCAAGAAGCAGAGAATAAAGAGGGCCAAGGATTTTGCCCGCAATCACACAGCTCAGTGCTATTGTTGCCTCTCTTCTCAGTTCTCTATAAACAAACATCCTCTTCACTATTTATATTTACAGAAATAAAGATAGTGATTCACACATACATAAATATGTCCATACTTGTGTATAGATATAGAGGGAGAGCTATAGCTGTATGTGTGTATGTGTATACTTAGAAATAATAGCCAATGTTATTATTCTCTTCTGTATCTTGTTGTGTGACTATATCAGGGTAGCTTTCTGCTTCTACTGTCCTTTTTGAAGTCAGATAAATATCAGCAAGTTCTCATTAAAATATAGTCATTTCAGTCTTCATAAAAAATATATAGTCATTTCAGTCTTCTAGCATTTGTGTAGTGTTTTGAGGTTCGAAGGTGCTTTGCATATATTAACTAGATTTATCTCTACAATAACCTCATGAGGTTGGTGCTATTACCCATATTTTACATCTGTTTCACAAATTAGGAATTTGAAGCACAGAATGTTTGAGACTTGATAAACATCATGTAGCTAGTATCTAAGACACTTCTCAGGCTCAGGACCCCTTTGCACTTTTAAAAATTATTGAAGATTGCCTATGCCAAAAAGCCTCCCAAAGAACTTTGTGTATGTGGGTTATATCTACTGAGAGGATCTCCTTCTCCTATTGATCTTATTTCCTTCTCTTTAATCTACCATCCCTCTAGTTCCTCCTCCTTCCTTTTCCCTTTTCCCTTCCATTTCCTTGTGAGGAAAATGTATTTCTGTATCCTGCAGTTTTTATCATATTGTACTCTTCCTTCTTCTTATTTAGATGAGAGTTACTACCTCCTCTCAACTCCCTCTTCCTTTCTATAGCTATTGATTTGTGCACTAAGAATAAATGAAATAATCTTCCCTAATCTTCCTTCCCCTCTCTCCCTAGAGGGTTTTCTTCTTTGCATCCCTTTCTTGGATTTTCTTAAAATCAATAAGACATAACAGAAATGCTCCTTGGCCTTATGTATTCACTGGACTCCCCCAATGAACTTTGATGATAGGAATAAGAGAGGAAACATATCCCCTCCCCTTTTGAATGTAGGCAGTTTGTACTTGTTAGTCATTTATTACTGTTTATTTTTTTAAACTCTTAGCTTCTGGCTTAGAATCAATACTAAGTGTCAGTTCTAAGACAGAAGAGCAGAAAGGGCTAAGCAATGAGGGTTAAGTGACTTATCCAGGGTCACACAGCTAGGAAGTATCTGAAGTCAGATTTGAACCAGGTCCTCTCAATTTGAGGCCTACCTTTCTATTCACTGAGCCACTCAACTGTCCCTCATTATTTATGTTTAACTTTATGTTTCTTTTCATTCCTATGTTGTCTACTCAGGTCTGTTCTTTTCATCAGGAATGTTTAGAAGTCTTCTGTTACATTCAATGTCCATTTCCTCCCCTAAAAGAGCATCATACTCAGTTTTGTTAGTTAAGTTATTTTTTTACTACTAGCTCATATACTTTGACTTCTGGAACACAACATTTCAAGTTATCTGTTGTTTATAGTGGTGGCTGCTAAATCATGTGTAATCCTAACTTTGACTCATTACTTGAATTATTTCTTTCTACTTTCTTGGGGTATTGAATGTTTGGTTTATTCTGAGATCCCAGGGATAGGCTAGAGACTTATATGATTTTGGTGCCCCCAAAGTGGTCTAATCTGGAGCAAAGTCAGATTGCTTCCTCCTTTACAAATTCCTGACCTAGGTTTGGATCTGAGCAAAAGTAGACCTGATGATTTTAACTATATTTGTCAATTGGGAAACACTGTTGGTTCAGTGACAAACTTGTAGGTTCCCCTTTGAAATGGGATTCCTTGGTTATTGCTCCACAGATTTTGCAAGGGACTAGAAATGAGATCCTTCACTGACTTTGAGTTCTGAGTCACATAGCTATTGTTACTGCTGCCATTTTGTTTCTAAACTACTTCATTTTTAGTATACTTCTAAGGGTCTCCCTACTCAGGAACAGGGACCCCTCCCCTTTTCAATACCTCTTAGATCTATAACCCAGAACTGGATAGTGGACAACAAAACTGCTACCCTTGTCACAATACCCTCATTTGAAAATTCCTTTTTAATATGAGATTTTATATTTTTTAATATTCACTTATTTATTATCAAATACTATAGTTCTTCCCTATGAAGTCCAGTTGCCCAATACAGTAGAAGATATTGGGAATTATAGCATAGGTTCAAGATACTATCACTTTTACTTCTTAAGAGATACCCTTCCACCTTTTGAAGGATTGTTTCATCTTTCTTGATTGGCTTTCAAGGGGATAATATGGAATTATTCCAGCCCTTCTATTTTCTTTTTCAGCAGAGAGATCAGTTAATATTTAATACATGCCAATTTTTTGGCTCCCCTTTGGAAGAAAACTAAATGGAGTGTAACCCTAGATGCTCCTGGAACTGATCCCTTGTTCTACAAATCTACTGAGAACAAAATCTTTCCATCTTTTGTACCTCTTGCTGCTGACTTCTGTGGCAAACTGCTTATTTTCAGGGCTCTGCCCTTACCAGGGGGTTCTGAACAGTTGCATTTATGGGACTGATTGGCCCCTACTCTTTCTTTTTTTTAAAAACATTTATTAATATTCATTTTTAACCTGTTTACATGCTTCATACCCCTACCTTCCCCTTCATCCCCCCCATCTCCCCCCACTCATGGCCAACGCACATTTCCACTGGTTGTAACTTGTGTCCTGCCCCTACTCTTTCTGATGGCACCTGCCCAGGTAGAAGCCATAAGCTATTAATCATCTTCTGCTAATTTCCTAATTGAAAAACAACAATAATAAAAACCTACTCAACTGCAAAAAAAAAAAAACCATTTCTGAGATTCTCTGCTGCAGGCTTTCTGAAAAAAAAAAGACAGGACGAAAGCTTTAAGGAAAGATAGGAAAAATAAAAGAGATGATCGGTTTTAGATTATTATGGAAGGGAAAACAATTAGGAAGGAAAATATAGGAAGTAGCTGGGAATAAGACACAAGTGCAGAAAAAAATAGCAAGAAGATACCTCTAGGAAAGGGTGGGAAATAGTAAACATTTGTTTCCAAACAGGCAGCTATGTTCAGGGTTTGCAGAAGAGAAAAAGGAGAGAGGAACTATAGTCAGAGAAAATTGTGGAGTGAAAAAATCAAGGAATGTGAGAATAAGTAAAATGTTCTAGTGGTATAGCAGAAGAAAGAACACTCTCCAGGGAATAGGAGACCTGGATTTCAGAACTGCTTCTCCAATAATTAGTTGTGCGACATTAACAAGTCACATCACCTCTCTTGGCCTCAGTTTTCTCTGTCAGTAAAGTGACAGATTGGGTGAGATTTTTGAAGTTCTTTTTAATGCTATTATTCTGAGACCTTCCAAGTAAATAAACCTAAAAATGCTTTCTAAATGTGGATTGTTCTAAAACAATATGGTACTGGCTAAGAGACAGAAGGGAGGATCAGTGGAATAGACTTGGGGTAAATGACATCAGCAAGTCAGCATATGATAAACCAAAAGAGCCCAACTTTTGGGACAAAAATTCACTATTTGACAAAAACTGTTAGGAAAATTGGAAAACAATATGGGAGAGATTAGGTTTAGATCAACATCTCACACCCTACACCAAGATAAATTCAGAATGGGTGAATGACTTGAATATAAAGAAGGAAACTAAAAGTAAATTAGGTGAGCACAGAATAGTATACTTGTCAGATCTCTGGGAAAGGAAAGATTTTAAAACCAAGCAAGAGTTAGAAAAAATTACAAAATATAAAATAAATAATTTTGATTACATTAAACTAAAAAGATTTTGTACAAACAAAAACAATGCAACCAAAATCAGAAGGGAAAAAACAAACTGGGAAAAAATCTTTATAACAAAAAACTCTGACAGAGGTCTAATTACTAAAATATACAAGGAGCTAAATCAATTGTATAAAAAATCCAGCCATTCCCCAATTGATAAATGGGCAAAGGACATGAATAGGCAATTTTCAGATAAAGAAATCAAAAGTATCAATAAGCATATGAGAAAGTATTCTAAATCTCTAATAATTAGAGAAATGCAAATCAAAACAAATCTGAGGTACCCACCTCATACCTAGAAGATTGGCTAAAATGATAGCAGGTGAGAGTAATAAATGTTGAAGGGGATGTGGCAAAATTGGGACATTAATGCATTGCTGGTGGAGTTATGAATTGATCCAACCATTCTGGATGGCAATTTGGAACTATGCCCAAAGAGCTCTAAAAGACTTCCTGCCCTTCGATCCAGCCATACCATTGCTGGGTTTGTACCCCAAAGAGATAATAGATAAAAAAGACTTGTACAAAAATATTTATAGCCGTGCTTTTTGTGGTGGCAAAAAAACTGGAAAACGAGGGTATGTCCTTCGATTGGGGAATGGCTGAACAAACTGTGGTATATGCTGGCGATGGAATACTATTGTGCTCAAAGGAATAATAAACTGGAGGAATTTCATGTAAACCTGAAAGACCTCCAGGAATTGATGCAGAGTGAAAGGAGCAGAGCCAGAAGAACATTGTACACAAAGACCAATACACTATGGTAAAATTGAATGTAATGGACTTCTGTACTAGCAGCAATGCAATGACACAGGACAATTCTGAGGGATTTATGGAAAAGAAAGGTCTCCACATTCAGAGGAAGAACTACAGGAGTAGAAACACAGAAGAAAAACAACTACTTGAATATATGGGTTGATGCGGACATGATTGGGAATGTAGACTCAAAACGATCACACCACTGCAACTATCAATAATATGGAAATAAGTCTTGATTGATCACACATGTTAAAACCAGTGGAAATGTGCTTCAGCTATGGGGTGGGGTGAACGGGTAGTAAAGGGGAAAGTAAAAACATGAATCATGTAACCACTGAAAATTTTTCTAAAAAATAATAATAATAAATAAATGTGGATTGTTCTGATAGTTTTTGCTGGTGTTGTTACTCTCTTTAGTATATTCTGCAAATTTCAAATTCCAAAGAAAAACTAGTAGAGGAGAAAAGTATGATCAATAGAGACAATAAAGACAATGAAGGGGGAAATCAATCAAGATGTATTTATTAAATATCTGTTATTTATTAGGGACTATGTTAGATCCTGAGATACAAAAATGAAAAATGCTATGATCCCTAATTTCAATGAATGAGGGAGACAAATTCATGTGAAAACACATCCAGCATAAAACTAAAGTATATGTGTACATGTAATACAAATAAGAGAATAAAGAAAGGCTTCATGCAAAAGGGCTCCATCTTAAAGGAAGAGATAATTTCTGTGAGGCAGAAGGAACAAAGGGGTGGATTCCAATAAAAGAGATGGTAGGTACAAAGACACAGAGATGATGATGGAGTGTCATAAGTGAGAAACAGAGAGGACAGTTTTGCTGGATTACAAAGTAATATATAATGAGGCCAGAAAGATAGGTTGATGCAGATTGGTTAAGACTTTAAAAGCTAAATAGAGGAGAGGGAAAGGAGGAGGAGTCATTGGCTCAGTGGAATGAGAATCAGGTCCAGAGATGGTGGATCCTGGGTTCAGAGCTGACCTCAAACAATTTTTCTATCCATATGATCCTGGGCAAGTCATTTAACCCCCATTGCCTAGCCTTTACCACTCTTCTGCCTTGGAACCAATACACAGTATTGATCCTAAGACAGAAGGAGAAGTTTTTTATAAAAATAAAATATTTTTTAAAAAGCTAAATGGAGACATTCTTATTTTGTCCTAAAGGCAATCTGAAGCCATTGGAATTAGTTGAGTAGTGGAATTACATGCTCAAGGCTGTACTTAAAGAAAGTTGCCTAGACAACTTTGCGTATGTTGGATTGGAGTGATGAGAAACTTAAGACAAGGAGACCAATTAGAATGCTGTTGCAACAAAATAGGCAAGAGACGAAGAAGGCCTGAATAAAAATGGTAGCTATGTGACTGGGGAGAAGGGGTCAGATAACAGAGATATTATGGAGGCAGAAACTATATGTGAGTTGAGAGAGAAGATAATACCAAGATTGCAAACCTGAGCCACTGGAAAGATAATGGTGTCTTTGACAAAAATAAGAAAGCTTGGAAGAGGAGAGGATTTAGAGTTCAAGATAATTCCATTTTGACCATATTGAATATAAGATGTTTCTGCAATGTGTAGTTTGAAATGTTTAGTGGACAATTAGTAATTAAGCAAATTATCCAACACAGAAGAGGGAAATCAAAGAAAGCCTTAATATTTTTGTGAATAAAATCACACATGCTATAAGATAATATATCTCAAAATATAAGCGTGTATAACTGTTCACCCAATACTCCCAAGCTATGAGTTTAGATAAACAATATTCCACCAAGGACCATTTGAAAAAATCATATTTAATATCACTTTGACTTGTGTTGACTACAACTTTTTTTATAAAACTCAGAGTAAATTTGACTGTAATTAGTTTTTATTTCTTCACAGATATAGATGCAGTGATTCCCAAAATGGGCACTACCGCCCCCTGGTGGGTGCTGTAGCAATCCAAGGGAGAGGTGGAACTCCTAAACTATCCTTGTTCCCTATGCTGTGAGTATTATAGGTAATACTAGAGAAAAGAGATGTTGTATTTTACTGTAGAATTATTGTGATTATATATGGGCTACTTTAAATGCTTTTTATCTTCATCTTACATGAGGTGGAAAAAAGGCTATCCCATAACTTATATGCATTCTTATCTTGAATACTCATATGGGATCTGGTGATACTTTTATCGAGTGGTTCCCAAACTTTTTTGGCCTACCGACCCCTTTCCAGAAAAATATTACTTAGCCACCTAGAAATTAAATTTTTTTTAGTTTTAATAGCAATTAATAAGAAAGATAAATGCACCTGTGTCCAACTGGGGTTAGTTCTGAACACTCAAAAATCAGTTGAGTTAGATACCTAGACTCGTGAACCATGAATGGCCCAATGTGGGAGGAGGTTCAGACTTTTTGAGATCTGTCCTCAAAGAAATCACCATCATAGGGGAAAGAGTCATGAAGTGAATGATAAAGAAAATGGAGATGAGGGAGGAGGACAGATAGTACCAAAGACTTCAGGAGGAAGAAAACTCAAAGACCTAGAAGATAAACAGATAATCAACAAGAAAAAAAATCAAATCTAGTAAACAAATTTAGTTAGGGAACATGCTTTGAGAAGTAGATGAAGTTAGTGATAGATGACTTGTAGCTTGCAGCTTTAGTTTACCACAATTGAAGTATTAGATCTTGAGCTTGGAAATATAACCCAAAACTTTCTGGATTTCCTCCAGAATCTGGGAGATAAAGAAATTTATTTGTAAAATAATAATTCAAGTATTTATAGATGTCCTATTAATGTGAGCTTTGCAAAAGGATATTTTGTAACAGAAACATCACTTGTCAACTCTGCAAACAACTTAGGAATCAAACTTCCTAGAAGGATCAATTCTTATCCAAGAATGATTTCTGGAGATGAAGTATGTTGGCAAAGATACCCAAATGTTAAGGTTTAATATTAGTTTCCCTCGCTACAGAGGCACACAGGCTTCACCACCTCAACTCTCAATCCCTTCGCCTGGCCTACAAAATTACCAGAGAGCAGGCAAGGCCAATTGTTAAAAGTTGTAAGAATTGTGTTACTCTTTTGCCTGAGCCCCATCTAGGGATTAACCCCCGCGGCCTTCTCCCCGGCCACCTATGGCAAATGGATGTCACCCACATCCCTTCTTTCGCTAAACTCAAGTATATCCATGTTTCCATCAACACGTTTAGCGGTTTTCTTTTTGCATCTGCACAGCCCAGCGAAGCCACCAGGCATGTTATCAAGCATATGTTCCTTGCTATGTCCATGATGGGAAAACCCCTCTCCCTCAAAACAGACAATGGCCCGGGCTATACCAGCCAGGCCTTTAAACAATTCTGTCTCAGTTAGGCATAAAGCATGTTACAGGAATCCCCTACAACCCACAAGGACAAGGCATTGTTGAACGAGCAAATCAAACTCTTAAGAACACCCTTTTTAAACTCAAGTCCCAAGAAACCCTTTACCCATTGTGTAGCAATCAGACCCTGCTTCTTGCACATGCCCTTTTTGTTCTTAACTTCCTCACACTGGATGTGGAGGGGCGTTCCGCTGTCTCGACCTCCTTTTTTTGAAAGAGGGCGGACTATGCGCAACCCTGAAAGAAGAATGTTGTTTTTACGCCGACCATACCAGCATTGTAAGAGAATCTATGGCAAAATTACAAGAACGCCTTGCCCTAAGAAAAAGGGAGGCCGAGGCTCAGGAAGGATGGTTTAACAATCTCCTAAAAGGTTCCCCTTGGCTTTCTACCCTGATCCCCACCATTTTAGCCCCCTTTTTATCTTCCTTCTAGTCCTCACCTTTGGCCCTTGGGCTTTCCAACGCCTGACCGGATTTATCAAAACGAAAATTGACTCAGCCCTCACTAAGTACCCTATGGTTCAATACCATCGCATAGAAATAACAGACAATGAAGGGCCACACACCTTGCCTGACAGTGACCGTCTTCGTTTCACCGGCAGGGCGGTAACCCAATGACGGGATTAGCACAGGTCTTTGACCCTTGATGGCCAAGTAACTCCCCCTGTGTAGCCTAAGACAGGGGCCGACGCTGCGGTCCTGGCTAAATCGCCTCTTTAAAAGAAAAGAAAGGGGGAATTGTCAGAGACCAAGGAACGAAACCTAAAAACCATAGAGACCATAGAAACAAAACTTAGTGAAGGGTTTCCCAAGAAACAAAACTTATGTTAGGAATAGAAACTTATCCAGCTTCATCCGGGATAGGCGTGGCGAGACCAACGGCCTGAAACTATCCGAAAATTCCTTAACCCAGCCCTAGAAGCATATAAACCCACTCCCTGCACACAATAAACGAGCCTTGTCACAATTAAGACTGATTTGTCTTTATTGCGCCTTGGTCTCCCTTCTCTCCCCCTATGATTCTTTCAGGTGGCTGACTCATGGGTCTCGCGGTTGTATCCGGCTGGATCCGGATATATTGCCAGTAGCATGAGAATTCAAATGGAAATTTTTTGGGAGTTTTGTGGAAGCCACAGACATCACATGAAGTAGACAACATAGAAAAAATTTAGAAACTCTATAGCCTATGACCAAATACTTAACCCAAAATTTACAATAAGGTACTATAAATACCCCATAAAAGAAAAAAAAACAGACTTCCGTGGTATGAAGGGAAGGCCAAAAAGCTTTACACAGATTTTCCAGATCACAGGATTGCCATGACCCTAATTCTTGAGATGTAGAAGGGATACCTGTAGAATTTACATCTGGAAGAAAGATTTGACATTATTTAGTCCCACCCTCTTATTTTACAGAAAAAAAAACTGGGTTCCACAGAGAATAAATAATTTAATTGGGGGACAGCTAAGTAGCATAGTAGATTGAGAGTCAGGAATAGAGACAGGAGGTCCTAGGTTCAAATATGACTTCAGACACTTCTTAGCTGTGTGACCCTGGGCAAATTACTTTACCCCCATTGCCTAGCCCTTATCACTCTTCTGCCTTAGTCATAGTGTTGGTTCCAAGGCAGAAGGTAAGGTTTTAAATGAATGAATGAATGAATGAATGATTTAACCAAGTTCAACCAATGAAAAGGCAAAGATGTATCTCAAATTCAAATGCTCAAAGTTCAGTGTTTTTTGCCTTATAACCACATGACTTGTATTTTCCAAGGGTAGTTAGACTTTAGTTGAATTTGTTAAATTATTGTCTCTCTAAAACACACTCTGAGATTGTCTGCAAGTCTGATTTGTATAACTATCTTCTTCTTCATTCAGCAAATGACACTTGCCCCTTTAACCAGGAGCAATACATTCATTTTCACATATAATTTGAGATCATGACAGAAGAGAAATAGGGCAAGTATTGCCACCTCTAAGCAGCAAGTGGTTCACATTTGTTTTACCATGACCCATATGTTCTAGTCCATAGCTATTGCTTATGGAGAATTTTAGAGATTTCCATAGAAGAGTCAGACCAGTCTATAATTGCTGAAAGGAATAGGTCCTTATTTAGCATATTTAAATTCACACAAAGGAAGCCTTCTGTGGCTTGCAATTTGAAGCAAAGGAGAAGAGAAGGGAAAGAAATGGAGAGGAAGGAAAGAGGAGTAAAAAGTAGGAAAGAAGAGAATAAAGGGAGAGGGGAGGGAAGGTGAAGTAAGAAAAGATTCAGAACAAAGATAAGAATTCAACTGGATCTGTGGACAGAAAGGATATATCTGGAATTTAACCCTATAAGAGGAGTCCTCATTAGGAATAAAAAGAAAATCAATGATCCTGTCCAGGTTATGTCAGGCTGTCATCATTCCTTCCAGGTGGTCATAGATTCCACCTCACCCAATACAACTTGCTTCCTGATGCAAGAAAGGAAAAAGATTTTATAAGAAGGAGTTACTAGCAAGTATGTATGATTGGTTTTCTACCTCTAAGATTCCAGATTCTAAGGTAACAATTATGGTGAGAATAAGCTTGACAGAAATTTCCAGTTTTAGAAAATTGCAGAAAAGAGGTTGTTCTTCCCAGGAAGAAGGAAAATGCATATCTAGGGCAAAAACAGAATGTAACAAGAAAGGCTAATTCATCCAAAATAAATGTTTCTTGGACCAATATGCAATATAAAGAAGAAAGAAAATTTAGGAGAAATTGAGTGAGCAAATGGTGAAGTTTTATTAAGTGAAGAAACTCTCAGAAGCTTCATCAATAATCTTATTACCTCTTAAAGGGGATGGTGGGTATTGTCCCTTGGAATAGATTTTGATTAAAGCAGTTATGGGCAAACTTTTTAAAGAGGGGGCCAAAGGAAAGGAAATACTCATCTGTCAGTCTGTTTCTAAGGCAATTCTTTTGAAATTTCATTGTATTCATCAGATTAGGAATAATGTCTTGTGGCCAGATAGAACATTCCAAAGGACCCACATCTGGCCTGCAGGCCATAATTTGCCCATCACTGTATTAAAGTATAGTGTTGAATGGGACCTAATAGGTCGTCTAGATCAAACTGTCTATTCCTTTTTCTTTTAAACCCTTACCTTCTCTCTTAAAATCAATACTAAGTATTGATTTGAAGGCAGAAGAGGAGTAAGGGCTAGGAAATAGGGGGTTGTGACTTGCACTTACACATCTCGAAAATGTCTGAGGCCAGATTTGAACCTGTGAAAGGGAATTCTTGGTTCTCTGTGAGTTCACACCTTACTTGATGCTAAGTGAGAACAAGCCAGAAATTTAAGCGTTCACACATCCAGAAAGGTGTGGTTCCAAAGGTGAGAACTCATACCCAGGGTCTCCCATATCCAGGCCTGGCTCTCTATCCATTGATAGAGAGTAGCATAGCTACCCCTTCTCTGTTCCTTTAAAGTGGTGTGACTCAATCATGGATGATTTTGAACTTGAATTCTTTCTTTCTGGTCACTTGAAGTATTCTCTGCCTTGGAAGCTCTGGATATTGGTTATGATGTTCCCAGGAGTTTTCATCTTGGGGTTTCTTTTAGTTGGTGACTGGTGACTAGTGTGTGAATACCTAGATTACAGCAATTGGTCATCTATCCTCTGCTTGAGTAATAGAGAACTTACTACTTTTCACTTTTTTGAAAGTTAAAATTGGTAAAAAGTTCTATTGAGAGAAACTGTTTCTGTATAACATCTATCTACTGATTCTTCTGGTTTTAGATCCACCTGGATAAGGTCTAATCCTTCTTTAAGCAAGACTTCTTTCTTTATTTGAAGATAACAATCATGTTTTCTCAAGATTTGTTTTCTCCAGGCTACAAACCATGAGTTCCTTAGAGTGTTCCTCATATGTCATGTTTTAGAGTCCCTTCACCCTCTGAGGCATACTCCAGTTTGTTATTGCCTCTTGAAATTCAGTGCTCATCAGTAACCAAAGAATTCCATAATCCTTGATTCTGTGATTCTATAGCATTTGATCTGACTAAACCAGAGGACCATTGTTTAAGGGATTATTACTTCCTTATTTTGGATCCAGTAATTTGATAAATGCAGCCTATGATCTCATTGGCTTCATGAACAGCTCCATAACACTGCTGGCAAGTGAGCTTGCAGTCACTGAAGTCCTCCAGGGATTTTTTTTAAAGCAATCTAATTATATTTAATCATATCGCTGTTTAACTCCACAAATATCTTCCTTATCCTATACATTAAAAAAAAAACAACAACTACATGCAAGACACTATACTTAACCAAATTAAATGTCATTTTTATAGAGTAAATTGTGGTAGATTCTAAAAAAATTTTTTGCATGCTGTTACTGCTTTGTCATCTCCAAATTTCACATTCATGTTATAATCTTCATCCAAGTCATTGACCAAAAAAATTAACAAAGCAGGACAAAGGACAGGACATAATATTGGAGTCATTCCCCTGAAGACTTCCACTAAGTTGTCATTAATATGTTAATCAACTACTTTTGAATAAATTTATTTCATCATCCAGTCCACATTTCATCATCTTGTTCATAAAGACACTCTGTCTTACTGAAATCTGGATGTCTTAGATATATAATTTTCCTTTGATCTACATGTTTAATAAATAATAGTCCTCAGAAGAAAAAAAAGATAAGGGTCATCTGTGAAGAATTGTTCTTAGTGAACCAGAGTTATCTACTCGTGATCAATGAGTCTTCCTTTCTAAGAGTTCACAAAACATTCATTTAATAATCCCTTCTAAAATTTTGTTTTTCAACATCAACCTCATCTATCTACATTTTCTAAAATCCAGCCAGGAGAATCTAAATTCCTTAGAGGGCAGAGAATGTTTTGCATTTTACCTGGGTATCTCCATCACTTAGTAGTGTGTCTTGCACGTAATAGATGATTGGTATCTTGGATTAGATTTTGTCACTTGTTGAAAATCTAAACAATTGTCCTTCACTATTTAAATACCTCACTCATTCATTTTTAAAACTATGTTTTAGGGGGCAGCTGGGTAGCTCAGTGGAGTGAGAGTCAGGCCTAGAGACAGGAGGTCCTAGGTTCAAACCTGGCCTCAGCCACTTCCCGGCTGTGTGACCCTGGGCAAGTCACTTGACCCCCATTGCCCACCCTTACCAATCTTCCACCTATGAGACAATACACCGAAGTACAAGGGTTTAAAAAAAAACAAAAAAAACTATATTTTATTTGCTTTTGCCAGTCAAAATCTGCCATTTCATCTTCTCAATCACCTACCCCCAACTGAGAACAGAAGAAAAATTAAACTTATTATAAACATTTAAAGTCAATTGAAACAACTTTCCACATTGGCCATGTCCAAAAAAAGAATATCTGTTTCACTCTTGTTATATTGGTTAAACAGTTATATTTGTGGGAAGCTGCAAATGCCAGTGGTCTGTAGAGTAATCAGGTCTTGCTAATCTTTGGTTTATGAAGATGACACACACACAGGTTCTCAAGCAGGCTTGTCAGCAGGGAGGGGTATGATCTTGCTGAGTAGTCCTTAACTTTCCCCCCTCCCACTAGGCAGTTAGGAAATCAGTTACAAAAAGGAGGTTGATCTCTTATCTTCTGGGGTCAGTAAGGAAACTAGGAAGGACAAAATCTCCTAAAGATGTTAACTTTCTCTAAACTATTTCCCCACAGGTTTGAGTAGGAGAAATTAGTAAAAGCTTGATGTCTTGAAGATTTCAGGCACAGAGGAAAGGACTTGCTTTTGGGGCTACATGGCAGGAGGAAGTCAGCTTGAGGAGTTGTGAGTATTTCCCTGAATACAGCCAGACACAGCTCCCAAATGATGAAAGTTTAGTGTTATGTGGGGAAGGGAAGAAAGGGAAATTTAACAAGAATATATAAGGTCTGGGAACCCCTAAATTGTTATGTTCAAGCAGCCCCTCCCCCCAGAGGGGAAAGGTATCTTGGTTAGCTAATTAGCTCTCTAACTTTTATAGATAATCTTCATCTATGATCTAAATAATTCATTAGAAGCAACTGTGATGTTGATTGAAGGTCAAGTCAAGCTAAAGTTGGTGGCAGAGAACTAAAATGGCTTGGTTAAGATTCAAGCCTTAAGCCCTCTAGAGCAACTAAGATCTGGGAACCACAAACAGAGTGACCTGCTCACTTCCAAACCCCAGGAATCAACTGCCCTTAACTGCCTTAAACTGCCCCTCATCCAGAGTCGGGGGAGGGGGCTGGAATTCAGAGCTGTGGCCTGACCCCTTCTCTTGCAACTAGAATTCCACTCTGCCATATCAATGTCACACTCTGTACTCTCACGCTTTCATCTCTCTCTCAGGAGATGGATAGTATGTTACATAATCAGTCCTTTGGAATTCTGATTAGATATTATATATTTTCCTCAGAAGAGATGAGCAGATCTATAAGGTGGCAAAATCAGGCTCACTAGACCCATTTTATAGATCATGGGTTCATAAGATTATAGGTTTAGAGATAAAATGATTTAATATCATCTAATAAAACCTCTTCATTTTATTGGAAATTGGTATCTACAGTGATTTCCTTAAGGTCCCCCAGAGAGTACATGATAACACTAAGGTTCAAAACCAAGTCTCTTGACTTCAAAACAATTCTCTCTCAGAACATGTTTAAGGCAAAGCATTTTAAACCTTTTCCCAATAAGAAAACTCTTGGCTGAGGGAAAGAGAAAAACAATTTAATCTGAAATGTCAATACTGGCTATCTGTTAGGAGAGAAAAGAAAGATCAGCGGATCTCAGGAATGTGGTGCTACTGTTTGAGTCAAACAAGTTAAACAGATCTGTCTTCATAGGACCAAGAACTTTCTCTCCTAATTCTGCTCAGAAAGTACAGTATGGGATTAATGATTATCTTAGAGAAGCAGAGAGAACACTTTGCAAATTGCCACCACTTTTCTTCCATGGCTACAGGCTGAATGTTGAGAAGTTAATGAGAGAGGATGTCTGCCCTGTTCTGCACCGCCTTCTGTTCCCCAGTTCTCCTAAAGCCATCCTCCATGACTCTGATAGCCTCCTAAACAAGGACTGGTGAAAATGTATTCCTTTACTGAGACTAATGGAAGAGAATTGCCAAAGACAAACATAGACAAGAACTCTTCCACTTGGGTTCAAAAAATCAATTGCACAAGCACAGGGTTGGGTGGAATCAGGGCAAGGAGAACATAGCTAGGCCACATATAAGACCAGGGGGAGGGGGAGAGAAAACCTGAAGGATTTAAAAGATTGTGAATTTAATATAAGTCCGCAAAAATATAGCTAACATTCTTATTCTGTATTAAGAGGGAGGTAGTGTTGAGAACATACTCATATTTTTGGCTAGGAAGTCTGAATTTGGGTCTGCATACTATATTTTAGGGAGAAAATTGACATGCTGGAGCACATTCTGATCAGGGTGTTCAGGATGCTACAGAGAACAGCTGAAAAAAATTCCACAGCTGTTTATTCTGAAGAAGACAAGACTTAAGTGGGGCGGGGGAGAAAAGAGAAAGAAAAGCATGACCTCTACTTCCAAATATATTTACATTTCTATTATAAGTGAAGGATGAAACTTGATTTTCTTAACCCAAGGGGGTTGGAAAAAGGAATGATAAATGAAAGAGTCTAGAGGGCAAGGTTTGACGCAACATTAGACAAAACTTTTTAAATGGAATGAGCTGACTCAAATGTGAATGGACTCCTCATAACTAGAAGTCATCAAGGAAACAATTGGATATCCACCTGTGGATTTTGTAAAAGAGATTCAAGCTTTAGTTATAGGTTGGACAAGATGGCCTCTCAGAATCTTTCTCATAATTTAACTTAGTATTATGAGCAATTCCATTTCTGGAATTCTATAATTCTGCAGTTCCCTTGTTGATAATTTCTGTCACAAATCTCATTTCATGCAACAATAACAAACTCTCCCTGTGATAATATTTCTTTCAAGGATTCCTTTTCCTTTTCTTCTTTCAGTATCTTCTGCTCCACAGGGTCGTGTTTGCATATTAGTAAATTCTTCCAATATGACAATTGGCTTAGCAGAACTTGTACATGGCAAGGTGAGGGAAGACAGGGAATTTAAGAGAGGGAAGTCTGGGTCATGGAAAACTTTACAGAATAGGTCTGTGTTTGGTACCAGAATATGGATACTAAAGGGTTAGTATAAAGCCTCTAAGTCTCAGGATAGAAAATTGTCCACAGTGGCAATTTTATGGGACATTGTATGGGACAGTGAAGGAGCACCGAAGACA
Source organism: Gracilinanus agilis (assembly GCF_016433145.1). Classification (NCBI taxonomy): domain Eukaryota; kingdom Metazoa; phylum Chordata; class Mammalia; order Didelphimorphia; family Didelphidae; genus Gracilinanus; species Gracilinanus agilis. The sequence continues at coordinate 177,764,190 of NC_058131.1, read as the reverse complement.
GAATCACAGAATCCCTAAGATGGAAGTGATTTCATTAGTCATATAGTCAAAGACATTTTGGACTAAGAATGCCTTCAATAACATTGGCAAGTCAAAAACAGTCATCTGACTTCTGCTTAAAAAATCTCTATTGAAGAGGAACTCTTTCCCTTTCAGGGAAGATGACTTGGTTTTTGTATACTTTTTTTAAAGTGTGGTTTTTTTCCCTTTAAATTGAATCAAAATCTGATTCTATTACCTCTGTTCTTTGCTTCTAGTTATGTCCTCTGAGGCCAACTCAACCCAACAAATATTTATTCAGTACCTATGTTATAAAGTTCTGTGTAGGCATTCTGATCATTCTACAATGATCAGCTGTGAAAACTTAGCTACTCTCAGCAATGCAATGATTTAGAACAATCTGAAAGACATGATGGGGAATGCTATCCACCTCCAGAAGAAGAACTATTGGAATTAGATGGATGCAGATCAAAGCATACTCTCTTTCACATCAGTGTGTTTTTTATGGTTTTATTTTGGGATTTTGGTTTTTTTATGAGTGTGCTCTTCCAACAATAACCAACGTGGAAGTGTGTTTTGAATGATAACAAAAATAAAGTTCTGTACAAGGAACTGGAGATATAAAGAAATAAATAATTCTCTGTCCTCAAGGTACTGTAAGAAAACTCTCTTACAAAGGGTAAATCAGAAAGGGAAACCTGGGAAGGTATTACTGTGGTTAGCCAAGAGTGTTGGTTAGCTAACCCTCCGAACACCCCTAACTGACTGATGAGGGAGCCTATGGCTTCTCCCTTCCAGCCCCCTTCACCCTTACAAAAGATTATCTGACTGAGTTTATTTATCTAAAGTTGATTTAATAACAAGTCTTAAAGGGAAGGGATCAGGTTAGAGGGAAATAGGGATTGCCCTCAACCTTAAGCACAGATTGGTCTTCAAGTCTCTCTCAGCTGAGCCCAGAGCCCACAGGCTTATGGAGGTTTTCTTTCTTCCTATTCTATATTATATCTATGCTAGTTTTCTTAAGTTCAAAGTCTTTAGTTGTAGACTGCAATAGGAAAAGAGATTCTGACCTTCAGAGCTGGTTTAGCCTATCTCTTCAGGCTAATGCCCGCAAAGACCAGCATTACAGTTCAATCCTTTCATTTGATGGCACAATCCACAGGAATCCAAGTAGAGAAAACAGTTGGGAAAATCGCAGGAATAGAGGTTGTTTCTAGCCTGAGAGGCAGAGAGGCTCCCTTCAAGTTCCAAGGTCCAGGAAAAGAGTGTTCTTTTAGAAAGCAACTGTCATTCTCTCCAGTCTCTCCCCTCTCTCTTCCAACTGCCTTTGTTGTCCATCGATCCTCTCCCCAATATTTCAAACCCTTTCTGTGCAATTTTTCCCACAGTATTTACATTTTACTGGGTTAGGGTACGAGATTCAATTAGCAAATAATTAAAACACAAGAAAAAACTGAGAATAGAAAGAACATTAAGAATTGGGAGGAATTAAGATGGGTAATATGAAGGAAAGACTGACACTTGAAGAAACCTAAGGAGGATACAGATGATGGTGGTGTTGATGATCATCATGATGATAATAATAAATAATAATGCTAACATGTATATAGTACCTACTTATATCAGACACTTTGCTAAGGGCTTTACAAATATTATCTCATTTGATCTTCACTCTAACCCTGAGAGGTAGATACTATTATTATTCCCATTTTACAAAGAACACTGAGGCAAACAGAGATTAAATGTGCTACCCAAGGTCACATAGCTAGTTAAAGTGTGGAGATGGATTTGAAATTAAGAAACTGAGTCTTCCAAACTCTGACTCTGGATTGTACAACCTAACTGGATACCAAGAGCTAGAAATAAGAAAGGAGTATATTCCAACCATAGGGATGGCATTTGCTCAGTGGAATATCAAGTTAGAAAAGCTAGTAGTCCAGTTTGACTGGAGTATTTAAGGAGAAATAGGTGAGAGTCAGACTATAAAAGGCTTTAAATATAAGCTAAGGAGTTTGAGTTTTATCCTAAAGGCAACAAGGACCCAATGAAAGCTGCTTTAGAGCAGTCATAATGTAATCAGACCTGTGCCTTAGGAAGGTTATTTTGGAAATTTTGTAGAAGATGGATTAGATAGAGGAGATATTGGAAGCAGGAAAACCAATTAAGAGGCTATTATAGTTACATAGGCAAGACTGATGATGGTCTGAATGATGGTGGTGGATGTATTATTAGAGAAGAGGGAATGAATGTAAGAGATGTTGTGGAGAAAGAATCAAAAAACTCAACAGATGATTAGATTTGGGGATGGGGGTGGGGGTGAGGAAGATGGAAAGGTGAAAAATGACTTCCAAGTTCTGAAGGAGGGTGATGGTACTGTAAAACAGAAATAAATACATTTGGAAAGAGGTAGATTTAGAGAGGGATATTATAATTTCAGCTTGAGAACTTTTGAGTTTCAGATTCTTTAGGGCACTCATGAGAAAAAAATAGCAGTCTCTTGGCAATCTATAGTAGTTTTAGAAAATTTTGGAAAAATATATACATCTGGCAATCTTCTGTACAGAGATGATACTTGAATCCACAGGTATAATGAACTTTTGGAGACAGAAAAAGAGATTATAGAAGGAGATTAGAAGATACTCCTAGTCAATATTGGGGAACACCTATTTTAAGGGGACAAAAATGGATAGTAATTAATAAAAAAAAGACTGAAAAAGTACAAGAAAAAGCAGAAAAGATCAGTATCATGAAATCCAAAGGAAGAGTGTTCAGGAGAAAGGCATGATCAGTATCAAAAGCTGTAAAGAATTAAGATAGAGAACTAAGAAAATCCATTTAATTGCGTTTGGTGTTTAGAAAGATAGGTGTAACTTATACAGAACAGTTTCAATTGAGTTGTGGGGTTAGAATTCAAATTATGAGAAATTAAGAAGTGGGAAACAAAAAATACAGATACTTCTTTTGAGGAATTTGGAAGTAAACATGAGTTAAGATATTGGATGGTTACATGAAAACAACTTCAAGTGAAGTTATTTTAAGTATAATAGAGTTAAATATCTTTGTATCTGTTGAGGAAGAAGCCAGTAGATTGAGACTTAAGAAGAGAAAGAGATTATAAAAGCTCTCAGAATAGATGGTTGGGGATTAGAGTGAGGGAATAGGAAAAATAGAAAAAGAAACATCTTTTCCTCATAAACAGAGGAAAAAGATGAGAATACATTTAGTATAGAATCATGTGGTCCAGAAGATGGGAAAAGAAGGAATTCATGGCAGAGTGTCTCTATTTTCTGAGTAAATCAGAGCTATCGAGGATAAAGAGAAAAGGATTGGGGTAACACTGAGTAGAACAAGCTAGAGAAGCAATCAATGAAGAATCAAAGTTCTGCTCTGAAGCATTAAGAGTTTAGAAACATGAATGTTTTGTGCACTGAACTGACATCTCTGATGTGACTTCCTCCAGTGGCATGCTTTATCTTTGGAGTATGATCAGAAAATGCATATGATGAAGGTGATGCAGGGTTGAGGGTTGGGAAGAATGTCAGTAAGATGGAGGGCCAAGGGAGTCAAGGGTTGAAGAGGGTGTGTATTTAAACAGGACTACTTATTGTAAAATCAAGACGATGAAAAGAATAAAAACTACAGCAAGGATATTGAAATGGAATAATTGAGAGAAATAGAGGTACTGGATGTTGTAGTAAGGACAAAGAATAGATTTAGAAGAAACACAGTAGAGGGATAGATGGAAAGACATAAAGTAATGATTAGAGGGAGGATTTCATTACCACAATTAGAGTTGATGATAGGTGTTTGTGAGTGATAGAAATAGAATAAAGCTGTAGATCATGAGAGGTCAGAAGGTTGATAGAGACCAAACTCTTTGAAGTTATGTCAACATATATGTTAAAGTCCCTAGGTTTGAGAGCAGAATCTGAGGTAGAGAGAAAACTGATAAGTAGATTTTATCAAGAAAGATGATACAGAATGATGGAATGAACCACAAAGGGGCAGAAGTTGCTGAGTGATGGAAACAAAGGGAAAATGTTGATTAAAGTGTCGATGGAGAGCTAGGAGCATTACTACCCCTTTCTCCTGGTGTACAGTGTCAGGGAATAGTAGAGAAGGAGTGGCCAACACTGGAGAAGGCAGCCCAAGATGCATTGTCTCCTGAAAAAAGTCAAGTTTCAAAAAGCACAAAATGACAGAAAGTAAAAAATGGAAAGGATTAAAGATAAAAAGAAGTTTGTTAAGTATCAAATTTTGGTAGAGGGGAATATGGAGAAAGGACAGAGCGGACAATGAAACTGAACAACATAGGAGGAAAAGAACTGAGATTGGACCGAGCAGGGAGAGAGAATTTTGGCCAAAGAGGTAATAACTCTGAAGTCTTTGGATTAGGGAAGCAGAAGGTACAAATCTCCTAGTCATAGAAACCAGTAGGTTGGGATCTATGCTTTTAGAGTCCTGTGATAAGGTATGTGGTGGTATTGGTGTGATTTTCACTCTTTTAAAAATATTTTTTCCAGATTACATGCAGATACAACTTTAATAATTGTTTTCTGACATTTTTCAATCTTGTTCTCTCCTTCCCTCCCTAAGATGGGAGATATAATATAGCTTGTGCATGGGTTAAAATGCAATACCCTATTTCCTATGTTTGTCATGTTGTGAAAGAAGACAAGACACATGGCTTACATTAGAGAAAAATTCTTAAAGGAAATAAAGTGAAAGACAGTATGCTTCAATCTACATTCAGACTCATCAGTTCTTTCTATGGCAGTGAATAGCCTTTTTCTTTATGAGACCCTTGGAGTTGTCTTGGATCCTTGCACTTCTGGTAATAAAAATTAAGTCTTGGGGCAGCTGGGTAGCTCAGTGGAGTGAGAGTCAGGCCTAGAGACAGGAGGTCCTAGGTTCAAACCCGGCGTCAGCCACTTCCCAGCTGTGTGACCCTGGGCAAGTCACTTGACCCCCATTGCCCACCCTTACCAATCTTCCACCTATGAGACAATACACCGAAGTACAAGGGTTAAAAAAAATAAATAAAAATTAAGTCTTTCATAATTGATAATCATACATTATTGTTGTTACTGAATACACAGTTCTGCTTCTGCTCATTTCATTTTACATTACTTTGTAAAAGTCTTTCCAGAGCCCTTTTTTAAAAAAAAAATCTGTGATCATCTTATTTCTCATTTCTTATGATGCAATACTATTCCATTGCAATCATATGCCACAACTTGTTCAATCATTCTCCAATTGATGGACAACCCTTCAGGAGCTAGTTCTTGGACACCACAAAGAGCTGTTATGAATATTTTTGTACAAGAGGGTCTTTTCCCCCTTTCTTTGATTTCTTTGGGATATAGATCTAGTAATAGTATTGCTGAGTCCAAGGTATAATAATCTCTTTTTAAAAAAAACTCTCGGTATCCGGGTTAAGATGGCGGCAGAGTAAGAAGCAGCTCTTAACCTCTCCTGACCGAAACACACAAAACTCCTCAAGGGGACATAAAAACAAGTCCAGACGAACGGAGGAACCCCACAACAGGGCACAGCGTGGAAGGTATGTGGAATCGAGACATTTCCAGGCTATAAAGGGCTCTCACTAAATTGCGGGCTGAGCAACCACCCCACCCCCACCCCCTCCACACACAAAATCTATAGCTCTGAAGCTATCTAAAAAGAAATAGAGCAAGTTTGGGGCACCCATCGAGTCATTGGCAGCTCAGGGGCCTGTTCCTGAGAGCAGCAAGATTTAGGACCCCAATAAGCCAGAGAACGCAAACGAAATCTGAGCACGAGGGCAGAGAGTGGACGCCCAGCGCAGAGCGCACAGGCACTGGTGGAGGCGTGGGTGGAGGCAGACACAGCCAGGAACTAAAGCTCTGAAAACCTGAGTGGGGAACCAGTGCAGATCGGTATACGACTGTGGAAGCAGCGCCCTGAGACTTGTAAAGGAACCTCCTGCAGAGGATCAAGCAAGGGGGTCCACTAGGGGGCTTGACCTTGGAAAAAACCAGAACTCAGACCTCAGGTACCAATAGACCGCGGACAGACACTGAGCGCGAGGATAAACCTGAGAAGCTGCTGGGCTAATGATGGCTACCCAACCTCAGGAAACTCAGAAGAGAAAGAATAACAAGAAGAAAAAGAAGCCCTTAACACTCGACAACTTTTACACAGAGAAAATCCAGACAACCGAGCAAACAGAGGAGGAGAACAAACAAGCATCCGGACCCTCCTCAAATAAGGAAAACTCCTCACAAGCTATGGAAGAGTTCAAAACTGAGATTTTGAGGAAAATGGAAGAGATCTGGCAAGAAAATAACTGTTTAAAAGGTAAAATCTTGCAATTGAACACCAGAAATGACCAGATTGAAAAGGAATTCCAGAAGATTATGGCCGAAAACCGAAAGATTATAGCCGAAAATCAATCCCTAAAGGCTAGAATCGAGCAATCGGAAGCTAATGATCTCTCAAGACAACAAGAACAAATAAAACAAAGTCAAAAGACTGAAAAAATAGAAGGAAACATGAAATATCTCAATGAGAGAGTGACAGACCAAGAAAACCGGTCTAGAAGAGACAATTTGAGAATAATTGGTCTTCCAGAAAAACCAGAAATTAATAGAAACCTGGACTCCATACTAAAAGAAATTATTCAGCAAAATTGCCCTGAAGTACTACAACAAGAGGGCAATATAGACACTGAAAGGATCCATAGAACACCCACTACATTCGACCCAGAGAAGAAATCGGTTAGAAATATTATTGCCAACTTCAAAAGCTTTCAAGCAAAAGAAAAAATCTTACAAGAAGCCAGAAAGAGACAATTCAAATATCAAGGAGCACCAATCAGGATCACACAGGATCTGGCAGCCTCCACGCTAAAAGATCGCAAGGCTTGGAATACGATATTCAGAAAGGCAAGAGAGCTGGGCCTGCAACCATGGATCAACTACCCATCAAAATTGACTATATATTTCCAGGGGAAAGTATGGGCATTCAACAAAATTGAAGAATTCCAGGTATTTGCACAGAAAAGACCAGGGCTAAATGGAAAGTTTGACATCGAACCACAAAAATCGAGAGAAACCTGAAAAGGTAAATAAGATACAGAGGGGAAAGAAAGAAAACTTATAATTTTTAAATTTGCCTTTTTAAGGGCCTCAGTGAGATCTAATTATCTGTATTCCTATGTAGATAAATGTTATGTATAATTCTCTGTAGTGAACTCTATTCACTATTATAATATTCACTATTATAGTAATCAGAAGAATAATTCACAGGGTGAGGATGGAACACTAAATAACCTAAGATGGCGGGGGGATGGGAAAGAGGGGGTAAATAGCAGGGAACACCAAGAGAAACTTGAGTGAATAAAAAAATAGAATATTCTATTACACACAAAGAGGGCATGGGAGGGAGAGGGGACAAATAGTATTATAAGAAGGAGAGGAAGAGAGCATTGAGAGGTAATAATCAAACCTTACTCTTAGTGTAATCAACCCGGAGAGGGAAGAGTAGCTTTATTATCCATTGGGATAAAAAACTCTATCTAACCCTACTGAGAAAATCAGAAGGGATAAACCAAGGGGAGCAGGGGAGTGGGGAGGAAAAAAAAAGGGAGGGGAGAAGGGGGAGGGAATTCATAAGGCCTTTAAAAACAAAAAGAGGGGGAAAAATAAGGGAGGGGTAGAAAGGGAAGTTAATCAAGGGAGGGGATAAGGGATAGGGTCTTAATAGCAAACCACTGGTTTTAAAGGAAATAGTTTAAGGAGAAGGGGTAGGAATGGGGGAGGATTTGAAAATGTCAGCAAATGCACAACTGATGATTATAACTCTGAATGTGAATGGGATGAACTCGCTCATAAAACGGAAGCAAATAGCAGAGTGGATTAGAAACCAAAATCCTACCATATGTTGTCTACAAGAAACACATATGAGGCGGGTGGACATACACAAGTTTAAGATTCAGGGTTTGAGCAAAATCTTTTGGGCGTCAAATGAGAAAAAGAAGGCAGGAGTGGCTATTATGATTTCTGACAAAGCCAAAGTCAAAATAGATATGATTTAAAAAGACACGGAAGGTCATTACATCCTGATTAAAGGCAGTATAAACAATGAGGAAATAACACTGCTCAATATGTATGCACCAAGTGGCATAGCACCCAAATTCATAAAGGAGAAACTGGCAGAGCTCAAGAAGGAAATAGATAGTAAAACCATACTAGTGGGAGATCTAAATATTCCTCTGTCAGATCTAGATAAATCAAACTGAAAAATAAATAAGAAAGAGGTAAGAGAGGTGAATGAAGTCCTAGAACAATTAGATCTAATTGATATGTGGAGAAAAATAAATAGGGACAGAAAGGAATACACCTTCTTTTCAGCTGCACATTGCACATTCACAAAGATTGACCATGTAATAGGGCATAGAATCATTGCAAACAAATGCAAAAGAGCAGAAATAATAAA
>NC_058131.1:177755236-177755615 GCF_016433145.1 Gracilinanus agilis | reverse complement strand
GAATACACCTTCTTCTCAGCTGCACATGGCACATTCACAAAGATTGACCATGTTATAGGGCATAGAATCATTGCAAACAAATGCAAAAGAGCAGAAATAATAAATGTAACCTTCTCAGATCATAATGCAATAAAAATAATAATTAGTAAGGGCACTTGGACAGGAAAATCAAAAACTAATTGGAAATTAAATAATATGATTCTTCAAAACCAATTTGTCAAAGAAGGAATCATAGAAACAATCAACAATTTCATTGAAGAAAATGACAATGATGAGACATCCTACCAAAATCTGTGGGATGCGGCCAAGGCAGTACTCAGGGGGAAATTTATATCCTTGAGTGCATATATTAACAAATTAAGGAGGGCAGAGATCAATG
>NC_058131.1:177715941-177740265 GCF_016433145.1 Gracilinanus agilis | reverse complement strand
GGGGGTCAAGTGACTTGCCCTGGGTCACACAGCTGGGAAGTGGCTGAGGCCGGGTTTGAACCTAGGACCTCCTGTCTCTAGGCCTGACTCTCACTCCACTGAGCTACCCAGCTGCCCTCAACAAAATATATTTTTGCTAATTTAACGAGGAATTAAATCAATAGATAAGTTTAGGTAGAATCATCATTATAATTATATTGGCTCTGACCACCCACAAAAAATTTATATTTCTTTATTTAAATCTGACTTTTTTTACATAAAAAGTATTTTGTGTTCAACCTTTCTTAATTCCAATGCCTTCCATCTGCTAATTATTCCTTTTTGTCCTTTTATATACCTTGTTTTTATATATTTATTTGCATGTTATCTCCCCCATTAGACTGTAAATTCCTTGAAAGTTGTGAATATCTTTTGTCTCTTTTTGTCTCTTTAGCACTTAGCACAGTGCTGAGCACATAGTAGGCTCTCAATAAATGTTTATTGATTCAGCACTTCCTTCTGCAACCCAATTGAAACTCATTTAAGTTTCTTTCCCTATTCTGGGACTAAATTATTGTCAATGCATTGTATCTAAGACATAAAAAAAGAAATCACCTTTTTAGGTGGTTCATCTAATTACACATTAGAGTCTAGGCAATTGACTCATCCATATGAAACTTTCTGTTAGTAGAGCCAGGCTTAACTCTTTTGACTTATTACGAATTTGACTTAGGAATCTGAGGCATAATGCCATTACCACAATGTTATCTGCAAGCAGGAGCATCTGAAGCATTTCATGACCTATAAAGAATTTCTCTTCTATTTGCATGTTTTAGTTCCTCTTTCACAGTGACAAACACCCTTGTCACTGTCAGCAAGAATGACTCCCTGTTTTATGGTTCACTTTATTTTTAATTATCTTATGATCAGCAAACAAAGTTATATCTGTCATTACATCTTCTCCCTAAAACAAAAGCCCATCTTTTTAAAAGCAAAATTCTTCCAGTGATGTTGTATAGCCTCTGACAATGGAATGCCACAAACTCAAAAGAATTAAAATTGTAGATCACCCAAAGAGCAATGGAGAAGTTCCTGGTATTTGTTATGTGAGGGGGCGAAGGGAAGGTAGATAGGAAGGATGGATAGGAGAAAGGAAAGAGGAAGGTAGAGGAAGAGAAAGGAAGGTAGGGGTCCCCAGTCCCTGCAGGGGGAAATTGACCAGAGCCCTTTAGGGCTCAAATAAAGATCAGAGAGCAATTTAGGGTTTAGAATAGTAGGTTTTGTTTAGATTAGGAAAGGGAAAGGTTAGGTAGGGAAAGAGGATCTCCTCCACCTCTTTGGTAGAGCCAAGGATCCCAGAGCCTCAGAGCCCATCGGCCAGCCTCCAGGCTCCAGAGAATGAGAAAAGGCATGAAACTTTCTCTTTTATACTTTCTCTGACACCTCCCACAAAGGATGTGGGAGGTATCAGGGGAAGTTGTAGCAGGGAACCCTGGGAGTTGTAATCTCCCAGGGCTTACAATAATTTTAAATGACACAATTAGAAATGTACACTACGTTACCAGTGAAGAATTGCTAAGGGAAAACAACTATATTATCAATGGCACAATGGATAAAGCAATAGAATTTAGAGTCAGAAATATGTAGTTCAAATCCTTCCTCATATGCTCATCTAAAAACATTGGAGAAGTCACTTCCCCTTTCTCAGTTTCAGCTTCTTCATCTGTAAAGGAAAATAATAATAGCACTGCCTCCAAGGGAGTGTTATGAATACCAAATAAGATTAAATCTTTAAGGTGTTTTTCAATCCTTAAAGACAATTATGGATTTGTTTCCAACACAACTTCACCCATTAAGTTTAGCATTCTCCTACTCTGCCCCTCTCAGGATAGCCTTCCAGGAGCTGTTTCAGGTGTTAACTCCTCAGGGTATTCATAACCTAATATTGACCAAAGTAGTACCTGTAGCCATTGTGATGGCAGGATTCCCAGCCTTCTGGTACCTCCCTATCCTAGATCAGGGTATATAGGCTGTTCAGAGAGGATTACCACCTCTACTGTGAGTCCTTTTCAGGGCTTTTCATCCACCTTTATTGTCTTCCTTTCACCCAATTCTCATCTGTGCCTCTAATAAGCTGTAGAATGTGCAGCAACCACAACCTGGTAAAATCATATTTGCAGATGAACTAAACCAGTATGAAGGCTTTAAACCAGTTCAGTTCAGGGGATGTCTAACCCTAGCAATTGAACACTTCCACTGGTGGAATGAGAGAACAAGGACAATTTTTTAAACAGTCTTGAAGGTAGATGAAGCAGGCACTGTGGAGTGCTTATAGTTTAATCGGACATCAAACAAGCCAAGATCATCTACTATATCCCAGCCCATCCTCTCGACATCTGTCTTGCCATTGGATGTGGATGTCTCTGGAAGAGAAAATGAAACTGATAACTTTGCACAACTTTTTGCCTCACTTAAATTCAATTCACAAGAGAATCAAGAAATCATCCCATGACATCATTAGTTTTCTTCAAACAAAAGACAAATAAATCCTAGATCACATTGTGGTTGCCACAAGTATCTCTTAATGGGCAAGTTCTGAGGGAGTGGTTAGTACTGTGTTGGTGAATATATGGCACACGTGCCTGAGGACATTCTTCCCATTGCCCTCCCCTCTGCCCAGCAGCTCAATGGGAGTGTTTTCTTCCTCCCCAGTCTGGGGTAAGGTAGCTGAGTTGGGGGTCCAAATGTGACATGAGGGTTTTCATTTGGGCACTTGGTCTTTAAAAGGTTTGCCATTACTGGGCTAGTGACTGTTGCAGTTTAGACATGCCAATTCTTTGTGACCCCATTTTGTGCTTTTCTTGGTAAAGCTAATGGAATGGTTTATCATTTCCTTCTCCAGATCATTTTATAGATAAGGAACTGAAGCCAAGAGAGTTAAGTGGCTTGCCCAGGGTCACATAGTTAATATGTGTCTAAGGTCAGATTAAATTTGTAAAGATGAGTCTTCCTAATTCTAAGCTGTGTGTTCTATCCTCTGTACCACATGCTCTAGAAGGGACAATCCAATTGCTTTGATTACATTTGAGTCTCAGTGTTCTCATGTTTATCATGATCTTAGAGTAATAAAGACACTTTTAGAGTATTAGAGCTATTAGAGTAATGACACTGCCTATAGCTTGTGTCTCCCTGGAAAAAACACAGAACCACCAAAGCAGTTACAATCAGAACAAAGGAGACAATGCTTTTATGGTCACCACACAGAGTAACAAGCACACATACACCAATACTACACTGAATCAAGCACTGAGACTTTGGGAACAATGTCTCTGGGAAAATATACCAAAAATGGCAATTTTTCATGGAGCTAAAAAACTAGGGGTCTTATATTTTACCTAAGGGAATATACTCAAAGAAAAACAACTGACAGGTTATATCAGGGCTTGGGAAAGTGTTTGTATCCTGAGGCTAGTAAATCTAGGAGAGACCTAATTACAATAAGAGAAACTAAGAGAACAAAATAAGGTACTTATTACTCTTATCCTTCTCATTCAGGGTGATCAATGGATGCTTGATGGCTTATTGTTCAGTCTGAGACAAAGGTCAGGGAGTTTCTAGAAGGAAAGTTCCCAAGGGACAGAGGTAAATTTAGGGTCTCATAAAACAAAGTTGTCACTAGTGGGAGTACAATTTTGGAATTGGAAGGAAACATACATATACATATATAGACACTTTCGGGGTTTGGGTGGAAAAGAAAATTTAAGTCGACATTTGTGTTGATGAAGGAAGTACCCATGAGGACAAAAAAGAAGATGTTTCAACATACCAAAGGAAAGCATTACACAGAAATCTACTCAAAAAAGTCTATGAACACTATTAGAAGTTAGGAGATTGTCAAATAATACAGGAGGGATTTTATGTATTTGTGTTGGAAAGAACACATACTCTAGAAGGGACAATCCAATTGATTTTATTACATTTGAGTCTCTTAGTGTTCTGCGCCTTTAGAATTTAGGATAGCATGGTTGAATGTTGTTGTGATCTTAGAGTAATAAAGTTGTGTTGTTGAAGCTCTATTCATTCACCCTTTATGTACAGCCAGGATAACCACCCCTTTCGGCCTCCTAGATAAACTCCCTTCTCTTGAAACTTTCACTTTTCTTTTGCTGATAGACTTTAAATGAAAGTCATTTTCATTTTTAATGAATAACATTATTTGATATTTAATGAAGAGCAAACTTGGAAGACAGTGTAATGGGTTTGTGCCCAAGCTTGAAAGGTTGCTTAAGCTGTGATTAATTTAAGCAGGAAAAGGAAGACAAGAAAAAATTCTCATCTTTTTCAGTGATGAAAGAAGATTAAGTCTGATAAAAAATAAAAGTGAAAAGGCAGACAGGAATAAGGAAAAGCCATAAAATCCTCCTTTCCAAGTTTTGGCCTTTTGTAAGATGACAAAGCAGTAAAAGGTTTTATTGGGTGCTTTCCTTTCCCCGGGGATCATTCCCTTCTCAGATACTGAGTTCTTTGGTGCTTCCTACTATTGAAGTAGGCCAGTGGGCTAACCAAGGTCATGCTTCTGGAATGGGGGGTGTAGGGTTCCCTGGGGAACCCAAATCTCTAGAGGAATCCCGGGTCAGAAAGATTATGTGAGGAATTCCTCAATCCCAGATCCCCAGGAAGGCAGATAGCTGAAGAAAGCCCACCTGGGTACAACCAAAGAGACAACAGAATAAACAAAAGATTCTCTGGGAGGTGCATTTCCTTTTGTTTCAGATGTAATTCCCTAAGTTTTAGCATGGAGGCATACCTTCCATTTGCATCTCAAACACCTCTAAATTCTATACCTAAGCTTGTAACCCTGACACCAAGGAATCTCACATGGCAATGTCACTCAATCTTCCTTCTTTGTCTCCTTCACCACCTTCCTTCTTGGTCATGTAGTCTCTCTTCCTTTAAGGTATGAAAATCCTAGACCCCTTCTGCCCAGCAGAGGCAGACTTCACCTGCACATGCCTCCCAGACATTCATTCAATAAATTCCTCTATTTTTAAAGATTCATTGGAGCCTGGTCATTCTTAAAGCTGGTGCCCTCTAGAACTGGATAATATCAAGTTCTCCCACAACACTTCTGCACGTTACTCCTAATCATTGGATCATATTCTATCCTGCTGTTATTTCTTATACCAGGTCACTTGATGGCCCACTAGACCTGGTAGATTCATGTATAGCAGTGGATAGAGGCCCCTGGGATCATCTTGGAGGACCTGGAAACTATACAATTTAAATTTTGAGTAACTCAGCAAGAAACCAGGGTACAGAATTTTAGAACACTCGGGTATTAGAAGGCAAAGCTGGACAAAGGGCACAAAGTTCAAACAAATACAAAGGCAAGAGATAAGTATGATTTAAGGGATAGGATGAAGGTAGGTGGTAAAAAGAGAGACAAATATAATAGAAGATTCCAAGAACTGAGAAAGAGACAAAATGAACCAGAAAACAACTACATGGCACTATTCCCTCACTAAACTCCCTAAAGGAAGAACTCTGAGACTAAGACATCTTGCTGTTTCAACCTCAGCTATTATTGTGCACCTTCTTTCCTCATGAGAACCAATCCTAAGTGGTCCTGATGACATGGGCATTGTGCAGAGATGACGGGGACCCTGTACCCCTTAAAACAGGCAGACTGTGAACAGGGAAATTCCCTTCCTCATTCCTGTTCTTGTGACTCAGGAGGTAAGACCATCATCCTTGGGAGTCCTTTAGGTTGAGTTAGCAGGCCACACCTTGATAGCCTAAGCCCTGAGGATCTCAGGCAGACCCCCCACCCACTGAATGCCTGATTGCAAGAAGTCACAACCACACTACTGTAAAGAATATAAAAATCCCAGAACTGGGGCACTTAGGAAGCAGCTTCCATAGTTGTTCCACTCATGCTGCCCTGCCATGTCTTGGAAGGTAACCCCACTCAGAGTTGCTCCATTCATGCTGTATTGCTGGCCATTAATCCTATCTTAGTAATAAATCTTTCTTTTTATTTTTAAGCTAAGTTTGGAGTCCTCTCATTCTTGAGAATGGTTTCTTTCCCAAACCCAGGAGTTCACCATTTGCACCCCCATAACACTGACTGATCTGGAGGTTTCCTAATGACAACAATTGCAGACATTTAGTTGGCTGGTTTATAATAAATAATTATATTTTTACCATAATAATTACCTAAATGAGGCTGCACTTCTCAGCCAGGACTATTTTTTTCTTTCTTTTTTTTTTAACCCTTACCTTTTGTCTTGGAATCAATACTAAGTATTGGTTCCAAGGGAGAGGAACAGTAAGGGCTAGGCTTGGCCAAGGTCACATAGCTAGGAAGTATTTGAGGCCAGGATCTCCTGTCTCTAGGTCTGGCTCTCTATCCACTGAGCCACCTAATTGTGCCTAGGACTACTTTCTACAGAATCACAGATCCTCAGAGTGCAAATAGGCTCCACTGATCATCTATCTAGTCTTATTTCCAAGTCAACAAGAATGTTCCCTTGAGTATACATACACACAAATTGGTTATCTAAAATCTACTTGAAAATCTTTAGGGATGAGACAATCATGATATCCTGATCTTTAATTACTAGAAAAGTTTTACCTTACACCAACCTAAAATCTGACTCATGCCATTTTTCACAGGTTGTCTCTATTTCTGCCAACTGGGATCAACTAGAGTAAGTCTTTTTGCACTTCAAAGTTTGGTTTATTTCTTTGGAATATCCTTCTAAAAATATTCAAGACGAGGAATAACATAGTAAATTAGAAGTTTCCATCTAAAATGGTCCAAAGGCTATAGTGGACTCCAAACTCCATATAAATCAGCAGTGTAATTTTTAATCCCCCAAAAAAGTTAATGTGAGAATAGTCTCTCTATACTCTGCCTTAGTTAAACCATATCCAAGGTATTGTAGGAATCAGCAAACCAGACAATATAAAGTCAGGTTCTCCAAGAAATTTAATCCTTTGACATAATTTTAAACAATGCTTTCAGCCATTTCACCATAGTAAGCAATTATAATTAGGTCATGATGATATCACTGAGTAGGACCTTAGAGATCATCTAATTCTGCAATAGTATTTTAGTAAGGAAATTGAAACCTAAATAGGCTAAATAAGTTCCAAAAGTTTATACAATGAGGCTATGAAAGGAAGATTTCAAGCCCAGTTGCATGGTTTAATTAAATTACTACTTTTTCCTCTAGTCCAGTAATGGGCAAACTTTTTAAAGAGGGGGCCAAAGGAAAAGAAATGCTCATCTGTCAGTCTGTTTCTTTTTTTTTTTTTTTTTAATTTTTTTTTTTAACCCTTGTACTTTGGTGTATTGTCTCATAGGTGGAAGATTGGTAAGGGTGGGCAATGGGGGTCAAGTGACTTGCCCAGGGTCACACAGCTGGGAAGTGGCTGAGGCCAGGTTTGAACCTAGGACCTCCTGTCTCTAGGCCTGACTCTCACTCCACTGAGCTACCCAGCTGCCCCCGTGTCAGTCTGTTTCTAAAAGCAACTCTTTCGAAGTTTCATTGTATTGTATCCTACTCATTGTATTCATCAGATTAGGAATAATGTCACCCAGCTGGATAGAACATTTCAGGGGGCCACATCTGGCCCACAGGCCATAGTTTGTCCATCACTGCTCTAGCCCATATTTACTATTAATTTTTAGGAATTTTCATTTTGTGTTGTTTCAGGGACAAGTGATTTCAATTTTGTTTGTTTTTTTTTTTTTTTTGCAATTTGCAGAATGATGATTGAAAGTCTATAATTTGGTAGTGGTATGAATATTTGAGGTCACATAATTTTAGAAGCTACTGTAAACAAGAAATTTGTCATGTTCAATCATTTTAAAGACTTTGTTAAAAATTTTGAGTCATTTTATTTGTCATATTTTGAAAAAATAAAATTAACCCAAGGCAATATCATCAAATGCCTGGAGCAACCTTCATGCTATTATTAATTTGGTTAGTCAGATGAACTCTGGAAGCTAGTTGTAAACTACAAAATTCTTGGGACTAATAAATAAAGCAATTGTTTCACAGAATCTTTGTCCATCACATAGTAGGCACCAATCAATGATTTTTGATTCTATTTATATAGTCAGTAGGAACTTGAAGAGATGATCTTTAAGGTGAAACTTTGATCTCAATTCTCTGTCCTTTAGAAATAGCATGAGCTAGCAATCTTTGAAAGAAAAGCAACTCCTACTTTGGTGTTTTGCCTAAAAGGATTTCACCCATTTTTAGCATGGTGTAACAGAAAAAGAGAGAGAAAGAACAGAAAGAAAGTTGAATACTGGCAATAAAAGTAGATATGGTTTTCTAGATCCTCAAGAGTTAGGTTCTGTGAAGTGTCATCATTTTGTACTAAATCCTATATGATTTCTCAGAACACCACAAACACTCTTATTTAAAAAAAAAAAAAAAGCCCAAAAACAGCATGGCTGAGCTAAATCTAATTGAAGAAAACTAAGAATAAGATTATTACAAGCTATTTTATATAATGTGTCTATATTAGGTACAAGAGTTCAACCAATCCCAGAGGGATTGATATAATTTTGAGCCAAGACAAGAGGACTTGGACTTGTTTGAGGTCTGAGCTTGCAGCTATTTTGACATGTCAGAGACTGGACTTCCCTGAGCCCTATCAGGCACCTCTCTTTGGCTGCCATCCTGGCTCCTATAATCTAGTTCCTTTTCTATCTTTCATAGTGTGGCAAATTTTCTATAGTCTTGGCTACTGATTGGGTAAGTGCATAATTATATAAATCACTTTAATTGGGTCCTGATTCAAGAAACAGCTATAGTTTTATTTTTTCTTTATTTAGATTTTTTAGACGTAAGATTTTGATATTTTATATTTCATCCCCAAGTTATTTTTTTCTTTTTTATTTGTTTTTTATGTTTTTTATTTCTTTTGACAGTTGATTCATATACCTCATAACTCAGTCATGCATCCCTGAGTGATCCCTGTGTTATTATCCACCTCAGGAGGGACTCTGTTATTGTTGTGAACTTTGATTTGAATTTGAGTAATTTTAGGATAAGAAACTTGCTACCTCCCAGAATCCAGAAGATGAACCTGTTAGAGAAGGCACCATGAAGATGCCTGCAAAGACCACACACTGCACCAGAAGATCCATATTGAACTTTGGGATGTAAATTGAACTATGGGGGGGGGGGAGGGTCAAAATAATTTGTTTTGAATGTAAACTTTTATGCCAAAGGGGACTGCCCCCAAATTGGCTTTTTGTCAATGTAGCAATCATTGATTTTGTCCTCTTTTCCTTTTATCCACAAATTATTGCAATTTTTAAGTTGATTATGTTCTTTATGATCCATTGGGGAGACTGGTCTCCCAAATGATCACAGTGCGTATGTATAAATGGAGATTTTGAACCTTGGACTTCATTCCTCATAATTCCCTTAGTATTTCCCAATATTTTCTTTAATCTTTCCTTTGCCTCCATGTTTGTGTGGTCAAGTTATTGTTTTATAAGTTCTGTAGCTCCTCCCTCTCTCTCTCTTTTTCCTTCATGAGCATGGCTGAAGTGAGTTTAGCACCTTTTCACTCTAGTCTTTTATGTTAGTTTATTATTAATAAAACTTTATAAAAATGTAATATTTAGTTCTTATATATTAATTTTAATCTCCACACTAGTCAAGATATACAGAAATGACATCTCTGCCTCTGTCTAATGCTATAGGCCAATTTCAATACTCTCTTAACCAAACAAAGAGCATCATGTCAAGAATATTTTACTTGGTCCCACATGACTATATTTGCCCGATGTAGGACATTTTAGGTAGATGAATGAGCCTTAGTGTTTTCATCATCACAGATTCTTGCATTTATTCCCTCTTTTGCATATGCCAACATTGCAAATTCAAATATTCCTTCCTCTTTCAGATTGAATTAGAATGGTAGACCAAGTTAGATATTTGAATTATATCTGGAAGGAAATGAGGAGCCAGAAAATATTTTTAAGAAAGAAAGTGGAATCCAGAAATTATACCTATTGGAATAGGTAAATTTTCAAAATAGCATTGATATTTCAAGTTCTTTTTTTCTTTTTTTTCTTTTTTTTTCCTTTTTTTTTTTTCAAGTACTTTTAAAAGCACAAGGGCACACAGACTGAGATTTCAAAAATAATTTTTTTAAAGTTGATAACATGAATCCAACTAAGGGACCAATGATACCAAAAGAGATAAATTGAAAAAAGATGATATCTGCTATTACCATTGAACAAAATGTCTTTCCACAGTATTTGACAGAGAGCAGAAAAATATGTTATAACACTCAGTATTTGCAATGGCTGTTGCCACAATGAGAACCATGGGAGAAAAGGTAGATTTATCATGAAACTACCCTAAGGTTAAGCATCAAACATACCAAAGTGAAAGTAGTTTCAGAAAGTTGCCTTGAAAAAAAAAGAGAGAGAGCTAGAGGAAATTTAGAAACAGAAAAGATGTATGTTAATAAAATGAATGATAAAGTAGTTAACACCAAATGAAGTGACTGAAAATGACTTCTGACTTCTTGGCCAAACCCCTTCCTTGAACTTTCTGGAAGGTGGCTGGCCTTCACTGACAGACCTAATTGGGGTTGGATTAAAAACTGGTTGGGTTAGTTTTGATTGGGTGGACTGGGTTGGAACTTTGTGGATTGGTTGTCATTAGTAGTAGATATAGGCAGTTATAGGTAAATATAGGCAGTTTTAGATAGTAATTATAGGCAGTTATAGATAGTTCTAGGATAGCTAGTTAGGTATTAGGAAATTTATTTTCTACCTCTTTCCTATGTTTCCCTTCTTTACTATATTCATTTTGCTATATTCTTTTATTATCTCTATTTTATTTAATCTAAATTGTTAATTGTTAAAAGCTACTAGAATTTTTCTTTTCTCTGGCATAAAGGGATAATATTCATTTACAACTCTATTATATTCTCATTAAAACTTAAATTATTAAAAGCTGCTCTTTTATTTTTGTCAAACCCCTAATTTAACTTTTACATTGGTTTTAACAAAGTCTTTGACTCAGTAAAAAATTCACCTTATGCACTACAAATATATGAAATAGATTTAAATATAGTGTGAATACTTGAATATTTGGTGTCCACATGGAAAAATCATACTTTTTAAAATACATATCATAAATGCAATAACCTCAACAATAATTGACAGAAAACATGACATATTTCAGAGAATTTCTTATGGTCCTTTCCCCATCTTAAATCCACTTTCATCTCTCCTAAAAAGGATTAAGTATGACTTCCAAATGTAAAAAAATTTATGCTAATCTCTTGATGTACATGGATGGTATCAAACTACATGATCCCCATTGAAAAAACACATAAACAGTCCTTTTATTTTGTGGAATACTCTATCGAAATGTCACTTGGACTTGATAGGAAAAGAACAAAGTTCAAAGTTTTAATATATGCTAAGGAAAGATTAGAAATTAAATGTTTCCAACTAGAATCAATGGATGAATTGACTACCATTACATTTCTTGGTCTCTTCCAGAAAGAAACAAAGCAAACATAAAGATATCAATGGTGAAGGCTGTACATCGGTGGTTCCCAAACTTTTTTGGCCTACCATCCCCTTTCCAGAAAAAATATTACTTAGCCCACTGGAAATTTTTTTTAATTTTAATAGCAATTAATAGGAAAGATAAATGCACCTGTGGCCATCACCGCCTTCCTGGATCGCTGTAGCACCCACCAGGGGGTGGTAGTGCCCACTTTGGGAATCACTGCTGTACATGAATATGTTAAAAGTCTGACTGGCATCAGAAATCAAAGCTGAGTGGGAGAAATATGTTTAATTAATTACCAAATACTAAAATGGGTAACAGATTTAGGAAGTACCCAAACAATAACCCATATAAAATTTATGAGACACTATTATCATTTCAATGCTGTTATAAAAATAATAACCATTCCTAGTCAAAAATAAGGAAGGGGATTAACAGGTGTCCTCAGAGTATATGAAAAAGAGAGAAATACTTACAGAAATACTTTTGAAATAAGAGGCATCACTTAGTATATTAATAATATTACTAAATGCCACTGTATTTGAAAAATGTAACTGAAATTGGTTCACTTCCAGCTAGAGATTATGGAGAAGCTAATACATAGAACAGTATTAAGAGGCCCTCCATAAGATTCAGTCACAAAAACTCATCCAACTATACACTGACAATGGACATAATGGGAAAATGACTGAGTCATGTAGATCTGATTACAAGGGATTTATGATACTGAAATAGCCCCAATCCAAATGGAATGGTATGGAATACAGGAACATCCCATAAGAAGGTTGAACTTCAAATGTAGATTTTGCAAGGAAATGGTAGAAACTGGGCAACGTGTCATTATAGGTAGCAAAACTAGCAATGACTATCTCAAAAGATAGAATCAAATCATCAAAATGATACATCAAAAATTTGCTGTATTTCATAAACTGATAGATGGAAAGTTTTGTATTAAAAAAACTTGAAAGTCTCCTTAAAAATGCATCAAATAAACTACTAGAATTGGAATAATATCAAAGATCATTTCCTACACTCTCATCATCACAGAGATTGCTTCAGTTTTGGTACTTCCACCTCTGTAGCATTCTGTAACCTCTATACTTCTAATTAGAGGGCTGGAAGACAAGGCAAAACATTCCTCCCAAAACCTCCCTTCTTTAAAGAAGGCCCAGAAGTTTAGTCAACTCTTCCTTTTTCACCAGTTTCACTGTTTTTTACACTCTACTATCATTATATTCTCCTAGAAAGTACCATCTGCCTCTTACATCCCCATTTTTTTAGCTTCCTATTGTGTGCTGTCTTTTCCCATTAGATCATAAGCTTTTGGAAGGAAAGGAATGCTTGTCTTTTTCTTAATTGTGTATCTACCTTGCCCATTCTTAAATCTAATCACCAAAAGTGTAAACAACTCTACTTAACTCACAAGTTGGGAGATCTGTGACCCACATGTGCAAAAATGGGTGATGAATCAGAATTGACTGACTGCCCCCTAGGCAGTTCTAAGAAAAGCGTCTATTGTGATTGGACACGTAAACTATGAGAAAGGCACAGGAAGTGGTGAAAGAAATGGCCTGGATAAATTAAGAGAAATTCCGGGGCTCAGCCCCTTTTACTTCTTCTTGTTCATGGCTTGGACTTAGAGGAGATCTGGCTGGGACCTTGGACTTGGTGAGACTGTTCTTAAATCTCTTTCTTAGACATAGTCTAGTTCTTTAAACTAGATCTCTTACTCTACTCTCTTCTCATCTCTCTACTTCCATTCTCTCCTATATTTTATGAAAAAATTACTAAAATCATTTTAGGAACTGGTATTTATTCAGTTCCTTGGCGACTACACCTTTAAATGTTAATATCCAAAAAACAAAAAAAAACCTTTTCCCGGGTTCCGGGTTAACATGGCGGCAGAGTAAGAAGCAGCTCTTAACCTCTCCTGACCAAAACACACAAAACTCCTCAAGGGGACATAAAAACAAGTCCAAACGAACGGAGGAACCCCACAACAGGGCACAGCGTGGAAGGTACGTGGAATTGAGGCATTTCCATGCTATAAAGGGGTGAAACAGCTCTCACTAAATCGTGGGCTGAGCAACCACCCCACCCCCACTCCCTCCACACACAACACCTATAGCGCCGAAGCCAGCTAAAAAGAAATAGAGCAAGTTTGGGGCACCCATCAAGTCATTGGCAGCTCTGGGGCCTGTTCCTGAGAGCAGCAAGATTTAGGACCCCAATAAGCCAAAAAACGCACGCGAAATCTGAGCGCGGGAGCAAAGAGGACGCAGGGCGCAGAGCGCAGGCTCAGAGCTCAGGCACAGGCGGAGGCGTGGGTGGAGGCATGGGTGGAGGCAGACACAGCCAGGAGCTTTAGCTTTAGATTAAAAACTGAGTGGAGAACCAGCGTGGACTGGTGTACGACTGTGGAAGCAGCGCCCTGAGACTTGTAAAGGAACCTCCTGCAGACGATCAAGCAAGAGGGTCCACCAGGGGGCTTGACCTTGGAAAAAACCAGAAATCAGACCTCAGGAGCCAATAGACCACGGACAAACCCTGAGCATGAGGATAAACCTGAGAAGCTGCTGGGCTAATGATGGCTACCCAGTCTCAGGAAGCTCAGAAGAGAAAGAATAACAACAAGAAAAAAGAAGTCTTTAACACTCGACAACTTTTACACAGAGAAAACCCAGACAACCGAGCAAACAGAGGAGGAGAACAAACAAGCATCTGGACCCTCCTCAAATAAGGAAAACTCCTCACAAGCTATGGAACGGTTCAAAACTGAGATTTTGAGGAAAATGGAAGAGATCTGGCAAGAAAATAACTGTTTAAAAGGTAGAATCTTGCAATTGGAAAGTGAGGCTCAGAAACCAAATGAACTGATAAGCAAATTGAACACCAGAAATGACCAGATTGAAAAGGAATACCAGAAGATTATGGCCGAAAACCAGAAGATTATGGCCGAAAATCAAAAGATCATAGCCGAAAACCGAAAGATTATAGCCGAAAACCAATCCCTAAAGGCTAGAATTGAGCAATTAGAAGCTAATGATCCCTCAAGACAACAAGAACAAATAAAACAAAGTCAAAAGACTGAAAAAATAGAAGGAAACATGAAATATCTCAATGAGAGAGTGACAGACCAAGAAAACCGGTCTAGAAGAGACAATTTGAGAATAATTGGTCTTCCAGAAAAACCAGAAATTAATAGAAACCTGGACTCCATACTAACAGAAATAATCCAGCAAAATTGCCCTGAAGTCCTACAACAAGAGGGCAATATAGACATAGAACACTCGCGACATTTGATCCAGAAAAGAAAACACCCAGAAATATAATTGCAAAATTCAAGAGTTTCCAAGCAAAAGAAAAAATCTTACAAGAAGCCAGAAAGAAACTACCACACCAATGCAACCACCAACAATTTGGAAATTGGTCTTGATCAAGGACACATGACAAAACTAGTGGAAATGCACATCGGCCATGGGTCGGGGGAGTGCGGGGGGGTGAAGGGGAAAGGAGGAGTATGAATCATGTAACCATGTTAAAAATGAATATTAATAAATGTTTGAAAAAAAACCCAATTAGGTCTGTCAGTGAAGGCCAGCCACCTTCCAGAAAGTTCAAGGAAGGGGTTTGGCCAAGAAGTCAGAAGTCATTTTCAGTCACTTCATTTGGTGTTAACTACTTTATCATTCATTTTATTAACATACATCTTTTCTGTTTCTAAATTTCCTCTAGCTCTCTCTCTTTTTTTTTTTTTCAAATAATGAGTTTCTCTATCTCTCCAAGTCTCTAAGTGCAGGGGTAACTCAAGTGTCTTATCCTGTTATAGATCAGGTTGGGAGCTCTTGACATACTCTGTTTCCAACCTGAACTTATTGTGGCAGGACCCCACTCCCACAGTTTCGCTATATTGATAGCAGATGAAGAGTGGGTACCTGACCAAAATAGCCCACTTCCACTAAGAACTCCTAACCTCAAGAAATACAGCAATCTCAGATTCCTCAGAATTAGAGTTGTATACCACCATATACAGATTGTATAACCATTTCTGAATATGTTTACTCCAGATACCCCAGAATGTCATAAAGCTAAAGTAGTTACTGAAACATTATCTTGACAGCTATCTTTTGGGCACTGAGGTATATAAAAGATGCTATATATGGTGTATTATAATTTTAAGAAGCTTTGGGTTTATCAGATAGTTACATCATTTGGAGAACAATTTAAAAATATACCTAAAGAGTTACAAAACTGCATGTGGCTTTCGACACAGTAATACCATTATTAGATTTATTTCCTTTGGTGATCAGGGAAAAAGGAAAAGAACCTATCTGATCTAAAATATTTATAGTACATCTCTTCGTAGTGGAAAAGATCTTGAAATTAAAGTAGTGCCCATCAATTGGGGAATAGCTGAACAAATTGAGGCATATGATTGTAATGGAATACTATTGTGCCTTAAGAAATGGCATGCAGGTTAATTTTTTAAAAATTGAAAGATCTATAAGAAATTATGAAGAGTGAAATTAGTAGAACCAAGAGAACATTATATATAGCAACAGAAATATTGTTTGGAGAATGACTTGTGTATATCCATCTCCAGAGAAAGAATTGAGAGAGACAAACAAGAAATAGTTTTATATGAACTTTTTTTTCAAATAATGCCTTCTCTACTATGGGGAAGGGAAGGAGGGAGGGAAATACTTGGGAATTGTAATGTAACTAATTTATTAAAACAAAAAAGAATTAATGAGGGTTCTATGGAAAAACCTTTCTCTAAATTCTCTCCTTTGCAAAACTCATCCAGTTCTATGGCTTGAATAATACAGTTTATTCTTATGGTTCCCAGATTATTCCTCCTGTCCTGTTGTCTCACCCAAACTCCAACATAGCACATCCCTCTAACTATTGGACACGTTTATTTGAATGTTTTGTTCTTACATTAAACCCAACATTCCAAACTGAATTTAAATTTCTCAGTGTTTGCCAATAGCACCACTTGTTCAGTTCAACTTGCTTTGAAATCTGAGCTAATTTCAACATAGTACTTCCAGTTTTACTACTGTATATTTTGTTAACCACCTTTTCACATATATTTATAAAAAGATATAGGGGAAAAGGTATTGATTATAAAGTTATTAAGCATAAGGTCTTTCTACTCCCCATAGTGCCTGACAAAATACTATGTATATAATGGATGTCAATAATTTTAAAAATCATAGAAAATTAAAGTTTCAACATAATCTCAATCAACCCTCCACCAAAACATCACCATCGTCTTTAAAAGCTTAAATATGCCTTTAAATATTTCCAGAGATAGGAATTCTTCAAAAGGCAATCTAGAACCATAACCTGATGAGGATTTTCCCAAGTACCGGCAATTTAGAGGTCATTAAATTATCCCCACTGGAATGGAAGAAATGGCTTCAGGACATTCCCTTAAAAGAATAATGATAGGGGGCAGCTGGGTAGCTTAGTGGATTGAGAGCCAGGCCTAGAGACGGGAGGTCCTAGGTTCAAATACGGCCTCAGACACTTCCCAGCTGTGTGACCCTGGGCAAGTCACTTGGACCCCCATTGCCTACCCTTACCAATCTTCCACCTATAAGTCAATACACAGAAGTTAAGGGTTTAAAATTTAAAAAAAAAAAAAAAAGAATAATGATAGGAGGGATGCGTGCCGACTTTTGTGGCTCCTCCAGTAAATGTTGTTCATATTGGCATCATTATCATCAGAGCTAACATTTATATAGTGTTTACTAAGTGCTTTACATATATAATTTCACAAAAAACCCTGGCAAGTTTATCCCTATTTTATAGATAAGGAAATTGAGGTAAATGGAAGTTAAGTGACTTGGCCAGAATTACACAGCAGAGAAATATCTAAGGCCATATTTGAACTCGGGTCTTTCTGACTCCATACTTTACTCACTGCACCACTTATTTGTATCCAGCCACAAAGGGCTAGAATCACATCTACATTCAGAGGTCACCTACTTTAGAGGTCAGAGCCCAGCACATCCTCTACCCACAGTATAAGATATTCATGCAAAGATATGTGATCAGGGTATACATATGGGAAATGCATAAGGACAGGGAACATGCCTAAAGGGAGAAGTATCAGGAACTTATATGACCGGGGTACATCTAAGAGGAGTACCACATCTAAAAGAACAGAACAACTCCTGCTTGTGAAGTTACAGGGGACATTAATATCCTTAGACTATTCTCTGGTAGACAGCATTTCTGTTCCCCACTGGGATTGTTATCTTTGTTTTTTATATCTTCTTTTCCTACAAATCTCTAGAATTGAGCCTTTCTATGCTACTCTCTACTCTCTACTATCCATATACTAATGTATGTTAGCCAAAGACAGGTTGAACTTTTCAAATGCACACAAGTTGGATTAGGAGCTAGCATACCTAGCTAGGCAATCAAAACAATTTAATCACTGTAACCTGGGTTAAGTCTGAAATCATTCTTTGGATGACCTATTTTTGGTGCTGATTTTAAATCCAGGGTCAAACAAAATAATTAAATTTTGAATTAGAAACTCCTTGTAATAGCTGTGTAATTCCTTAGCAAGATCATATGTTCCTTAAACCCATTTGGTAGACTCTGCCAAACAACAAAATCCACTGGAGTTGTGTGGAGATCTAAGCTTTGTCTTCTTCCATTGCCATAAAAATGGAGTTAAGCAAGAACAAAAGCCAAATAAGGCAATAATTCTCTACTCACCTCACCCACATTATTGCCATTGTTCTGAGTATTCAGTAACATTATCAGTAGTAGCAGCAGCAGCAAAAATCCCAGCATTTTGTATTGTAATGGTCAGTAAAAAAAAAACCTACTGTTGCCTCTACTTCTCCTATTTATGATATAACCTCTTAAAATTTGATTTCCAACATTACCACTCTAATGAAATATTTTCTCCAAGGATAAACAGTTCTTGGCAGAATTGAAGCTTAAAATGTATTTGTTGGTGATTGATTATCAAATAATTTATTAATTGCTAAATTAAATAATTTTATCATTCTTCATCTACCTTACAGTTTGTTTTAATACCACTAACATCCTTTCCATCTGATTAATTTTTTCATCCTTGGGTTACATGGCAAATATTCTCCCAGTTTTTCTCTTACCTATCTAATTATCCTTTAGACATATCTTCTAGATCCGTGATGGGCAAACTATGGCCCACGGGCCAGATGCTGCCCCCTGAAATGTTCTACCTGGCCAGCAAGACATTATTCCTAATCTGACAAATACAATGAGTAGGATACAATACAATGAAAGTTCAAAAGAGTCGCTTTAGAAACAGACCAAAGATGAGCATTTTCTTTCCTTTGGCCCCCTCTTTAAAAAGTTTGCCCATCACTGGCCTGGATCATTATCTAATTCCTGCCCCCTAAGCTCTTTTAAGACCTCTTATCTTCTCTATATATATCCAATTTCTTGGAAATTAGCTACCATATATTCAATTATTTTCTCTTTGCAGATGATTTCTATATCTCTCCAGATCTAGTCTCTCTCCTGAATTGTATTTCTATACCAAATTCCTATTGAATATCTCTAAGTGGATATTCTATAGGCATTTCAAGTTCAAAATATCCATAATATAACTCAATACATCAACCCTACCCCAATGTTAAACACAGGCCTTATCCAAATGTCTCTGTTTCTTTTCCTACCATCCACATAACCATTCAGGTTTATAACCTTGGTGTGACTAGCTTTGGCTTCCTACGTCCTACCAATTGCTAAATTTTGCTGATTTTCCTTCTACATCTCTTGCATTCAATTCCCACCCCTTCTCTCTCTCTCTGTCTCTCTGTCTCTCTGTCTCTCTGTCTCTCTCTCTATCTCTCTCTGTCACACACACACACATACATACATACACACACTGCCAGTACCCCAATTCAGTTTCTCTTAACTAGACTATTGTAGCATTCTTCTAATTAAATTCCCAGCTTCTTGCCTCTCCCCTTTCAAATCAATTTATTCATGTAGTTGCTAAAATCATCTTCCTAACATCCAAGTCTAACAATGTTAATTCTCTGCTTAAGAACTTCCAGTTGTTCCCTGTTGCCTGTAAGATAAAATACAAACACCTCAGCTGGATATTTGAAGCTTTTATCAATCTGGCAAAAATGTTCCTGATTTCCCTAGTTAATGCTTCTTCCCTTCTCAAATTACCATATTTATGCTTATCTTTTGATGTGTTAAATCTTCCAAGTAGAAAGTAAGTTCCTTTGGGTTAAGGTCTGCTTTGCTGTCTATCTTTGTACTCCCAGCATCTAGCACAGTACCTTGTATAGAAAAAGTACTTGGATTGGAGCATGCGGGATTTGGATTGGACTAGATTGAGTTGAGTTAGAAGCTATTACTTGAAGATCTCTAGGGATGGGAAACATTTCTTTACAATACTATACATGCCATTTTTTTTTACAGCTTTAACCAAAAGGATGTTTTCCCTCATACTAAACAAATTGCTACTTCTCTGAAACTTCTCATTGTTCCTAATTCTGCCTTCTGAGGTCAAAAAGAATATGCTAAATCTCTCTTTCATATGACAACCTTTCCAATATTGATAGATAGCATACATGTCCCATCTCACACTCCTTGTTTCTTCAGCTGATTCTTTTTTTTGTTACCATTTATTTATATCTGCATAGAACATATAAAACATGATATGTAACCCAATATAGTACATCTGATTTGTGATACACATAGGATAATTTATAATAAATATGCTTATCCAAAAGAAACAAATTCTCATACTATGTCCAAAAATCTATGTCTAATTCTTTCCTTTCCTCCCCCTCCCAATTCTTGCATGGAACAATTTCCAATGTCCTCACTATTCTGGTCAACATGCTCTAGAGATATTTGTATTTGCCAATAACATTCCTAAAATGTGACTCTGAGACCATCACCAAAAGCTCCAGATAGGGTATGCCCAGGGATAGAATCTAGTGGGCCATCAGCTCCTTGTTTTTGGTCAATATACTTCTGTTAATATAACCTAAGATTATCCCAGGGTTGTTTTTTTTTTTTCTAGCTGCTACATCACACTGCTGATTTTTATGAAGCTTCCTGGCACTAAATCCCCTAGATCATTTTTACAGAAACTGTCAAGTCATACCTCCCTCACCCTCTATTTTTTCAATTGATTTTTTTTCCAAACAAGACCTTAGAGCTATCCCTATAAATTTCATCTTGGCAAATTCAGCACAATTTTCCTAGTATTCTGAATTTATTTTTATATCATTTAAATTAGCTGTAATTTAAAAATTGAATAAGTATGCCATCTATGCATCCTTCCAAGGTTTTTTTTAATGCCAGAACTCTGTGGCATTCCATTAGAACACTCCCTTTAGGTTGTACTCTTTTTTTCTAGTGACTCAACCACTTCTAAAACCATCTATTGTACTGTCATTTAGATCATATTTCTTTATCTTGTCTAAAAAGATGTCATGAATGACCTTGTCATATGCCTTGGTAAAATCCAGGCCCTTGATGTCTGTAAATCTAGTCACCCTGTCAAAAAAGAAAAAAAAAAGGAAAATGATTTTTACCTGGCATACATAATTTGTCCCTAATAAGCCCAACATAGTTCATAGTAACCACCAATTACCTTTCTAAGAGCTCACAAACTGTCCTTTTAACAATTATTTCAATAAATTTGCTGAGGATAGATTTTATACTCACCAGCCTAATGAATGAATTAGCATTTTCTTATGCCTCGGAAAATTGGAACATTTTCCTTTTTGTCCTATAGCACTTATCATTCTCCACAATTTTTCAAAGATCACTACTAACAATTCAGTTATCATATCTACAAGTTCTTTTAGTATTCATGGATAAAGTTCATTCAGAGAAGGTGGTTTTGAACTCATTTAAAACAATGACTTTTTTTCTTATTGACAGCAAAGAAAAGAAGCAAATAGAGGAAGGGAACAAGTCAACATTTCAAAGGAGCAGTTGTCAAAGTGACTATCTGACTGTCTGAACCTTCACCTCAATTTGGTCCTTTTGTTCTTGTGTCCTTTCTCATATAGTAACAGAATTTGCTCTCTCCAATAGTCCCATAAGGTTAAAGATTATTTCATATTTTTGTCTTTGTGTCCCCAGCACTCAACACCATACCAGGAATGGTATGTCAATTTATTGATTGCTTAATTGTATAAGGAGGGTGTTGTCAATGTGGAATTGAAGAGAACCCCATGTTTAGGATTAGCTTGTAAAATGGAGACCCCAAAGCTTGTCATTGTTCCTGTGAGAATCCACCTTGAAGGGAATCTCAGATTAGCAGTTTCAGGTTGAATAATAGACCTTAACATATTTAATGGACCTAGCTAGGTAGAGTTGAGTTTTAATCAAATTCTAAGTACCCTTTTATCCTAGTAGCTTCTCCCATTGTATCAGAGATCCTTTCCCAAGAAGACCCACACCAGTGTAGGGACCACCCTGTTAGTTTCCATTATAAGTAGTCCATTCCCTTACATCCTACCCTTACATCCTTTCTCAAGCCTGTCTGTGTAGTTTGAACACTCCCATTTCCTTGTAGCCTTGGTAATGTCAATCAGTCATATTTCTCTGTCCCTCAATTCCCCAAAAGGTAGATAAGCTCCCAAATTCTACAGTGCTTTGGAGCTGTCAATCTAGGGTGGTTGGCAAATTCCCAGGAGGTGGTGGTCAGAGCAGCCATAGGCTTGGGGCTTTGCATGGGTTTATAGCTTGCAGCTCTGCCTGGAGGCCTTGAGGAATTATGCCAAACCCCTCTCCTTAATTAAAAGAAATGGTTTCTCTGACTATTTTTGACTAAAGTTCTGTGTTTTTTTCCAGTTTAACAGTGTTAATGCCTGTCTTCCTTCCCAACTTTTCCTTTACAACTATGAGAGGTAGGAATCTTTGGACAAAGACAAGGAAGTTGGATAGAAGAATTGGTTTGACAAAGAAAGATGATAAGTTCCGTTATTTTCAAATGATCTTAGAGATCTAGGCCTGGAGAATTATCCCCATAAATGAGCCTGAATCAACAATGCAAAATGCAAAGGGACTTTATTGTCTTAGTTTAAACCAAGGGTCTCACATCATAAGGCTGATGTGTGACCAAGAGCTGTGCCTGAGCTGGGTTTTTATAGAGTGGTAGGCAGCAGGGGGTGATATAGGGGGATGTCTCCAAGGTGGGCAGTTGGTTCAGCAGAGGAGAGGGCTGGAAGGTAGGCTGTCCTTCAGATAAAGGTGGGGGGGGGAGGAAATGTCTGCAAGGTAGATAAGATTAAGCTCTGGAGATCAAAAGTCTACAAGTTTGAAATTGCAGAGGACAAGCCTTTTTCACTACAAGGTTATACAGGGGTCTGGATTTTTAATTATGACTCTCTCTAGGTTCCACAGGTACAAATGCCTAATAAAAAAGATGGAAGTCTTAAGCTAGAGTTAAAGAGGACAAACTGAGGGCAAAAGCAGGAACCCATCTGGATAAGATAGAGGTAACTAAAATATTCTTGACTATATCAAAAGACAGTCAATTCACAGCTCTTTCTTCACTTGTCTCAAGGAAATAATCCTAGAAACTGATAATTAGGGAGGGGGGAATGACTATGGTAGAATGGGAAACAAATATGTCAGGGTTGGATTGCATACATTTTTTCTTCTTGATCAACTGGATCTTTAAATTCAGAGTAAATTATCATGAAATAGACTATTATCATTCCCTTTGAAATGCTGATTAATAATCCTTTCTGAACAGGGAAATAATTTGTCTGATTTTCTTTTCAATCTTCAAAGAGCATTTTTGAGGCTGCATTTTACTTGTCCCCTGGAATTCACACACAATTGAATCTCCATTGAAGAATCATCTAAGTTTCAGATGCTTCTTAGAAATCATAAAGACAAATGGAAAGAAGCTTAGAGATCATCTATACTAACCCTCTCTTTCACAGTGGAGGAAATAAATTTGAAGAAGGAAAGTGACTTGGTTAAAGTTATGTGGCAAGTCCATTGAAGGGTTGGAACAAGAGGGCACCTGACTTTCGCTATCTTCATTTACTTTGGGACCTTAGAGATACCATTTGATTTCTAAAGTTACTAACTCTGAAAGTATTTTTGCTAGTCGATAAGGATCAAATTGCTTTTTCACTTAAATATGATATTTCCCAGTGTCTGAAAGTTACACTTGAGATCAAATGGTTCAGATGAAATTGTGCCTGGTCTAGAAGATTTGTGTCCTCAAGATTATCTTTATCATTATCAATAACAACATTAACATTGCTGCTGTCACCACAACTCATTTTTTAAACACTTTTGGGTTTACAAACCACTTTTCTCAGTCTCCCCTTGTGAAGTAAATATTGCAAGAATTATTATCTTCATTTTGTAGAAAATGAAATTGAGCCTCAGAAAGTTTCAGAGGTCACATAGTTAATAGATATCAGAAGAAGGGTTTGGACCCAGACCTCCTGAATCTTAATCCAGCACTCACCTCACCAATGATGCTTTACCATTATCATCATTATCATTATCAAGAAACAGTTATAGAACAACTTCTGCATATAGAGCATTGTTTCCCATTTGGAGAGGGGGACAAGGAAAAGACCTATGATTGCTTACATATTGGGAATTCTTGGATAAGGATACTTTCTCTAGCAATGCTACTCAGCATATCTGCAACGTCGCCTAGAGCCCTGTGAGGCACATAGATAAGGGGAGAGAGAGAGAGAGAGAGAGAGAGAGAGAGAGAGAGAGAGAGAGAGAGAGAGAGAGAGAGAGAGAG
>NC_058131.1:177704721-177713057 GCF_016433145.1 Gracilinanus agilis | reverse complement strand
ATAAGGGGAGAGAGAGAGAGAGAGAGAGAGAGAGAGAGAGAGAGAGAGAGAGAGAGAGAGAGAGAGAGAGAGAGAGAGAGAGAGGAAAACAGGAAGACAGATAGATAGATGGATGGATAGATGGATGGATGGATGGATGGATGGATGAATAGATAGATAGATAGATAGATAGATAGATAGATAGATAGATAGATAGATAGATAATTTATTAAGCACTTATATGCTAGGCATTATACTAAAGCAGTGATGGGCAAATCTTTCAGAGACTGAGTGCCACACTCCGCCCCACCTTATGCTAGACAGGGGAGGGAGGAAGTGCTCCGAAAAGGCTGCTGGGAAGAGGGTCAAGTCATGTGAGAAATTACCTCAAGTGGGGATTGAGAGGGGGAGGGGAGGAACTCAGCCCAAATTCCTCTGGCTTCCTAGTAATGAACTCTAGTGGGTGATGGAGTGCGTGCCTACAGAGAGAGCTCTGTGTGCTGTCTCTGGCATGTGTCCCATAGGTTTATCACCATGGTACTAAAGGATAAGATTACAAATATAAACAAACAAGATAGTTTCTGCCTTTATGAAGTCATGGGTGGGAGGCAGTCTGAGGTGGAGAAGATAGCACATAAAGAGAAGCTAGAAAGGGAATTGAGGAAGGAAAATCATGCTACAGCTCAGAGTATATAAGCAAGGGAAATAACTTGGAGAAGACCTGGACTATAGAGATCAATACTCTATAACCAGAGACTAATCTGAGTGGCCTGGGTGGTCATCGGACACAAAGAATGAAATAGACTGGAAGCATGGCTTGTTAGCTCATTGTACTTCAAGAAATACTGAAGTAGCCACTTTATTATCAAGGAAATTAAAGATCCTCTTCCCCCAAAAGCCAAGAAAGTTTCCCACAGTTACAGAGAGCAAGATTTTTACTATAGTCAAAACAAAAGCCTTAGAAGTCTCCAAGGCATAGACAAAAACCTATGCTAAACTATCAACTACATGTGTTATCTTTAAGTGGAGCCTGGGACATCTCCGTTAGGTCAGAAAGCCCCG
Source organism: Gracilinanus agilis (assembly GCF_016433145.1). Lineage (NCBI taxonomy): Eukaryota > Metazoa > Chordata > Mammalia > Didelphimorphia > Didelphidae > Gracilinanus > Gracilinanus agilis. The sequence continues at coordinate 177,712,016 of NC_058131.1, read as the reverse complement.
TCAGTTTCTCAGCCTTGATGGTATTAAACAATTTTTTGAGCCTCATTATTTTACTTTAATTCTGGGCAAAATGCCTTGCCAAGGGTTCAGCCTTGGCCCTACCAGCCATCTGTGTTCTTGGGCAAAGGGGAACAGAGTTAGTCCCCCTCCTGCTGGAGTGCTGAGAGCCCAAAGCTTTTTCAATAAGACTATAATGTATTTTGAAGGAAGGTGAGAATTATGAAAGGAATCAAAAGAGGAATCTCAGATTTTTATCTTAGATATCCCACACCTGTCTTGTCCCGTATTAGATAGGGCAGAAAGATAATACACGGCTCTGCTGGTCTGTATTGATCTTTTGAGGGGGTCCAGATAAAAATATCTACTTGAGATTCTAATTTCTCTTAATAGCTCCCGACACTGGACCAGGGAAGAAAGGGTCACAACTCACCTATCAAAGCCAAGCAACCCAGTGATTGTTTCCAAGTTTGGAAGTCAAAGAGATTTGAAGCCAGTGGCCAGTTGCAAGCAACATGGTATAGAGCAGTGGTTCCCAAACTTTTTTGCCCTACTGCCCCCTTTCCAGAAAAAAATATTACTTAGCCCCCTGGAAATTTTTTTTATTTTAACAGCAATTAATAGGAAAGATAAATGCACCTGTAGCCATCACTGCCCCCCTGGATCACTGCAGCACCCACTAGGAGGCTGTAGCACACACTTTGGGAATCACTGGTATAGAGATAGCAACCATTATATAGCAGATGAAGGATTTGAATCCAGGTCTGTCCAGATTTGTGTCTTTCCACTATACAACATTACCTTTTGCAAAGTAATATTTTTTTTAAACCCTTGTACTTTTCGGTGTATTGTCTCATAGGTGGAAGAGTGGTAAGGGTGGGCAATGGGGGTCAAGTGACTTGCCCAGAGTCACACAGCTGGGAAGTGGCTGAGGCCGGGTTTGAACCTAGGACCTCCTGTCTCTAGGCCTGACTCTCACTCCACTGAGCTACCCAGCTGCCCCTCATGCAAAGTAATATTTTAATAATGCTTTACATGTATCATTTCATTTCTACTGAATCATGAAATCCCATATATAAAGAGGTTTCTAAACTATATAGCTCTTTATAAACGTGAGGCATCATTGCTATTATCATTAACCACTATTTAAAAAAAATAAGATCCAGTCACTAACCTCAAGCACTTACAAATTAATTGAGGGAAAAAATTTTTAAAACAGCATAAACACCAGACAGTACTCTATGTGTGTTAGAAAATACATGTGATAGGCATTCAAAGGAATAAGATCCTCTTTCTTAAAAAATTCTCTCTGATTCCCCCTTAGTGTTTTTCCTCTTTAACACCATCCCAGTAATATGCTCAGAAACACATCCTTATTTTGAATAGAAGAGTTAAAACCAATTTCACTTATGTCCTTAGTCTTGCCAACTAAGCAGGTAAAATAAATCTAACCACAGCCTCTTTGTCATTTCCAGATTCTCCAAGCCACAGGATCCCTCTTGAATACAGCAGCAGGGAACAGTGAAGAAGATATTGTATTCTTCAGACCTCCTCTCAACTACTCCAATACTTTCCCCTCATTAACCTTTTTCTCCAGCAGAGCATGGAGTGCTATAAAGAAGTTGAAGTAGAAAATGGTATTTATTATTTGAGGGGGTGGCAGAAAGGGTTGGGAGGGGGACAGAATATAGACAGCATGAAATAGGGCCTAAGAGAATTTAAAAACTGAACAGTCTGAGCTGCTTCTCATAACTGGTTTTAACTATTCCATTTATTTGTAAAGTGGCCTTGCTGGCAAGATAGATAGCATCAATGAAGAACTGACAACCCAGAACCATTATTTGATCTACTGTTACCTTGAATGTGACAGTGAGAGTAAGAAAGAAACAGGATGTGTAGGGAACCTGTGCCTTTTGAGAGAGTTAAAGGATAAAGGCAGATTTGAACCTGTTACTGGTCTTAGGAGGGAAAATAGGCAAAGGAAAAAAATCCCTTCTATTCTCTTTCTGAAGTCTACTGGGTAGATTTTATTTCAATGTGAGAATTCTTTGTGCCTTTTGTCAGTCTGTCCCAAAGATACTCACTGCTGGGCAATCTTCCACAGGGACAGAAGGTTAAACTTCAGAGTGAAAATAGCAAGGTCTCACAGAAGCAGGGCTCAGGTCTCCTGTTAGATGTGAGAAGCACTATTCAATGTGAGAGACAAGAATCTGTGGCAAGAATGATGAATTTGGGAATATGGGAACTGAGTTCAACTCAGAACTCTGCCAATTATTATCTCTGAACATTAGCAAGTCACAACATGCTTGGTCCTTATTCTTTTCATCAACAGAATGAGGGGATTAGACTAGAAAACCACATTTTCTTTCTAGTTCTAGAGCTGAGCCTGTGATTCTATGTTCATTATAGTCAGTTTAGAGTCCTTCCAAAGCCCACACAGAACCTTTAGGAAAATGCAGTTCCCACCACCCAATTTCATGACTTACTGTCCTTCCAGAGCAAAGGTCGGCAACCTTTTTGGCCATGAGAGCCATAAACACCTGCGGAAGGAGGAGGATGGAGGGGGAAGGCACTGGAATATGGGGCGGGGGCTGAAGGGCCCCCTGGGGCACATCCTGGGGCTCTGCCAGGACTGGCTGGTGGGGAGGTGAAGCCAGATATGGCTGGAGAGCCATACGTTGCCAACCCCTGTTCCAGAGGCAGATCAAGCCTAGTCAGCAAGCATTTTTAAAGCATCTATTATGTATTTCCTAATCTCCCTAACCCATCTCCCATTAGCTACTAGCATCTCCCCTTCAAAATAATTTTTATTATTTTGTTTATGTTTTGTTTATTCATTCTCTCTCCTGATAGAATTCAAGTTCCTATAGGGCAGGGACAACTTTATGTTTGTCTTTGTATGATTGGTATCCTGGACAATTACATGAACATAGACACATAAATTCTTATTGATTGATTAATTATATTTTCTTAATGAGCTTTGATAGAGTACAGAAATGGAGAATTGCATATAGGTAAGAGCTGGGCAAATAGGGGGAAATGTCTACAATGAGAAAGAACCCCATTTAAGAAAACCTGAAATGTAATTCCCACCAATACATCAGTTAGAAACTTAGATGGATCTATGATGTTATTCTTGTAGAGTATTCCAACATGAATGCTTATTGTAAGATCTGGATCCAGGAGACCTGGGTTCAAATCCCAGCTCTGTTATTATTATTATTATTATTATTATTATTATTATTATTACTCAGAACAAGTCATTTAACTTCTCTAGTCTCAATTTCTTCTTAACTTTTGTCCTAGGTCAGGGGACCTTAATCTTCTTTTTGTCAAGGACTCCTTTGAGTAGATTTTTTAAATATATGGATTCCTTCTAAGAAGAGTGCCTTTAAGTGTATAAAATAAATGCACAGATTTCCAAAAGAAACTAATTATAAGTAGGTCCCAATTAATGTTTAACAATGTATCTCCTGAAGTGGTCTCTTTTATTCAAAATTTGAACTATTCTAAATTATAAATACATAAAATATGATCATTGGTTCCAACAATGGAAATATGCTATGGGAATTTGAATAATGGGACTAATTTAGGGGACTCATCATTAGCACTAATAGAGATCTGGTTGTATATAAAACCATCTTAGGAAGCCTGTGGCACAGCACACAAGCCAAAGGGAGCTGATTCCCTTCCCCCTCTCCACCTGAGGACATTTCACCCATCATCCACCACTCTGTCCAGTAGCCCTATGGAAGCTTTTCCTCCCTCCCCTGTCTGGGTAAGGTGTGTGTGTGTGGAGGAGGGACTCACATACAGCATGAGGGTTGCAGTTTGGGCACTCAGTCTCTAAAAGGTTGGCCATCACTGAGACAGGTTATACAAGTATTAACATTCTCAATTTGATGATGGGAAATTTATTTCTCTTTTATTGAGGGAAATTAAATGACTTAATTTGAAGTCCTTCAGTTAGTAGATTTCTCTACTGCTTCCCAACTGCTAAATTTTTTTTGGTCTAATAATTATGATTCTTAGCCTTTTCTATTCCTTTTTCCATCACTGATACCTTTACCATGAAAACAAAGGTGGCCACATAGGATAGAAAGCCATGTTATATTTTCATTTGTTCATGGGTTAACAAAAAAAATCATTACTTGTGGCCTCTCCATAAACAGGCTGGTTCTCAGATAGGAGTGGTTTGTCACCAGGACAATACAGGAAGCCTTCTCCCCATTATAGGGCCTGCCAGTGATTATGGTCTGATAATATTATGTAGCTTTCAAGATCCCAGAGTGGCTTCCAAACATGATGAGCAATCAGAGGACTGTAAGTGGAGGAACGGAGCAATAAATCCCATAATTGTTCTTATGTGAATGCACACAAATCTATCTTAATAGAGCAGATAGAAATTAGTTGTTAATGCAGAAAATAGTTAAAGCAAAAAGCCAATTACTTAAAAGCATTGAAGGACCCTGAGAAGGTGAGTTGCAAACTGTGAGAGGGCACACTACTGTTCTGTAAATGCACTGAACTGCATGAGACTGAGTCAGAGAAGGGTAACTGATCACTTTTTTTTTTTGGCCTGAATAATCTTTGTTCAAGAGATGCCTTTATCCAAAAGATATGCCTGCCACATAAAGTTACCTGTTAGGGATTTCAAGTCATGCATGAAGAAGATTTGTCCTCCTCTATCTCCCTATTTATTTTCTGTAGAGGCAGCTGGGAGAAGATCCTCAAAATATTTCTCAGAAAGGGATTCCTTATTCTTGGGGATAGCATCATGGAACAATATAAGGAACACTGGATTTGGAAGACAAAGAACTGGGTCCTAATCCTGACATATGAACTTGGGCAAGTCATTTGACCTCTTCAAAATCATTTTTCTACCTATGAAATGAGGTGACAGAGAAGCAGTGAGGTACAAAGAAAAGAAGACTAAAGTTGGAATTATTAAACCCTATTTTGAGTTCTGGCACTACCATAATTTACTATGTATGTATGTAAAGTAATTGGATAACTTATTGCCCTCTATAGTCTGAATTTTGTCATTTGTAAAATTAAAACTAAAGGACCTTCAATTTCTCCAATTGACTAGCCTATGAGATATTTTTTAAGTGCTTTGCAAATCTTAAAGCCCTATTCAAAAGTTAGCTGTTATTAATAGTAGTAGTAGTAGCCACATGGCAAAGTTTATCTTAATTCACTTTTCTGCTAGTGGTTTCACTATTTTCTTTTAGCCCTCAAAGATATACACAAATCAAAGGAGCTCCAACTTCTTAGATGTCTATGTATAAGGTCATGGCCTTACTGGCATGACTGAGTTAGGAGAGGAAGAGCAAATAGAGCTCATTTAAGTTCCAACTAAAATCCCATCATCTATCCAAAGCTTTACCCAACCCCCAAATTCTAGTGCTATCCTTCTGTTAGTTATTTCTTACTTATTCTGAAAATAGTCTGTTTGCATATATGTTTGCTTACTGTTTCCCTCCCTTAGATTGTGAGCTCCTTTGAGGATGTTTTGTGCCTCTTTTTATATCCCAGCACTAAATACAGTTAACTGGCCCATAGTAGGTATTTAACAAATATTTATTCATTCATTCATTTATTCATTCATGTGTACTTGTTTTAATTTGTATCCTATATTTTCTTCCCCAGGAGATTGCTTCTCTTCATATCCATTGCTTTTCTTAATAATAGCACACATTACCTTCTCCCATTTAAGGTATGTCAATATGCCACAGGGCAAGTTACATAAGATTCACAACAGAAGGAGTGAAATATGGGATCACCAGACACTATGGAAAGGAGGAACATCATTTATTGAAACAATGAGCTCTGGAAGGACTTCTTTGCAGAATATGTATCCAATGATACAAGCTTTGACATGCTAAGGGTACATGATAACCAGCCAAAGACAGCATTTCCATGGTGCATTTTATGTTCTACAACTCCAGTAAGAGATAGATTCAGGACGAAAACCTAGCTCAGTTGACTGTACTATCAAAATGAGTATAGCACTGGGCTTGAATTCGGGAAGATCTGAACTGACAAGCTGTATGACACCTGGGAAAGTTATTTAGCATCTCACAATTTTGCTTTAAGAATTACATGACCTCTAAGCTCCCTTCCATATTGTATGACAGGAAGTAGGACCCATTGGTTTTGATTCATATTTTCCAGCTTTAGCCAGTAGGAAAGATAGAGAACTTGACTAATTGGGAAGTTGCTACTTGAGCAGGCAACAGCATCATCTTGCAAAAAAAAAGTCAGTGTCCAGGAAGAAAGATCATATTTTAGAAGTGGTAAGCCGTGTCTGATGGGGAAACAGGGTCAAAATAAACATGTAACAAGGCTGAGACAAGATCCAAGTTCACCTAATGAGAATATGCATATATCTTTTGTTTATGTGGGCAATAAGGCTTCCAACTCCTACATAAGCATGCAAGTTAACAGTTGCATATTAAATATAGGAAAAATGTTATTGCACTGCACAGAAAACATCAAAGGTGTAATGACTTCATAGAACTCTGTAAACAAATACAGAAAACAAGTAAAATTCTAACTCATAATAGTTCTTAAGTAATCAACCCAATTCTCTCTACTTTCTACAATAAGTCCCACCTTTATACCAGTCTTAAAATCCTTCCAACTTGGTGATACCCTGTGGTTTGCCCTTCCCTTGAGAAGAATTTGGGGAAGCCAATGAAATAACATCTACATATTGTGATAAATATACCTCTTCCCCACATGACTTCCTCAAAAATATAAGCCTATTTTAGTTAGAACCCACCTCCAAAGAAGGTAAACACCATTGGAGCTATCAGACAGTCAATCCTGCAAGTTATCAGATCTACACTGTCCAAAATAACTCACTATTTTAGCAGTGATCAAAGTATAGTAAGTATAGTTTATCTTTTCCACTGTCATTGATTAAATCTGTTGCTCTCTTCCAAATGCAGGGGCCAACTGGGCAATGCTCTTTATTTTCCAAAAAATAAGCATTTCAGGAACTCCTCTTCTCTTTTGGAAAATCAAATCTCTAAACTCCTGGACTTGAGGTTACACATAAGACAAACACTAGTAGATTTATGTTCTTGAATGGAGACAATTCTTGAATTCTCTTGAACTTCGTATTACCTCTCTCCCAATGGAAGCAAGCATTTCTATATCTCAGATAAGGGTTCATATAGCCTCTGTTTGAACAAGTCTAGTTCCCTGGGAAAAAGTTATTGTACAACAAAACGTCTTAAGTTTGCACTCTATTTAAAATTTTTTTAATATTATAATTTAAAGTAATTTAA